>NC_090921.1:300971197-301273109 GCF_040938575.1 Ambystoma mexicanum
TAAGGGTATCCCATGGGTCTGTTCACCAAACCAAAAGAGAGCTGCACTGCCAGGAGTCCCTCATGGACTCCTGGGCAGAAAACATGACAGAACACACGGTAAAAACAGAAAAAGGACAAGGATTCAGAGGCCCTGTCCCTCAGATGCATTTCCGGCATCACAAGGTGATTTTTGGACAGAAGGCGGATGACTCTTTGGCGAAATTCAAGGACTCTAAAATTGCTGCTAAGTCGCTGGGTCTGGCTGCGCAGCCGACTAAACCTTCTTTCAGCTTTGCCTCTAGTGGCAGAGGCTATAGGCTCTATGTACCTTATGGCAGGAAAGCACAGCCCCCACAAGCCTGGCAGGGGCAGAGCCGTTTCTCGTGTCCCAGAAGGGGCTGAGGAGCTTTTAAGGGCAAGCTGACAGCAGCTGCGGCTGAGGCGACGGCACCTTCGAAGGACGTGTTTGGCAGGGCATTGGTCCCAGTGGCAGGAGATAACCTCTGTTGCCTGGGCCCTACACTTAATTCAGTGGGGTTATTGTGTCCCCTTTTTGAGAAAACCTCCAGACAGAACCCCATCTTCACTGAGCCAACAAGGAGGTACCCAAAAAAGGAGGTTTCCATCCCATTCTGGACCTCAGCTCTAAACCAGTTCCTGAGAAAAGACAAATTCAGCATGGTGACGTTGAGAGAAATTCTCCACGCCCTCGAGATTCAGGACTGGCTGGTGTCCATGGACCTGCAGGATGCCTACTTCCATGTGCCCATACATCAGAAGCACAGGAAATTCCTGTGGTTTTCATTGGGGACAAGCACTATCAGTTAAAAGTGCTGCCCTTTGGGTTGACCTCCGCTCCAAGTGTCTTCACCAAGCTCATGGCGGTGGTTGCGGCTCACCTCAGGAGATCCGGAGTCAATGTATTCCCATACCTGGACGATTGGCTGATCTGGGGGAAGTCGGCGAAACAGGTTTTGTCTCTTTTAGACGACCCTGGTTGGCTACTGCACAGACTCGGTTTCTCCCTGAACTTGAAGAAGTCACACTTGACACCGGTCCAAAGGCTCCAGTTCATTGGAGCTCTTCTAGACACTCAGGCAGGGAAGGCCTTCCCTCCCAAAGAGAGAGCCAACAACTTACAACAAATGGTCCAGTTGTTCCTTTCTCCATGCCACCTTACCAGCGGCTTCCTTTCTCCACCTTTTGCGCCTCATGGCCTCCTGCATTTTCCTGGTGCAAGAGGTCAGACTGCGCATGAGATCCCTTCAGTGGCTCCTATGGGACCAGTGGTCTTAGTGTCTGGGAGCTCTCTCGGATCTTCTCAAGGTGTCCAGCCAGGTAGTTCACAGCCTCGGCTGGTGGGACTCACGCAAGAATCTGATGATGGGAGAACCCTTATGGCCTCCTTGCCTCAGGCCATAGTGGTCACGGATATGTCCCTCAAGGGTTGGGGCACTCACTGCGAAGACTTGCGGGTGAGCGGCCTGTGGACTGCGTCCGATGCCAGGTGGCATATCAACAGGCTGGAGTTGCGAGCCATTAGGCTAGCCCTGAAGGCTTTCGCCCCATCGCTCAAGGGAAAGCATGTCCTGATTCTGACTGACAACACAGTGGCCATGCACTACTTAAACAAGCAATGTGGAGTGCATTCCTGTCCCCTCTGCACAGAAGCGGTGCATCTGTGGTTCTGGTTGCTAGAGAATCAAATCTCTGTCTCAGCAGTTCATCTGGTGGGGACAGAGAACAGTTTGGCGGATGCGCTGAGCAGGCAAAGCACGTTTTCACATGTGTGGCAAGTGTGCCAAGAAGTCCTGGGAGAGGTCTTTGCTTTCTGGGGTACCCCAGCAGTGGATCTGTTTGCCACGGAAGCCAATAGGAAGTGTGAACAGTTTTGCTTGAGGGAATTCCCAGCAAACGGTGCATTGGGAGATGCGTTTCTGGTGGGTTGGACGTTCCCTCTCCATTACACGTTCCCTCCGATCACCGTCACTCCATGGATTCTCAGGAGGTTGAAGAGGTTTCGAGCGACCATGATCTTGATCACCCCGGATTGGGCAAGGAGGATGTGGTACTCCGACCTCTTGGATCTATCCATCTGACCACCTCACCAGTTGCCTCTGCGGCCGGATCTCCTCACCCAATCGGAGGGTCAGATCCTACACCTGACCCAGGATTTCCTCAACCTACATGCGTGGCTCTTGAGCGGATGAGGTATGATGACTGTGACTTCTCTGTGGAAGTTCTTGAGGTGTTGCTCGCTACACGCAGACCGTCTACAAGATCTCTGTATGAGTGCAGGTGGAGAGGATTTGAGGCATGGTGCAGGGAGCGCACGGTTGACCCCATCTCTTGCTCTACCACAACGATGATGAAGTTCCTTCTGTCACTAGCCTCTTCAGGCCTTCAGGTTTCAACACTCAAGGAGTATTTGGCGGCCCTTTCTGTTTATAAAAGGTCCCCGTATCAAGGTTCATTTTTCACCGTTCCGGTCATGGCCCAATTCCTGAAAGGCCTTCTCAACAAACTCCTGCCACCTCCCTTTGTTGTTCCGGATTGGGACCTTAACCTGGTTCTCACCTTTCTTATGGCGGCTCAGTTTCAGCCTATGCATTCTTGTTTGCTTAGGTTGCTGTCCCTTAAGACTGCCTTTTTGATTGCCATCACATCGGCCAGGAGGGTTAGTGAGCGGAGTGCCTTATGCTGCCAGTCTCCTTTTTGTGTTTCTTCAGGCGAAGGTTTCTCTTAAGGTCTGACCAGGGTTCCTTCCAAAAATTGTTTCGGAATTTCACCTTTCGCAGTCTATTGACTTGCCAGTGTTCTACCTTCCTCCCCACCCTTCTAAGGAGGAAGAGCGTTTTAACTGCCTCGATCCTAAAAAGAGCCCTCAGGTTTTATGTTGCCCGCATAGCAGACTTCCTTAAGATGGACCAGTTGTCAGTCGCCCATTCTCTTTCACGCAACGGTCTTGCGATTATAAAACAGACCATCTCGCGCTGGATTATTTTATGCATCTCTGAGTGCTATCAGTCGGTGGGAAAAGAAGTCCCACTGGGTATCCGGGCCCATTCCACCAGGGGAGTCTCTGCTTCCTCGGCCCTTCAGAGGGTGTCCCCTGTTCGGACATTTGCCTGTCTGCCTCGTGGTCCTCTTTACATACTTTCACGAAGCATTATGCGCTGGAGGTTGCACGTGGGGCTGATGCACGTTTTGGCAGAGCGGTTCTGCAGAACCTTCTTGTGTAATCATTTCTGCCCTCCTCCTTTGGTTTACTGCTTGGGCAGTCTATCAAGATGAGGAATCTGTGGGAGAAAAGCATTCCATTGAAGGAGAATCGACCTTAACGTAAAGTTCTTTCTATTGGATTCTTCTCCCACAGATTCCTCATCACCCCCTCCCAGCAGTCCCCGCTCAGAAAATGTTGTGGCTTTTTGCTTTTGATTCCATGTTGTACTTTGTCGATGGCTTTGGGGTGCTCATCTCAGTTGCTTTAATCAACAACAAAATAATGTTTTTCTAAACACTCCAATAAGCAAATAAGGATTTTCTTCTTGATGGAGAATAGTATCTCTTCCAAGTGGTCCGAAGTACGTTACTGCACCATCTCCTCATAGCGCAGTGCTCCGGAGTTCGAAGTGTTCGTGACGCCCTTCTCTGATCGTGTGGGCTGCCTTCAGGTACAAGAGTCTGAGTTGTGCAAAACTCTGCAGCAAGGTTCATAGTATCTGAGCCCTTTTCTTCTGAGCATCCAAATTTTCTCAGACAGGCTGAACACTGAAAAGTTAGTCAATACCCTGAATTGTAGTGCTTCCAATGGCAAGGTACAAAGGACCACAGTTTGCTAGATGGAACTCTCCCTAGACTGGTGAACCGGAAACTGGTTACAGGGCTAATATCACAATGCAGTTGAAAAGCTATACATCCTAAAACTAAGATCATCTTATAGCAGGTTAATGCAGCATATGCGCATTGCTCAGCTTGGCATCCGTCTTTATTTTGACCCAGAGCTGCCAATTGTCTCTGTCTATCACAGATCTTCCAGGCAGGTGTCCTAGACTGATTGTCTTTGTTTGATATTGCTCACATTCTTGGCACAAGCCCTCACCTGAGGAGCTCCTCTTCAAGCTTTCGAGCACATTGATCCATGGCTGTAAGGTACTCTGTGGAAGTATTCCTTTATCAAATGTGGAGAAGAAACATTACTCGCTGATTCCCATAAGAGTTAGGCCATTGCTTACACTTTCCAGTGTAACAAATTGTAATTGGCCTTTCTTGATTCTGGAACCACAGATAAGTGTTATTTCACTCTGGGTAGTTTAAATGTATATGCTACCTGATCTATTCCCCTTATAATCTGAAATGTCATGTGTACTAAACCTTAAGGGTCAAATGGTCCTAAACAAAAATAAGATGTCATGCCTACTGATGTGTGCAATGTATTTTTATATGCAGACTCAGTGGTGGACAGTAACGGAACCCAGTTATCCTAATATTGGTTTATAAAACATTGCAAATATTGTTCCAATGTGGAATTGAGGCATTTCATTTGTCCATCTGTCTGCAGATGGTAACTAGGGGAATACTGTATTCTTATGCCCAAAAAACAACAAATCGCCCTCCAAAGCCTTAATCCTTAATGTGAATTGGGTTTCTCTTGTCTGTAACAATGTTTAGTCGTATTCCATGAAGCCGAAAAAACATGTTGGCCACCTTGGTTGCCTCTGGTATTTTAGTACAGGGTATATAAAGTGGGTCATCATGGGTAAATTACTACTACCATAATGAAACTCTTGCCTTATAACCTGGGTAGATCAGTGATGCATCCATAGAAATATAATTCCATGGTAATTCTTGGGTGCGTAACTGAGTTTGCCTGCTTTTTTTCCTTGTTCATGTTACTTTGTTGTGTACATTCCTGTACTGTCTTATACATTTTAGGTCAACAAATGTATATTTGTAACTGATGTATTGCCTTTCTTTGTCCTCCATGACGTTCCTTAAGCGTTTTTGACACCACTTTAAGAATTGTTCTTGCACCTCGTGACTTACCACCAACCTCTTTTCCTTGAACCATAGCCCACCCATTTGATGCAAACCTGAAATATTCTGCTGAGCCAGATCAGTGGTGGATTACTTATTCCCTGACTTTTTTTTTGTCTTATGAACGTATAAAGTCCAAGGGTAGCTATAATTTGGTTTGGTCAAAAACAGAGTGGGCGGGGCAGTGTCATACCGTCAGGACAAGGCTTCTGCCCTGTTATTCGTAGTGGCTGAAATATAGCTTCCCAGAAAGTTGAATGTGAAAAGAAAACACCATCGGGCCAGCCTTCGGTTGTCCTTGGGTGTTGAAGATTTGTATGATCTGTGATGACCGAAATTGGATGCTTGGTTTCTTCCAGCAAATGTCCCTATTTTCTGAATGCTTCTTTGATAGCTAATAGCTCATTTTCCAAAATGGTATAATTCTTTTTTGAAGGTTTCAGTTTACGGGGGAAATAGTCTACTGGTATTTTGTTAGTAGGTTCCATCTTCCTAAGACAGAATAGCTCCTAGAGTGACGTCGGAGGCATCATCTTACATTATATATGGATGACTTGGATCAGAATAGGTGCTTTGTTTAAGGCTTTCTTTGGGTCTTGAAATTAACTTTGGTTCAATCCTAGTGTAGAATGGGTTATCAGGACTGTTTTGTCAGAAAACGCTCTAATACATTTCTGATAAAAAGATTCAAACCCCAGGCATCGTTGAGTAGTATTTATGTCTATTGCTGAGGGCCATTGTAAAACAGCCTCCATCATACTCGGATCCATTTCGATACCTTCTGGGGAAAGGATATATACCAGAAATGCAATGCTTTTAACATGAAACTTGCATTTAAATAACTTGACAAACAGTTGATTTTCTCTCAATCTTTGTAACACTTTTCTTACATGGTGAATGTGGTTTTATAATGTGTTTGAATGAATTGTAATGTTGATATAAAGCATCATTACTTGGTTCCATTAGTCGAGGAATATCTCATCTAGAAATCGTTGCAAATTAGCTAGGACTTTGCATAAACCGAAGGGCATGACTAGATATTTGAAGTGTCCCATTTAACTCTTCCACGCTGTCTTCCATTCATCAACCCTTCTTATGCTCACCAAGTTCCAGGCAATTTAATTTTGAAAATATTTTTGTCTCTTGAATTTGTTCCAACAAGGAAGTGATTAATGGTAAGGTATATTGGTTCTTGACTTTGAATTAACGTCCTAGCAGTCTACACAGACTCCATCTCTTTTCTTCATAAATAAACAACAATGCTCCTGCAGGGGATTTTGGCAGGCAAATGTGACCTTTGCGGAAGATTTTTTTAATCTTCCAATGTTTCCTTTTCTTTACCGGTAAGAGCGTTTTTCTTGCCAGTTGACATTACTGCCCCAGGTTCAAGATTAATAAGACCGTTTTTAGCCCTGTGTGGAGGAAGCCCCTCTAAATTGACTTATTTGAAAACATCTAATAAATCCTGGTACACATGAGATACATGAATACGTGCTAATCTCGTTTTCTTGGTAAATGCTAATAATATTCAGTTCTCCTGTTGAAGGATTTTCTCTTTCAGGCAATGTTCAAACGTTTTGTTCCTCCAATCGATCACAGGATCGAGTTAATCCAACTAGTGCAAACCCAACATGATCCTGAAATGGGGAGCCTCTGGCGTCAAATGTTCCTGATGCCCCTTGCACTGCACTAGAATATCCTGAGTTGGATATGGTATCTTCCCAGAAGACGTGTATCCCATCCAAGGCACTAGCTGATTCAGAAACGTCTTGGTAACAAAGTTCAAACTCATTCCAACAACATACTCTTTCAATAAAGTTTCCTAGAGTTCCACGGTCCACTAGTGCGGCCCTGCTGAAAGACAGACTCTGGTTTGTTGAATTTGTATGGGAAAATATACATTTGCTGGATTGATCAATAGACTTCCAACAGGGGGAATTTATAATAGATGCCTTCCTCCCATGGATTCCTCATCTATTATAATCCTTTCCACAGAACCACCAGGGTGCACAAAGCGGCTCTGCATCGGCTTCGTCCAACTCTTCTATGCCCCTCGAGCTGGACATGTGTCAGGTTGACACATTCTTACTTACATTGGGTCAGGTGTTACTTTGGGTCAGGTGTTACATACATTGACATGTTCTTAAATCAGGGGTTACATACATTGACTTATTTTTACATACATTGGTGTGGCACATTTGTAGTGAGGAAGGGTTTTGGTGTGTTATGATTTGTTTTATTTGAGATGCAGACAATATAGCCTTAAGCTTAATTGCAGCCTTTGGAAAAGGCCCCAAGCCAAGATGGAAGTGCTCAGCCTAAGTTTTGATTGGCTGGCGATTGTTTATAGGAAGGACAGTGAACATTCTAAACTGCTTTTCATTGTCGAAGCCCAGCTGAGAGGTCGTGTGAAAAGCTGCTCCTGCTTAACTTGATCAGGGGTTTCAAGTTTCAAGCAGTCGAGCGGCTTCTTAGAGTAATAAACTGGAAAAGAGTTTGGATTTCGTTTTGGACACAGGACAGGAGTGAGAAGATTCCATTATTCGTGAGAAGAACTTTTCTAAGACTCATTCATGAGATAAGTGCTTTCTAATAATTTTTAAGTGGAAGGAAACTTAAATACAGAACGATCTTAGTCTTATGTAATTTTTGTAAAAGGTTAATTTAATTGAAAAGGTTCACGAGCGCGAGCAAGCTCATCGTATCCACGCAAAACTGTAATGCGCGCGCATGCCTTCATAAGCTATGTGACTTTTCAGGGCTAGCGCGTGTTTCAGCCGTTAAATAAAGCAACTGCAAGTGCGCGAGAATCCTGCTACGTGAATCAACGGCGCATGTGCGTGTGTTTGCCATGGGAACTAATCGCGCATGTGCGAGAACTTTGCTACTGAAAATAAAGCGCGTGTGCGCGTTTTCTGCTACGTGGAGTTTAAGCGCGTGTACGTGTTTTCTGCTATGTGAAAAATCCCACGTGTGCGTGGTTTCTGCTACGTGGAGTTTATGCGCGTGTACCTGTTTTCTGCTACGTGGATCTATAGCGCGTGTACGTGTTTACTACTATTGGAACTAAAGCGCGTGTATGTGTTTTCTGCTACGTGGAACTAAAGCGCATGTACGTGTTTTCTGCTACGTGAAACAATCGCGCGTGTGCATGTTTTTTGCTGCGTGGACGTAAAGCGCGTCTGTGTGTTTTTGCTACGTGGAATTTTAGCGCGCACGCGTGAATTTTACTACGTGAATTCCCTTAGCAAGTTTCAAGCTCTGCATCTTTAAGAGACTAATCTTAGCATACAAAAAACGTTACCAGATTGGATTTTGTTGGAACTTCCTTACTTCATTTTGAACTTAAAAAGTTTGTAAAAGTTAAAAGAAGATTAAAAAGTTACAGGGAAAGACTGTTAATGCATTCAAGGACCTATCTAAGAAGGCTGAATGATCCTTAAGTTTTCCTGGCAACTAGTAAGCAAGTCTTATCTACTAAATCACTTCTCAGGGCATTTTCAGGAGAAGTATCAGGTATGGTCTTTTTAACTATTTAGTAAAGGATATAGTTTATAAGGTCAGTGACTCAATGAGTAATTTTGGTGCTGTATATGCTTTTGTCTCAACTACAGGTGAGGAACCAGCTAGTCAATAGCATCCAGCCTGGTGTTTATTTTATCCACTTTCCCCTTTTCCCCTAGAAGTGTGGTAAACTGAGCTGAAAAACAATTTGGAGCTCTGAGTGCTACATTTTAGGTGGATTGTCCGGGGGTTCAGCAGCTTCCGCAACAGCGCGGTGCCCACTGACGTCCGCTCCTGCATGCTTTCAGGCTGGGGCCTGGCCAGAAAGATGGAGAACTTCCCTTCCACTTTACTCCACCTTCAGGTGTAGAGATCTCAGCATCGGCCCCAACTTTGTCGTCATGGGCATATGCTCCTCTTCGGTTTCAACCCAATATATTGAACATGTGTGATGTCCATGAAGAGGAAGGGGCCAGCTTCCCTTTGGGTTTGAACACCTGATCTCTAGGCAGAGAGGGACTTTCCGTAGGAATTCTGTGATGAAAGTGAGGACCTCCGGGTGCTGGCCTTGGACCTCCAAGAGGCCAGAGGCCTTGACACTTCCTGGAGTTGGATATTCTCCCAGCTGTTGCCCCCAGTAAACCTCAGGTCTCTTTTCAGAGATGGATGGCCAATGTGGCTGATTCCCTGGGGCCCTCGGCTCGTCAGACCAAAAGTTCAGTTCGAATTAGTGGTCATTCTGGACAAGGGTCCCAGGTAGGAAACACTATTGCCCTTCAATGTGGTAGAAGAAGTCACCCATACTGGAGGTATGGGACAAACCTGCTTCAACTTCACCAGTTCACAGATAGCTGGCCAGGAAACGTCGTCCGGCACCCTCTGACCCATTTTCTTCCCCACTCATGCCTCCCCAGAGAGCTTGGTAGTGCTGGCCGTGACTGCCAATGTGAAGTCTTTCACATTCCCTCTCTTCCATCTGGCAGGGAATGTAAGAGACTGGAAGCTTGGAGGAAAGAATGTGTTTGCGTCTGGCAGCCTCACTTTTCACGCCGTGAACGCTTCTTGCGCCTTTGCAAAATTCTCTTTTGGCCTATGGTCCACTGACATGTAACCTTGTGTCTATCTGTGTCAAGCCATGCGTAAAGCTAGGCTCAGCCTTGATGCTAAACGCACAGTGCAGTGCAAACAATTTCATATCTAGTAAAAGTGAGCCGTGAGCATTAACTTATATTGAAGTACAGTACATTTGAGGTTTTTTCAATAGCCCGGGCTGAGTGCCAGTGACCTTGAGCCTGGTACATTGCGTTTCTTTTGTATAGGCCTTTTCTGGGACAAAAGCCAATGTTCCAATCAATAGAAAACAAGAGAAAACAATGCAATACGGCACCGCAGAAGAACTACAAAACGCTGTCCTTCTGTAGTTGAGACAGGAGCGATACTGTCCGCTGACAAATTTGTTGGTAAGATTCCTAGTCATCATTGCTATAAGTTAAGTTGATATTTTTGTTTAGAAAGATTTCTATTGCTGGATGAACTTTGGCGGTTATAGGTGTGTAACTGTGAATGCCCGAATAGTATGAATAATACCGGCTTCAAGCCCCACACAGCTGTTCGTGGCGGCGGAGCTGGCAAGAAGATGAGGGGCAGACGGCTGGAGGACTGAAGAGAGAGCACAGGGGATTTCCAGAATGGCGGGGGGCAGGGAGGAACACATTTTTTGGCTGGATTTTAACACCCTTAAGCTGTATTCTAGCTGTTTTGAGTCATTTTGAGTGCCTATAGGACTCTGCCTGTTAACTTTTGAGCAGAACGTTGATATTGATTGAGCTGCATGGGCATCTATTTTCTTTTCTTCCTCAAGGCAAATTATCTCACCACCTAAGAGCAGACACCTTATTCTGGATAGACTATATGCTGACACCATTAATCCCAATGGGCATTTAATTCCTTTTTGAAGCCTAGTGACCGGAGGATAGCACAGGGGCAACATGCTGGTCTTGGATGCAAGACCATGCAGAGCAACAGAGGTTCGAATACTGGATCGCGCTTAGAAACCGAACTTGGGTATTAATTGCGTTATTAAAAAAAAAAAGGAAAATTGTATCATATTTTTTTTTTTTTGCTGAAAAGATCACGGTGCATTACTAGGTAACTGTTTAATATTTTGGGGATTTTCCCATTTTTAATTTCTCCTTGAATTGTGGCATCCAGTCTTCCCCAGCCCTCTGCACTCCCTACCTACTAATGTTAGTGAGTATGAGAGGCCTTTTACACTTCATTGATATCAGGTACTGTGGTATTTGGACAGGTGCTTCTATGAGGTTGCCCATCATGATTTGGTGAGGCAGATATGTCCATGAAGATTATGTAGCATGATTTGTGAGGACGCCTAGCATGACCTGGTGAGGTAGCTGGTTTTTAAGGTGCTTATTGGGATGATTCCTTGGAGAAGGTTTATCAGTCTCAGTCTTGATTAGAGGCAATGACTATGATTTCAGCTTTTTCATTGATTACTGTTTGCATTTCTAGTGTTTTGTGCATATTGACTGTAATAATAGCAATGTGTTCGCGTCCTTACACACCCTCCCCCCCTGACTGCACACCTAGAGGACCCATACTGGTAGCCCATCTTGCGTCAAAGATCTAAGAGGATTGCAGATAAGGCGCTCAGAATGTTCCTGAAAGTGGAATCACAAGCTCATTATAATGTTATCCTGTCTATTGCACTAGAACATATCTGATGGTAATCTATCCATCGCAATTACAAGCTCTATAAGTCAGCCACTGTAACTCATAATCATTTATGCAGGTATCCTTGATACTGCACTAGGAGATGCCTGAGGTTAGCCTATTTTGGAACTTAGAAGATGTAGAGTAAGACTATAAGGGTAGCCTGTCTATTGCGCTAGAAAATACTATTACTTTAGATCTTAAGGCAGCCTGGCTGCAACGCTTGGAAGACAGTTTAAGATAGCCGTTCTGTTTCACTTTTGGAGGATTTTGAGGATAGACTGTCTATAGTACCTAGAATAGTATATGAGGGTTGCTTGTCTTCTTTACACAGATGCCCGCATCACACAGCGAGAACTAAAAAAAGCTTAATCTGAGTTTAAGGTATGTATAAAAGCACCGCTTCGGTGCACATCTACCGCAGGCATGGCTATCCATCCACACATGATAGAATGCAGCTATGACTATGACAAATTCGGTCTAGCTGGACACATAACAGATTTGCCCTGACACCAGACTTGCCTCAACACTTCTGCCATTAGAATACAGCAACAACCTACAACAATTTTCGGTATAGCTGGGTACATATCATGTCTCTAGCAATAGCGGACTGTCGTGACCTCCCTCAGCACCCGTCCACATGCCTGAGCTCTTGGGTTGCTTACTCGAGCCAAGCCAACCCCCCCTAGTTCCTAATCTTGGCCAAATGCACACATGCATTTTATGCCTTTTCTGAGAATTTTCACATACCTTGACTTCGCGTGAGGGTGTTCCTACCACAAAGCGCTCTGAGGCCATACACATGTTAAACACTGCTATATCAATGACAACTACAATACAATACATATGTCTCATAATTAAAAAAACATTATTTTTACATGAGTGTAAGACACATTAATTAAGTGTTCATTACTGAGTGTTATGAGATGCGTTTCAACATGAATATTAAGTGTGGTGCTTCTATTTGAACTACTGTGATGTTTTATATAACTGGGGTCCTTCCTCTCCGACATCTTTTTCTCCACCTGTGGTGTCCCCCAGGGATCTAATCTCTCTCCCTGGCTGTTCAACCAGTATCTGGCACTCCTTGCCCACCGCATCGCCGCTCTCTGCCCTAATTTCCAGTGCTATGCGGACGATACCCAGCTCATTTTCAGGCTACCCTCAGCCTCCCCCTCTCCTTCCCTCATCTCTGACTGTCTGTCTGCTATCCAAGAATGGTGTGCCGCCAATGACCTCTGCCTTAATGCCAGTAAGACTGAGATTCTACTCATCGGTACTCCCACTCCCTCCTTCCCTGCAGCTCTCTGGCCTGCCTCCCTTGGCCCCCTCCCTGCTCCTACCTGCAAGGCAAAAAACCTTGGGGTCATCTTCGACTCCACACTCTCCTTCTCTCCTCATATTTCTGACGTCGCCAAGAGGTCACACTACCAGCTGCACCTCCTCAGAGGTATTCTTCCTTTCCTCTCCTTCCCCCAGAAGCTCACTGTCTCCCGAGCCCTGGTTCTCTCGAAGCTGGACTACTGTAACAGCCTCTATCTTAACCTGCCTGCCTCCACTCTCCGCCCTCTGCAACTCATCCAGAACAGAACTGCGAGACTTGTCCTTGGCCTCAAGCCCAGGGACCGTATCTCTCCAGGACTGAAATCTCTACACTGGCTCCCAGTGGCTGCGAGGATAAAGTTCAAAACCCTCTGCATTGTCCACAAGGCCTTCTGGGGCCTGGGTCCTAAATACCTTCAACTCTCTCTTCCCAAATATCTTCCTTCCCGAGCCCTTCGCTCATCCGCCTCCAATTCCCTCAGGGTTAGCCGCTTCTCGAAGCAACGAGCTGGGGGTAGATCTCTCTCCGCGGCAGGGGCCTCCCTCTGGAACAGCCTTCCTGCCTCCCTGAAACTTGAGGAGAACCATCTCCGGTTCCGGAAGCACCTCAAAACCTTCCTCTTTGCTTCTGCTTTCTCTCTCCCTCTCCCCTGCTGAACAACTAATTAATTCTTCACTGAAACTGCACTGATCCTGCAACTGGACCACTCTAAACGGCCTCGGTCCTGGGCCCAGCCACTCTCCACTTGCACTGATGCCCTGGAACCCCTTTGCACTGCGGGACTGTCTCTGTATCCCTACAGCCCCCCCCCCCTTCCCCAGCACTTGCTCTGCACTTACCTCGCACTTGCCACCAGCTGGCCCTATTTATTTATTTATTACTTTACGCCACTTACCTTGTACTGCACTTCCCCCCCTCCCCTTCCCCTTGCACTTTTCCCCCTCCCCCACCCCTGCACTTGCGCGATCTGAATGACACCTGGCCTAGTAGGATCGTTGTCTGTCTCCCCTTGTCCCTCCCCTCCCTGCCTCGTCGCGCCTTGAAACACCTGTGTATAGGCGCGTTACAAATATCATATCATATCATATATCATATAGTTTACATGTATGTTAGCACACACCAAGGGTTACTGGGTGGTGTGAGCAGTAGACTATCAATACAAATGTGACATTGGTAAACCTCTCCTGTGTTGGGAATTGAGAGCAGCCGCCTACTGCAGGGGTTTTTGCCTGCGCTCTTCACTGTTGCACAGTGACAGATAAATGCTTTTCCAAACCCCTACTCCAGCCTCTGCTGTGGGGAGGAGGGTCCTGGGCACTCCCCTGGTGTTGGAGGCAAAACTCTGTAGGGAGGGGTGATAGAAATCGCGTCACCATTGTAGCAAATACAGCTGAGCATATCCCTGAGAGGGAGATGAAGGACAGACAGCAGGGAGATAGTAGTACAATCTTTATTTCGGCGATATCACACCATAAAAGATCACACAAGACAAACACAAAATTAACACACTCTTAAAACCTATACAAAACATCATAAAACCGTTTCCTAAAACCATAATTAAAAAAGCTTCAATAGCTTTGATTTCCAATAGAGTGCCACATTTCAATGATTCAAGCGCAACAGAAGAAGGCCTCTTGAATTTCGGGGTCTTCTTTTTCTGGCTGAACATAGTCCGCTTCCCCCTGCCGGGGTGACTCTGTGTCACGACCCCACAGCTTTTGAAGGCTGGAGTGTTGAGGCTTCATGGTCCCCTTTGCTGCTGAGGTGGGGTCTTTCCCCTTTGCCTTGGACATGCTTGCCTGTGTCTCTGTGTTTCAGAATGTACACCTTATGGTTCCTTTGGGCCTGCAGTTCGGGTCCCTCCTTTATGTCAGTTTTGTCCCCTGCGACTAGGGGACTGGTTCTGTTTAAGCACTTCTGTTTGAGCTTAGTGCGCGTCCGGCCCGTTCCCTTCATTCTCACGCCTCTATCCTGGCTTCGCTTTGCGCTTGCGCTGGGGCTCTTGCCCGTCGAGCCGGCCAGCCTTTTTTTTGGCAGCTTCTCCCCGTTTCTTCTGGCCCTCAGACAATGCCCTGTGTGTGCACTTGGCAGGGATTCTTTTTGGGCCCTCTACGCCTGGCCCCTCAGCTTTATGGCCTTCTTGCTGGTGCGTATGTTGAGGTGTTAGGGCTAGTAGAATGGTGCAGCCCTTCCTTTAGCCCAGTGTGGCATTACTAATCAGGGCCATCCAGGTCAAGCGCCTGGGCACAGCTCCCGGATGAGAGAAGCTACTGCTTCTCCCTTTCCCCTGCTCCGCATCACCTCCCCCTTTCTTTGCCGGCTCTCCTTACTGTTTGTTTACTCCCTCCGCTGGCCCCAACTCAGTCCCAGTTGGGGGTGGGGGGGTGTCTCCAACCTTTCCGGTCCACCGAGGGGGGGGCTGACCCATGGGGGCCCATCCTGCCACACCAGCAGACTCCCTCTGGGGCGCTGCGTCGCTTAGGTCCGGGCCAACCTCCTCGCAAGTGATCTCGCTGCCCTCCTCGGTCTTAAGCTCCTTTTCCTTGGCCGGCTGCAGGTGGGCTCCAGCCCGCTCCTTACCTGCGGTCCCGGCTACCTCTGCACAGTGCCTTCCCTGTGGGGCTCACGCTTCTTTTACAATCCGAGCTGTGAAGAGGACCAACGTTTGCCTTTGCATGGGGCCCGGTCTCTGGCAGCCGGAGCTTCCACACTTTCTCCACTTGGAACGGGTTCCACGCCAGGGGGGTTCGGCGCATTCTAGTCTGTTGCTATGCTGGGCGGCCGTCCCTCACGTCCTCTCCACCGCCTCCACCAGCTCTTGGCTTGACAGCTGCATTTAGCGGATTCTATTCCCTCTTCGTGCTTCTCATCCACGGACCAACGCTCTCTTTTTCTTATGCCTGGGGAGGGCAAAGATTTGCTATACGGTCCTTATACCGGTCCTGAGGGTCGGTGAAGCATCAGTCATGGTGCTCCTAGCTCAGAGACCACCTTGGAATCCCCCAACAATATTTTAAAGAATTTGTTCTCAGACACTTTAATAGATGCAGTCAGCCCATCCCCACAACTGAGCTCAATAGAAGATTGCCGGGACCGCTTGGATTGAGTAGATTTTTGGAGGTATCGAAATTACCTCTCACCTCTAACGGGAAACCATACTAGCAATAAGGCCACATGGGCGTGCGCCCGTCATGGCGCTGCTCGTGGTCTGGGATGACCATTTTAGATTGTGGGAAAAGGCCAGACCCAGGTTATTAAAATAATCCACCAACTCCAGTAGGTGATAATTTAAATAAAATGTGGTTACTAAGCGAGCATAACACCCCACATGAGGCACAAACCATTGTCTTTGACTGATTGATACAAATTCCTTTTGCAGCACATAGATTCCCAAAGACATCAAGCTGATTTTAAAGCACCCTCCGCCCCCCTCAAGGTTTTGCCCTGAAGAACAGCATCATCTGCAAATAGAAGTAAACTTCATTTATGAAAAACCAAATCCTTGACAAGTTCATGCAAATCAGAGGCAATATCATTAATATATAGCAAAAATAAAAGGGAGCCAACACACATCCCTGCCTAACTCCAATGCCAATAGGGACTGGCTCTTTCATTTCACCATTGGGCCCCCAACGAATGCGAGTACTGTTTCCAGAATACAATGAGCTAATGGGACGTCGTAGCCTTGGGGGAATCTGAAACCTCTCCAAAGTCGCCCATAAAAGGTCTCTTAGAACAGTGTCAAAGTCCATATGCAAATGCTAAGTATACTGGTTGCCGATTTAAAGATACATATTTGCGCAATGAAAGATCCAACCTCATGGCCTGATCTAGTGTAGAGACCCCTGATCGAGAGCCTCTGTATGCCACCATCGAGGATGTCCATCGGCTTCTTTCAAACAGCGCGATAGAACTGGTTCCGTGTTCAAAATGAATTAAGGACTGGTACTCCACCTATTTTCTGGTGCCGATGGAGGACGGGGCGTGTGTCCCATTCTGGATCTGAGGCTGTTGAACTTGTTCCTGCGCAATGACAAGTTCAAGATGGTTACTCCAGAGTTTGAAATTGAGGGGAGCTGGGAGCTATTCAGCTCCTGCTTATAGCAAAGAAGAGCCTGGTTAGCTTGTCACTAACAGCTGCCAGGAGCTACTTTTGGCTCCCCAGGTCAACTGATGCCAAACAAGAGAAGTTAACTGTGTTCATTTGGGACAAACTATAAATAAACATTTATTTATTTCAGGCTTTTCTGCATGAAAACTGAAGGCTCTTGCTAAAGCTTTACTGCGCGAGCGTTTTTCAAACTTTAATTGTTTATTTTAAGGAGCCGACGCTCAACGAATGCTGGCCACGCCCACCCCAGAAGTGGATCTTCAAAACCTGCGTGTGCCCTTATCCTGGTGCTTTTCTGCATGAAAACTGAAGGCTCTTGCTAACGCTCTGCTGCCCGAGCATTTTTTTCAAACTTTAATTGTTTCTTTTGAGGAGCCGATGCTCGACGAACGCTGGCCACGCCCACCCCGGAAGTAGACCTTTAAAACTTCTGCACAGTGGCCCTTGTGGCGTTAAGCCCGACTGGAGTAAAGGGCGGGTTATTGCTGTTAGGCTGTTGGGCGTGGTTGGCGGGACCTAAACTGACACAGACCCTTGTTGTGCTCAGCAACTCCTGGTGGATTTACCACTGCAAGCTAAGGATTGGAAGTAAGATCTTTACTCACCTTCATATAAAGGATCACCTGGTTGGGGGGAGAGTCGGACTAAGGCAGCTCCTCAAGCTGTCGGGCATACCCAACTCAGGCAGTCACTCTTTACTTTATTTTTGGTTACGTTCGGCGCTGCTTACCTTCACTAACCTGGCAAATCCAGACCATTCAATATGATGTTTACGACTCTAACTATATGATCAATTTTATCTTTATTTTTATTTTTGATTATGATGGCCTTTTAAGATAATCCCCCCCCCCCTATATACAGTGCATTCTGTCCCCTTTTTTTATACAGTGATATTGTTTTAAATTTTGCATATATTTATTCAAAAATAGTGTGGGGCTGCAAAGATTACTTCTCTTCAATAATTTTAGGTATGGACTTTAAGGTATGTTTTTGGCCCCTCTGTTAATCTTTACTGCTATTTATTGCGGTTTACAGCACTTAGCACTTAAATTCTTGAGCTCCCCACCGGTTTGTAGGGAGCTCTCTTAGGCTCACTAGTTGTGAAATCACTCTGATCCCTAATCATTGGAGGCTGCGAGGTGGTTCCTCTCCTCTGGTGATTTCTATGGATTTATCTCCCCCCTACACATAATTCTGAGTAGTTGGATTGTCTTGAGATTAGTAATATGGGCCCTAGCTCGTGCTCACATAATCTTAGATCTAAGAAGGTTAAGAAAAATACACCTATCCCAAATTCAAAAAAAGGGACTTTAGTGTTGGGTAAAGAAAAAAGCAAGAAGAAAAGAGGTAATAAAGATGCTAGTCATATAAATTCAGATAAATGTGTATTAGAGCAACCTAGGATACTGAGCCCCCCCTATTAATAGCTCGATGATCGACAATAACTCATTGTTGAAATTAGTACAGAACCTGAGACAGCAATCTATGGGAACATGTATGGATTTCGATATTTCTCTGGTGGATGAAACCAACATGAATAACGTTATTGGAATTAATTTGTCAGGTACACCTGATATGGGAAAATTTGCACAGAGTGATACTGAATGTAATGAGGGGGATGGGTCCTGGAATGAAACAGGACATCCTATTGAAAATACACCAAAAATCAGGGAATGAGCAGAAGAAGTGAAAATGTCCTTAGTCAGGGAGAAATTTGATGCCCTGACTACCATGATGGATGTCCTTTTGACCATTTGCACCAAGCTGCTAAAGGAACAGAATGGCATCAAATCATTGGTACAACAGACTATTGATCATACCAAAGCTCTTGGTATTATGATAGAGGAAAATAGGGCTAATGACCTAAATACCAATAATAATTACTACAATGATGCAAATGTAGTTTTAGGTGATCTGAGCGAATTGTGTTTGGCTGCTGAGAAAGAGAACGAGAAAGGTGAGATTCAGATAAACAAACACTCTAGTGAGAGAGCCTCCTCAAAGGATAACTCGGAAGAAGTAATTAACGTATGTGATAGTGTTAGTGAAATAGCTGTGTCCCAGGGTTCAAATAGACGAACAGACATAAAGGGAAAAATAAAAGAGCTACCCGAAATAGGGTGGCCATGGCTAAGGTTAAAACACATAAGTGTGCCAAAAGGAATACCTTGGCTCTAGCCACCACTGCTCCACTAGACTCTGAATGTGTAGAAGTTGGTAACCGCTTTGAAATTATTGAATGCCAGAGGAAACTGGTTGAGGGTAAAATGGCAGTGACCAAAGGGAGGGGTCTAGATAACTGGTTGAGGGGCAAAGAACAGACCCCAGATGTAATGGAACCTGATGGAGAAGAGCCATTGGGAAATTAAATTAAATATGTAAATATCCCTATTAATGAAATGGCTATGTCTCTTACCAGTAAGGAAAGGGAGGTATATATTAAGGAAATAGAACGATTGGAAATGAGCGGTAATTCAAAAATAAGAATGAATAACTATATTTGCAAGAAAGAGGAATTTAAATTCACTGTGAGGAAAAGTATAAAGATCATTGAAAAAGTTACCACTGACGAAAGCCCTTTCTTAAATAGGGCTTGGATATTGAATACATTGTCACAAATCCCACAGTTAGACAATATTAACTCAGGGGATATTGGCACAATTATTCTGCCAAAAATTGGGAGCTGGGAAAACTGGGTAATCGTCCAATTTAGATCCGCAGTTCTAGTAGATCTGATTCGGGAACATTCTAATGGGGTGTGGGGATAGCAATATATTTGCCCTTCAAGAAACCTGGGTGTGTGGGGAAATGTTACTGGAAGGATATAATATATGGAACAAAGCTGCTATTAAAGGGGAAAAAGGCCGACCAATTGGAGGCCTATGCATTGGGGTGAAAAATCACATCTCATACAGGTCATATGATGAGTATGGGAATTCCCCATTTATTATGTGCGCAGTTATTGATAATGGAAGCCTATTTAGCAAATTGCTTCTCATTAAAATGTATTCCCACCCGGGGGCGGGGGGGAATATGTCAGAAATGGGAGAAATTATAAATAATACCATTGAGGGTTGGGTATTGGAATCCCCTGATTCAGAAATCTGTATAGTAAGGGATTTTAATGCCTACTGTGATACAGCTAAAAAAGAGATGGATAAGTGTCATGAATTGTGGGAGGAATCACTTATCATTGTGCCAGTGGAAATACAGACCTATGGTTTGGTGGGGGGCGGAAATATGCAAACTATATATGGAGCACGATGGTTGAAATTGTTGTCTAACTGGGGGTTGAAGTATCTAGAACCTAATAAAGGGATATGCACTGATGAAATCTGGTCAAATGGGAAGGTTGGGTATCAACTTGATTCCATGTTTGTTAATGAAAGACTAAGTAAATCCAGTATCTCGTTTGAACATGTATTACTCCTGTGAGTGACCACAAAACTCTGACGGAAAATGTACTAAATATCAAACACAGAGCTGGGAGGTAGGAAAGGTTGCGAATATGCAATTTACGGCGGGAGGGAATAGGATTACGTGGTCTGATAAAATCTTAGATACATTTAACAGACTGTTTGATTGGATCATTATTGACGGCCAGGAAATTGCCCTTAATGGTTTCAATAAGATTATAAACTTGTTGGGTTTGATACAGAAAATAAATGGCAAGATGGTTTTGAAAAACAAACAAGGTAAAAATCATCCACACAAATTTGACTGACTGATTCAGGAGAGGAAAAGAGAAATGAAGCGGGATATCAAGAAGCTCAAGGAGCCATGTGATTTAGACGAAGAAGAGAGGAGAATTAGATCTAGTAATATTATGACGCATTATAAAAATAGACTCAAAGATTATAAATATAATATTAATAACGCTAATTGGAGGTGCATATATAAATTATGCAAAACCCACGATTCTAAAAAATGTTGGTACTTATATCGCCAATTTCTGATGGAGGACAAAAATAGAGAAAATAATGACGTGGGACAGGATGTATGGATGCACTATATTGCGAATCTCTTCTTCAAGCTAAATCATATTACTCAACCTCCGATTAGTAGTGGACCTTATAGAACACAAACTTTCCCTTATGATATTTCAGATATCCTTCGTTATCACTAAAATGAAATCAAGAGCCCCTGGACCGGATGGGCTGGCCAATATTGTAATCAAACAAAACCCAAAAAAATGGGCAGTGCTTTTTCTCCAACTATTTACTGGAATATGGGAAAAGGGAATTATTCCTGATAGTTGGAGGAAAGCTATAGTCATCCCTATCTTCAAAAAAGGGGATAGGAAAATACCAGGGGATAGGAAAATACCCGATAATTACTGATTGCTAGCTATGGCTGATAGTAGTTGCAAGATTTTCCGCTCTCTGTTAGTGGGCACTTTGAATAAATGGATTAAGGAAAAGGGTTTGTTATCTGCCCAACAAACATGTTTTAGAAAAGACCATAGCACCTTGGACAACTTGACAATGCTGAACCATATTATTGCTGACACAAAAGATAAAAAAGTGGAGAAATTATATGTGTGCTTTATTGATTATTCGAAAGCATTCGATTGTGTCAATAGGGATTTATAGTGGGAAAAATTAAGTGGGAAAAAATATGTCCAAGAATTCTTAACTTCCTGAAAGAAATGTATAGGGATCCAACGGTTTCTATCTGCCTGGGTAAAGGGGGGATGATCTCGCCAGCGATTAGAACAAACACTGGCCTTAAGCAGGGATGTGTGACATCACCGATTCTATATAATCTGTATGTATCGGACGTGTGGGACAGATTCATTACTATATATAGCTTTCCACCCAAGTGGTGGGTAAAGCTATATGTGGCCTTATGTATGCGGATGATACCATCTTGATGGATAAAACCCCAGTGGGGTTACAAAGGTTGCTGGATGAATTGTACCTCTACTCAAAGGGAAATAACTTAAATATCAACATTAACGAGACTAAGATCATGATATTTGGAGCAACCAAGTAAGAATAAGCAAACTGGCCTCTAGATGGCATATGAACTCCGTAACTGTGGAGGTTGTTGAGGCTTACCCATACTTGGGGATACCAATTTTAAGTAATCCCAGTATAAACTTCTTCCAGGAAATGGTAGATACTAAAATATTTAAAAAGTGGAACGTTATACGTAAATACATGTCTAGTAAAGGAGGACACTCTATAGAAGGATTCCTAGAGGTATAAAAGAGTTGTATTATACCTGGTATATTGTATGCCTTGGAAACTGTGGAGGGAAAATATCTGAGTAAACTAGGCAAATTGGAAGGGAAACGTTAGAGACCTGTATTAGGAGTACCTAGTGCTGTGCCAATAGAGGCAATAAGATGTGAGCTGGGGCTTATTTACCTGTCGACCTTGTGGAAAATATGATGTTGCAAACTGTACTTTAGAATGATGATGGGGGAGGGGGAGGAAGGAAACCTACTGAATCTTATTGGAAAACATAGAAGTGAGTTTAGGATTAAGGATACTTATATACTAAGCCTGCAAAACATTGTATTGTCCTTCCTTGAAGATTTAGGCTTGAAGCTACCAAAGGAGAAAGAAGATGTTATTAGAATTTCTAAAAGCTTAAAGAAAAAAGCAATTACTTGGGACCTGTGTGAAAACCAGTCCTATCTTTATACCAAGACACGCTACGCTGACTAGCTATTCAGGGAAATAAACCGGCCACAGCAAGCGAATATTTATTAAAAACAGGTAATGGGGCACTGAGAATATTCATTATGCAATTATATATGAACACCCTCCTGTGCAATGAATTTATTGGTGTTTGGACAAATATCCCCCGAGCAGAAAGATTATGTAGGCACTGTAAAATAGAGGTGGAGACCGCAAGGCACATTCTTACCATGTGTACTGAATTAAAGGAATGGTACCATAAAGGATATGGAAATCTGGTTGGGGGCTTGAGAATGATTGAATCGGACCAATTTTGGGCAGCTATCTATGAAGGGGAGATCAAGGTTTATATTGGGGCAGCTTTTTATATTTGGAAAAGAGCCATCTGTTAGGAAATCATTATGAATGTCTTTTAAAGGTTTTTATGATATAATCTACATTATTGAATTGCTTTTAATAATTCAAACTTAACTGAAATTGACCTGTAATGAGGTGATGTAATGTTAATCAAAGTAATTTTCTCTGTCTCACTGTAATCTTGGTTTATTTATGACTTTGTTATTAAGGATTTGTATGTTTCTGTGTTTTGCTTATAGTGTATAAGGATGCACCGGGTTACTGGTTAATGCCGGATACCCAGGAGATGCATTTAGCTCCTGGGTTACTGGTTAATGCCGGATACCCAGGAGATGCATTTAACTCCTGCTTTTCCAATCTTAATTTCGATCCCTGTTACTCTAGCCCAGATTCTGCAAGCCCTCGACCTCCAGGACTGCTTGGTTTACCTGGATCTTCAGGATGCCTACTTTGACATGCTGGTGCATCGAAAGCACAGGAAGTGCCTAAGGTTCGTGGTGGGTCAACACCATTACCAGTTCAAGGTCCTGCCGTTCGGTCTTTCGTCAACCCCCAGAGTTTTCACCAACCTGCTGGCAGTGGTAGCGGCTCGCCTCAAGAGGGAAGGCATTCATGTCTTTCCCTTTCTGGATGAATGGCTCATCTGAGCTCGTTCCCCAGATCTAGTGTCGGACCTTCTACTCCACACATGCACTCTATTGCACAGCCTGGGCTTTTCACGGAACTTCAAAAAGCAGGGCTTTCCCACCTGAGGATCAAGTGTTGAATATCTTTCTTATGGTCAATGTCTTTCAATCTCAGGAACAAGGCCCGGTTACGCCTTTCCTGCACCTTCTGGGCCTCGGGTCCTCCTGCAGCCTAGTGGTACCAGAGGAAAATCTGTGCCAATCGTCGCTGTTTAAGAGCCACAGAACGTTTACAGGTCTTGAATCAAGTAGCTCAGGACCACGCTTGGTGGTCTGTGAGAGACAACTTGCTGAGAGGCACGTTGCTTCACCAACTTTGGCCCCAGGTGATGGTGGTCACAGGCGCATCTCCGACTGGTTGGAGTGCTCACCAGTCAGACTTAATGGTGAGTGGACTGTGGTCTCCCGCAGTGTCTCGGGAACAGATCAACTTGCTGGAGTTGAGGGTGATCAGGCTTGTCCTGGTCACTTTCCTCCCCTCTGTGAAACGCAAGACTGTGCTGATCCTGACGAACAACTCAGTGGCCATGCACTACCTCAACAAACGGGGTGGTGTGGGGTTCTTGTGCAGAGAAGCAATGCGACTATGGTTCGGGCCGTGGAGAAGTGTGTGTCTCTGATGGATGAGAGAATGTCACAGCGGGAGCTCTGTCAGGAAGTTCTGGAGAAGATCTTCTCCTTTTGGGGGACTCCTAAAGTGAACGTCTTTGCTTCCAGTTTCAACGGGAAGTGCCAGTTGTTCTGCTCCAGGGAGTTTCCTCATCAGGGGGCTCTGGAGAACACACTGACAGTTGAGTGCACTTTCAACCTCCTTTATGCATTCCCGCCGATCCCTGTCATTCTTCTAGTTCTCAGGAGTTTGAGCCTGTTCGGAACCACGATGATCCTGAAATGTATGGGCTGAGAATGTGGTGTCCGGATTTGTTGGACATGTTCATCTGCCCTCCCAGGTGCCTTCCGAGGAGAGTCGACTTGCTCTCCCATTTGGCGGGAGTCAAGGGGCGAGTCCTCCACGCGAGCGCCAGCAGCCTGAACCTTCATGCTTGATTACTGAGAGACTGAGGTACAAGGAGTAAGACTTGTCCAACAATGCCCTCGATGTTCTCCTTTCAATTCGGATACCTGCTATGAAATCCAATTATGCCTGCAGCTGGCGTACATTTTTGTTTTGGTGCCAGGAGCAAGACCTGGATACTTTATCAAGTCCTCTAGCCATTGTATTGGATTTTCTTCTTTCCTTGGCCCATGCAGGCCTGCAGGTTGGCACTCTAAAGGGTTACTCGCTGCTATTTCAGTTTTTATGAGGTCCCTGGAACAGGGCTTGTTTTTCACAAACCCCATTGTTATGCAGTTTTTGCATGGCTTGTGTAACCGGTTTCCTTTCTGCCAGTTTGTAGTTTCAGCGTGAAATCTGAATTTAGTTTTAACGTTAACGTCGGTGTATTTCCATGCATTTGCTAAGCATTACTGCATGGATTCCCTTGTGAGCCAGGATGATTGTTTTGGTAGGGCAGTCCTCCAGAGTTTTCTGGTTTAGGTGGTGTTCTTAATTCTTCCCTCCTCTCGATTATGTACTGCTTTGGGAGTCTATCATAAATGAGGAATCCATGGGAGGAAAGCATCCATTAAAAGAACAAATTACTTACCTCTCTGTAATGTTCTTTCTGATTAATGTTCCTGCCACAGATTCCTCATCACCATCCCTACCTGCTCCTCTTTGCGGGAAGCTAGTACACTATCGTTTCTACGGTTCTTCAGATTCATGGTACTAGGAAGAAATGGTGGAACTGAAGTAGTGCTGCACCTCTATATATACTGACCCCGACATTATGTCTGGTACGTAGAGCCACGTTGAGCCCCCTGGTGGCTCAAATGTGTCCGGAGAACAGCTGTGCTGGAATATGGATTATCATAGATGAAGAATATGTTAGAGGAACATCCACCAGAAAGAACATTACAGAGAGGCAAGTAATTTGTTCATCTTAATCCTGACCAGGAGATCGGCGACTGTTCAATCTGCTAGTTGTTCTCCAAATTTACCATTTGAGACCGTCACCAGAGATTAGTGACTTAGCTGGACGATGGTGCTGGAGCCTCTGAAACAGCCTCTTTCCATAGCCATGTTTCCCTCAAGGAGAGCTGGCTCCGGGAATGCACCTCTTCATCTAGGGGTTCAAGGTCCCCTGATGGCTCTTCCTATGGAAAAAGAGCTAAAAAGGGTAACCCCACCCAAGCTTGGACTGTCACCTCGTCCACAACAGCGTCGACATATTCGTCCATGAGCCCATCAGCGACCACTTTGTATCTACTGTGTAACAAATTCCATCGATGTCTATCACCACCATGACCACCTCATCCACGACAAAGGTGCAAGCCTCCTTGTCAACGGCTCTGCAAGGCTTTTCTCCGGCTGGAGATTCTGCTTGTCTGCTTTCTACACGTTTACGCTGACCCAGTACATGTCACCTGCTGCTCCTGGACCTACTGTATGGTAGTAAACGCCGCAAATCTATGCCCCCCACCCCTCCAATACACTCCCCCCACTTACCTTTTGCACATCCGCTTCCTTCTCCTGGCCATGAAGCACCCGTTCAGTCCCTCTTAAGCGAGAAGGATCCGACGCCACAGGGTCCCGTTTTCTCTTTTCCGGCCCCCGCCTCCTATCCTCAGGAAGCAGGGATCTCCCCCACAAACCCCCAAGGCCATCAACACCGAACATGGGGAGCTGGTGTTAAGATGGATTTCTGAACTCTAACATGGTGAGCAGAGGTTCAGGAGGCCAGCCTAGTTTCTTGGAGCAGGGTAACCTTCTGGACAAGCCAGACCAATCAAAGTAGCTTGGTGACAGAAAGACCTCAATGAGTACACAGAGTAAAGGACACTTACAAATCACTCCCAGTCAGGTGTAGATATATTAAAAATAAAAATACATTTATTTCAAGGCCTTTGAGTACAACACACAAATCAAATCACGGTAATAGTAGTAAGCCAACACAATCCTATTTACATACATATATACAAGACCAATGGGGTCTGAAGGGTTAATGCACAAAATGGATCCACAGCCTAAAAGAGGAAGGAAACGGGCAGTGCAAATAGTTTTTAGTCCCTTCTGCATCCAACACACTCATAACTAAGAGGCAGTCCAATCCCTAAGAAGAGTGGAGCCTATTGCTCAAATGTACATGCAATGCTAGCGCACGTGGTAGTTCAAATGGGCAAAATGGGGTTTCTTCAGGTGTCTGTAGCAGCTCAGGAAGGTAGGTGAGGCGATGAAGAATAGGTTCCCACTATTCGAGGAGGGTCTCCCCTTGAGGGTAGAGTCGATTCCAAGAGTTGGGGATAGTTTGCTTGTTCGCACTAGCAGTGGAAAGGAGAGGAGCCCCCAAGGCCCACTTTTGTATAAAAATGGATGGAGGCACTAGGGGCCACCGGTTAGGGTTGCGATTACTCACTGACCCCCAGCACACTCCGGACCAAACTTCGGCAGTCGAGTCCACTTCGGTTGCAGATTCAAGTGCGGCAATTTGGCGGCTCTGCGGCTTTCAGCGACAAAGATACAGCAATGATTCCCAAACGGGACAGTGGCGACTTCTCCACTGCTGGTGGATGGATCGGGCCAGTTTCAAAACACTTCCAAAATCAAAATTGCTCTTAATTACAAAGAGGCTTGGTGGATCTTCAAGTTGCGCACAATTGAACTTGGCCTTAATGAAGCCTCTCCCTCTGAAAATTACCATCATAACTGATATGGCACCTTTTCCATCTCTCCCTCTATAGTAGCACAGCGTTGTTACAATTAGCCGGTCTCGCTAGGGGTACACTAGCACTACCCCCCAGGAGCTTACACACTTGGGAGATGCCCCACAGGTCTTCTGCCTGCCCTTCGGGACACATGAAACAATCCCTCTCCAGCTACATCTCTTGGAGGTTTGTTCCTTCATGAATAGCATTTTAGGTTGGCCATACTAAGTTACAGCTACCTCACTTCTGACACGGCTGCACCACATTTAAGTGCATGTTACGAATTCTCCATCACATGAGGTGTACCCCTTTCTCCTCGGCCCAGCCTTACCCAGTACTGCCTGCCACAGCCCAGAGGTCCAGGACACTCCCAGATACTATGCAAACAACAATGTTGCCATGACCACGGCATCCGGTTACACTATTCCTCTCGCACATGCGCACTCACTGGATTGTGAGATAGCCTCAAAGCAGTCACACACAGCAGACGCCCGTTGGCGCGCACACTGATCCTTGACGCCTGCGCAATGCTCTGCTTCGGTCGCCTGCAGGGATTTATACTGAACCCTCACACATGCGCATTGCGAACGGTCCCCCGCTCTCGAAATGGTACGCGGACCATTTCCAGCTACACACGGGCACGGTATACGCCACACAGATAGAGTGTTTCTCTCCCAACGTTCCTGCAGCTACAGGTATGCCTTCTTTACCAGATGCCCCTTACAGGCACACTTACAGATTACACCCTAGTGCACTCGATTCCAGTTTAATTAACGCAGCTCTGTTCCTGTGTTGTTCCCCTTTCCTGTATCTTTTACCAATAGGGACACCCACAGTTTATACGAGGCCATCGCTCCCTACTACTGGCACCAGCCGTGCAGTTACATCCAGACCATTCGGCTCAACCTACTAGAACACTTTTTCTAGTAGCCAGTTTGAAAGTAGGTAAGAATTATTATTTTTTTCTACAATGATTCATTTGCCATTCAGTCCCTTACATGCTAACAGACAATCCTTATTGTCTTTGTTCCCAGCTGACATTGTGGCTTACCTATACCAAGACTCTTCTTGGACTACACTGTTTACTAAGAACACCCACTAGACTGCAAAGGGGGTGTCCAAACCTACGTAATTGCTGCACGTCTTCCCCTCCTCTACCCACAGCCCGGATCCACAAGCACAAGGTCAGAGGGTCTCCCTTTCTTTATCAAAACACACACCCTATGGTTTTGCCATTGTTATTTTTAACACTTTTGACCCAACATACCTTGCTATACTGTCCTATAAGCAAGACCCAAACTAAGTAGACTTTGTTCTGCTTTCTGTTCACATTATGCAGGCTGTCACAATCCAACTGGCCCAGAAGAAGGCTCTACATCTGAAAGCCGAAACGTCCCTGTAGCAGGCTCTACTACCAACCTGCCGACAGTTTAATATCCGGGAAGTTGCTTCCCGACGTAGACCAAGGATTGTTCATTACCAAACTAGTGTGCAACATCTTTTTTTCAACTCCCCCCTGTCCACCTTGTATAATAATAAGGTTATTTTTCCTTCCAACAATCAATCAATCTGATGTTCATTTTGGACAGTGGACTTTAAGTACTTCCTACATCCAGTACTTTGACATGCTCTAGAATCGCTACTAGACAGCAACTGTTCACTCTCGAACTTACAAATCTTTATTTTGTTGCTTTGTTCGTTCTACCTTATCTTATTTACTTTGCAATACTGTTTTCATTGAAGTCCATCAATGCACCGCAAGAATTATACTGCAATTAATTTTTTCTTGATTTGTTTAAATGTAAGGATTGGATCCTCTCATGGCAAGGCTAATGTCCTTTCTATGTGAATAATGTACGCCACATAACTCTAAGACCACTGTTTACTTCTGTTGTGGGTCCTTATGTATATGCATGCTGTCTTTATTTATGATTTTTTTGTTTGCATACTTAAAATGATATGTACTACCTTAGTTCTAATATCATTTTATTTTATCTTTATATATACTACATGTAAATACACACATGAACCTTTTTTGAGATGTGTGGGACTCGAAACAGATTTGTAATTCATTCCAAACTAGCCTCATAATCTCTCTGCATGTGAGCACTATTAACAAAACTTGCATGTTGGGCTTTTGGTGATTGTTATTAATACCAATCTAGCTACATTAGAATAGTACAACATACTACACTTAAGATATGTTCCAATTCTAAATCGGTGGCTACCACACCCCCAGTTATACACAGTTTCACTTCAGCCGTCTTCAGGGGCAAAGTTCGTCACCAGGGCTGGCGACACAGTAACCGCGTATACTCTGGTTCGGGCGCACTCACTTTACTCAAGACCTGGGACGCCAAGTTTACGAAATCCGGTGAGAGAGTGCCGTGAACACAGAGCTAGCGATGTACCAAGTTTCGAGGGCCTCCTCGAAACGGCGGCGGTATCAGAGCAAAGAGTCTGCGTAAACTGGTCAGCCCACTGGTTGGCCCAGGGACACTTCCGAGAAGGCTTACTTGCAGGGTTTGATGAAGGTGCCGAGAATAGTTGGTCCCACTATTCCAATGGGTTGAAGCATCTTCGCAGGTCTTCTAGGACGACCAGATGCAGAGGGTTCCCACGGGATGGCAGCAGGCTCGGGGTGAAAAACCTTCCAGCGGGTCATCAGCGGTTCCTCGACTCGGCTTCTTAGTTTCAGGACACTTGGATCCTATCAATCTTTCACTGAGAACTCCAGAGATTGACATGGTATGGGTGTTTCGGCCCTTCGCTTATTCAGAATCTCCTTCGCGCCAAAACGAAGAGGACCTAATGGGTGATCTGTTCACATACAGGCATACCATACGTGGACCAATCACGGACCATGGTGGTCCCAGGCATTCACAGCACTTCAGACTCTCTGGCACCCAGGATGTGTATTGGGAACAGACATCCCAGCCCACATCCTGGAGGCACACACACAAGGCATACAGAAGCCTGCAAAGGCTTGGCGTTTCGTGGGAAAATGCATGCCCAAATAAGGACTGATCCGGGTCGGCTCGACCTGGGGAAGGTGAAGGGGCAAGATGGCTAAAGGACAGGACAACGAACCTTGTGGCATGGCCATTTTGGAGCCAGGCCACCTATTTGTACCAAACGTGGTAATCACGGTTTACCTGGCAGGAAAGGGTTAAAAATATACAAAATAATAAGCTGCCACCAGCCCTGTCCAAGGCACATCTGCACTTCGCCTAAAAAAATCCTTCGAGAGTATCTAGGGCCTTTGGAAATGACTAATAGACCCAAGTGTACTTTACTGAAAAGTACATTGTACACTTGTTACATGTTGCAGAAATGTTGCAACAGTGGAAAGGACTAAGGGAAGCAAAGTCTCCCAGTACTGACTGTCTTAAGGGCATGTCAATTTCCCCATAAAAAGTGAGCGAAAAGCCCAGAGGAGTGCAGAAGAAGGCTGGGCTCCTCTAGTAAAGTCAGACTATGGTGTTAAACATCAGCAAAAAGTTGGGGGGTACACAACAGGAGGGAAAATTACACATGAAACGGAAATCTTTCCTAACACTCGCCCTTCCCAGGCCAAGGACAGGGGCAATTAATCCACCCCTGCATGAGTCTCATGTTCAGGTCGGTTAAACATTCTGGACAACCCATCAGCATTGCTATGTTGGACACCTGGCCTTTTCTCAATAGATAAGTCAAAGCCTTGCAGACTTATGGACCACCTGAGCAACTTTGGATTCTCTCCCTTCATGTTCATTAAGCACTTTAAGGGCTTATGGTCAGTTTGCACAGTGAGTGGGTCCCAGAGAGGTAGGGCCTCAGCTTCCTTAGGGCCCACACAACAGAGAAACATTCTTTCTCTACTGTGGACCATCTGAGCTCTCTGTTCTTAAGCTGGCGACTAATGGAGGAAGTAGGGTGTTCCTTACCCTTCTCATCTACTTGTGATAGTACAGCTCCTATCCCAGTTTCCGAATGCACCTCCTCAGAGGTACTCTGCCTTTCCTCTCCTTTCCCCAGAAGCTCATGGTATCTCAAGCTCTGTTTCTCTCTAGCTTGGACTATTGTAACAGCCTCTTTCTAAATCTACCTGCCTCTACTCTCCGCCCTCTGCAACTAATCCAGAACAGGACTTGTCCTTGGCCTCAAGCCCTGGGATCGTATCTCTCCAGCTCTGGAATCTCTTCACTGGCTCCCAGTGGATGCAAGGATTAAATTCAAAACCCTCTGCATTGTCCACAAGGCTTTTCTGGGGCCTGGGTCCAAAATACCTTCAGCTGTCCCTCCGCAAATACCTCCCCTCTCGAGCTCTTCGCTCCTCTACCTCCAACTCACTCAGGGTCAGTCGTTTTTCTAAGAAACGAGCTGGGGGTATATCTCTGTCTTCGGCTGGGGCCTCCCTCTGGAACAGCCTCCCTGCCACTCTAAAACTCGAGGAGAACCATCTCTGGTTCCGGAAGCACCTCAAGACCTTCCTCTTTTCTTCTGCCTTCGCTCCCCCTCTCTCCTGCTGATCTGTTCTCTATTGGCACCGTGCACATGGCCACCCTCTGTCTTTTGGGCCCAGGTACCTGCTCATCCTGTCGCCCTCCCGCACTGCCTCCGGGCCACCCCTTGCACTGGGGTCTGTATCTGTACCCATACAGCCCCCCCTTTTTTCTTCCTGCACTTATCGGACCTACCCTGTCTGCTGCCTTAAACTTAGCACTTACAAATTGCTGGCTGCATTACCACTGTTTGTTGCCTTTATTATTTATTTATTGTTATTTATCTGTTTCTCCTCTGCTTCGCACTTTCCACCTCCCCCCTTCCATGCACTTTTCCCCCTCCCCCTCTCCCATGCACTTGCGCATTCTCAATGTCACTGGGCCTAGTAAGATCGCTGTTTTGTTCTCCCCTGTTACCCTCCCTTGCCTTGTCGCGCTCTGAAACACTTGTGTACGAGCGCGATAGAAATAAAATAATCAATCAATCAATCTGTCTGCACAATAAAAGGTCTTTGGTAATCAGGAGCCCTGAGAACAGGGGTCTGGCACAAGGAGTCTTTTAAGCCAGAGAAGGCCTTCCCACACTCTTCAGACCAAGTTACCTTCTTTGGTTTCTTAGGAGTTTTGAGAGCAGTCAGAGGGGCAGCTATGGTGCCATAGGCTGCCATGAAATTTCTGTAGTACCCAGTGAGTCCTAAACAGGCTCTCACTTGAGTCTGAGTAGTTGGGGTAGGCCAGTCTTGTACTACTTGTACTTTACTGGGTAGAGGCTGTATCCTCTTTCCACCTACTTCATGTCCAAGGTAGACCACTGAACCTTGTCCAATCTGGCACTTACTGGCCTTCTGAAGAGCCTGCAGCACAATCCTAAGGTGTTTCACATGGTCTTACCAGGTGGCACTGAAAACTGCTATATCATCTTCAACTCACAAGGCATTACTGTGAACTGGTAAAGACCCTCTGGTGTTGAGAAAGCTGTCTTCTCTTTGGCATGTTCTGTGTTCTCCTTAGCCAATAGCCTGCAGTGAGGTCAAATGAGCGGAGGTATTTGGAGGCACCCGAAGTATCTACCAGCTCATCTGTTCTAGGTAAGGGGTGTGCATCTGTCTTGGTGACAGCATTCAGATCCCTGTAATCCACACAGAACCTCAACTCAGAGGTACCTGCCTTTGGAACCCAAACCACAGGGCTGGACCAAGGACTACTGGAGGGTTCAATCACCCCTAGATCTAACATTTTGTTGACCTCTGTCTTAATGTAAGACCTTACTTTGTCTGACACCCTATAGCCCCTACTTTTGGTAGGTACACTGTCTCCTGTGTCAATGTCATGTTTGCACCATGGTGTCAAACCAGGAGACTGTGAGAACAAGGGGGAAAATTGCCTCAGCAAACCTTTCACCTCTGCTTGTTGGTCAGCAGTCAGGTGAGGGGCCACTTGGACACCCTCAATGGAGCTGTCAGAAGGACTGCCCTGGAGCCGGTCAGGGAGAGGTTCTGACTCCTCTTCCTCAACATCTGAAGCCAGCAGCAGTGGAGCGATTTCAACTCTTGGGATGAAAGCCGTCAGCCTATTTGCATTTAACACTTTTGGAGCCTGTCCAGCCCTTCCAAGGTCCAATAAATAGTTGACCTCACCCAGTGACTCCACCACTGTGTAAGGGCCTGACCTATTGTCCTTTAAAGCTCTAGGCCTTATAGGATTCATGATCAGGACTTGCTGACCAGGTATGAAATTGATGAGGGAAGCCTTCTGGCCATACCAATGTTTCACCAGTGCTTGCTCTGCCTTCAGTTTCTCACTAGCCAGACCCATCAGGAGTACCATCCTTTTTCTGAGCCCTAGCACATAGTCTCCTACGTTGGTATTAATGGGGGGAGAGGGCATCTCCCATCCCTCCTTGACTATGGCCAAGGGTCCGCTCACAGGGTGACCAAACAAAAGCTCGAAGGGGCTGAAGCCAACACCCTCCTGTGGTACCTCTGTGTAGGCAAACAGTAAGCATGGTAACAGAAGATCCCGTTTTCTTCTTTGGGGTTCTTCCAGAGCCCAATCATGCTTTTTAAGGTCCAGATAAACCTTTCAACTAGACCATTGGTTTGTGGGTGATATGCGGATGAAAACGTCTAGGTGACACCACATTCCTTCCACATGGCCTGCATATACTTTGACATGAAGTTGCTGCCCCTATCAGACACAACTTCTTTAGGGAAACCAACCCTAGTAAATATGCCAAGTAAACCTTTTGCAACCGACTTGGCAGTCAGTCTTCAATGGGATGGTCTCAGGATACTTAGTAGCATGGTCGACCAGTATGAGGATAAACCTATTGCCTGAGGATGTTTGGGGGTCAAGGGGACCAACATGTCGATCCCTACCCTCTCAAGTGGTACCAGTGGAGCTTGGATTGTTGTGCCACTCTTACCAGATAACTGCCAGGTGGCACAACTCCTGCAGTGAATTTCTACTTGCACCCCCATCTTGGGCCAGTAGAAATGCATGGATAACCTTTGATTGGTTGTTTTGATACCAAGGTGACCAGCAAGCGGCACTTCATGCGCCAGCTGCAGGAGGAAGGGTCTTACAGCAAGGGGAACCACCAACCTCCTATGGTCCCCTTCTGTAGAGTCTGTAGGCTCACTGTAGAGGAGCCCACCTTCCCAATAAATCCTATGCTTCTCCAGCATGGGGTCTGGCATGGATTCACATGCTCATGAATATTCCCCGTCGTCAGGCTGGGAATCCTCGATATAGAAAAAATCAGTTTGTTTCATTTCTGAACTGTATTTCTCCTAACAGCCAATCACTGGTCTCTGGGTCATACTGCCCCCAGCCAATGACTGCCCTCTACCTAAGCCCCTCCTCTGGCAGCCATCTTCAGATTTGTATCGCACATTAGAGTGGTGGGAGCCCTCGTGATTAGCTCTTGTGCTTTTTACTACGTTTTGCGCTTTTTCTTAGAGTTTTCTCTATTTTTCGGTCAATGGAGCCTCAAGCTCCACGACCCATCATCCGACTAACGGGGACCCGTTTTCAAGACCTTTCTACGCCCCTCAAGGGCGATTTATTGTCGAGTTCCCTTCTTGGAGGATTCCGAAAGATTCTTTGAGGCCTACTCCTCGTGGACATGGCTGAAGATAAAGGAGACCTGACTCCTCTGTTCAGGATCTGCCCTGGATGTGGACTACGGAACATTTTCCTGGACGATGGGCACTCCCTGTGCCTTTACAGCCTACATTCCGACCAAACGCACGTAGAGGAGACCTGTGTGTTATGCAAGGATATGGTGCCTCGCACCATGAAGGACCGCTCTCTGAGTGGCTCCCAATGAAGATCCCCAGGCAACAAGCCTCACCCAGCAAGAGGAAATCTGAACGGTCTTCTAAGACCTTTGAGGGCGCTCCGGCGACGGGGGCCCAACATAAGGCAAAGCACGCGAACCCGCGGGCACCTGGAGCGCCGTTGGGACGGGCTCCTCGGCGGGCAGGTCGGGAACGGCATCTCCGGCCGGCACCCTTGGCCACGAGCTAATGCTCCGGGTCAGCGAAGAAGAGAAAGTCGGACCACCCGGGTAAACTTCTGGAGAAGTCCCATCTGACTCCGACGGATAAAGCCAAGGAGGAGTGGGGCGCTGACCATCCCCTCACGGTGAAGACCGCAAGCGCGCCCAAGGTCATGAAGGCCCAGGTTCACCAGACAGACCTCCCTGGAAGGAGTGGTGGCGTACCTAGCGAAAGCCGCTGATGCTGACTCGCAGGAGGCGGCCCCTAAGGCGAGAGCTTCCCTGCCTGTTCAGAGGGAATCTTCATGCCTACCCATTGAGAAGACACTGGTGAAGACAATGCCGATAATCTCCCCTAGACCGTCCCTGCTGGTCGAGCAGAAGGGGGGGGCGGTAGTCCTGCAGGGCTCAGACATCTCCTCGGGCTGAAGGCCGTGCTGGTTAGGAAGTACGAGGAGGCCAGGTCCCATGGGAAGGACCCCGGCGAAGCGGATGTGGAGAGCGGCGAGAATACCGACGAGGAGCAGCAGGGCGGTGAGGAGCCAGAGCACACCACGCCACTTCCATTGCCCCTGTTGAAGCCACCACAGCAACCTCCGCCGCAGCGGGCGGATGTGTCGGCAGACATCCTACAGGCACTGCACACCTTGTGTTCAGAGGTCCCGACAAGGATGCGCCTGTCGCCAGCGGGAGATCCCATGACGCCTGGGCCGTCGGGGGAACCCCCTGTCAAGAGAAGGATGGTACACCCTCCACCTCCTTGCCACCCTTCACCACCATCCCCTCCTCCGAGGGATGATATGGAACCGGATACGGCGTCGACGGGCACAGGTACAGACGACGGAGTGGACCTCCCGTCGCCATTGCCCAAGGCCTCGCCGCTTGACGAGATTGGCTCCTTCCACACCATGATCGCTAGAGCCTCAGAGATGTTTCAACTAGCCCCCGAGGAGAAGGAAGGCTTCCTGTACCAGTGTCGGGAGGCCAAGAGGAAGACCGTACTTTCTATCCCTCTATTGGACGACATTTGGGACGAAGGGCTGTCACTCATGAAGAACCCGTCCTCGGCCCTGGCTCAGAAGGACAGATACGAGAAGAAATACAGGGTGCCGGACTCTGCACCCAAGTGTCTCAGATCTCAACCGTCCCCAGACTCGGTGGGTGCGAAGAAGTCGTCCTCCGGATCTTGGGCGTCAACGTCCTCTTCCCCCACTCAGACAACAAGGGAAAGAAGCTAGACGCCATAGGGTGGCAGGTCATCTCGTCGGCTGCGACGACGATCAAGGCAGCCAATTCCTTAGCCATCATGGCCCATTAAGACAGTTAGCTGTGGTTCAAGATTGCTCCCCTCCAGGACTTCCTTCCCGACGACAAGAGGGCAGAAGTGCTAGAGATACTGCAAGAAGGCGAGGTGGCATCGGACCATGCCATCACCGTGGCCACAGACATCGCGGACACGGGCTTCCGTCAGATGGGCAATGGCGTTTGCCTTCGTCAGCGGGGTTGGTTGAAGGCCACTAGCTTCCGCCAGGATGTTCAGTCGAGGGTGTTGGACATGCCCTTCGACAGGGACAACTTATTCGGCAAGACTGTGGACGAGTTGCTTCAGGCCATCAAGGCGGATACCGAGACGGCCCGGGCGTTGGGCACGCTCCAGCAACGATGGCCGTCCTTTCAGCCCTCCGGAGGGAAGGCCCAGGGATACTCAGTGGTGGCTCGTCAGCCTACCGTCAACCGTCCCGCTCTTTGACTCAGGGGGCCTACAGGGGCCGCAGCAAGTCCGGAGGAGATCGCTGTCGTCACCAAGGTCCCCAAGGTGGCGGGTCCATGGCGAAGCAGGATTTAACCGGCCGCAACGTCAGGCCCCCACCCGCTCCCCGGTGGGAGGCCGGCTGGTGAACTTCGTCAGCGTGTGGAAGTCCATCTCCACCGACCATTGGATGCTGGATGCCCTGGCCCACGGGCACACTCTGCAATTTCAGCAAAAGTGCCCACGCATTCCACCGGTGGCCAGGAAGAAAAACCACATCCCTCAGCTTCTGCTGGAGGTACAGGCCATGCTGAAGAAGGGCGCGATAGAACTCGTCCCAAAAAAGCTCTGGGGCTACGGAGTGTATTCCCGGTACTTCTTTGTCAGAAAGAAACAGGCAGTTGGAGACCCATATTACACCTCTGCTGCCTCAACAAGTACATCATGTCCCAGAAATTTTGGATGGTCACCCTTCAGCACTTGCTGGGACAACTGGAAGAAGGGGATTTCCTATCGTCGCTGGACCGGGAGGATGCTTATTTCCACATCCCCATCCACAAGGGACACCGCAAGTTTCTGCGCTTCGTTTTCCAAGGGCAGCATTACCAATTCAAGCCCCTTCCCTTCGGATTAAACTCGGCACCAAGGGTTTTCACCAAATGTCTGGCGCCAGTGACGGCACGGCTGCGCCTGCAAGGGATTTACGTCTACCCCTACCAGGACGATTGGCTCATCCGAGCGAAGTTGAAGGAGACCGCTGTCGATCACGCGGCGGGCACCGTCCGGCTACTCACAGAACTGGGGTTCTCGATAAACTTTGCGAAGTCCTGCTTGGTGCCATCGCAGGACGTGCTGTTTCTGGTGTCCCAGCTCAACACAGTGTTGTGTCTGGCGTCTCCGTCCAAGGAGAGAATAGCGGCCATCCTGGGCAAGGTTCAACGGCTGTTGACACTCAAGATCGCACGGGTGAGGTCCATCAAGTTTCTTCTCGGCATGATGTAGTCGTGCATTTACCTTGTGCGACTTTGCAGGCTGCGGATGCGACCACTGCAAGACTTCCTCGACACCCGTTGGATCCAGGTATCGGGAAGCTTAGAGGACAAAATCACCCTCAACAAGAGTTTCCGTCAAGCGATTCGGTGGTGGGGTGTCCACATGCATCTGTAGGCGGGCGTGGATTTCCAAACCCCCCCTCACGAGGAGACGGTCACGACACACGCATCCCTGGAGGGATGGGGTGTGCACACCCGTCGTCTCCATGCAAGAGGCCTGTGGCTACCGGAGGAGAAGTCGTTGCACATCCATGTTAAGGAGCTACATCCGTGTTTTGGGCCCTCAAGTCCTTCCTTCCGTCCCTCAAGGGCAAGGTGGTGCGGATTTTCACAGACAACACCACCACAATGTTTTACATCCGGAAGCAGGGGGGGGGACCAGATCCCCAGCGCTCTCCAAGGAGGTGCAGGACCTATGGCGATGGGCCGTCACCGAAGAGATGTTCCTCCCGTTTCATCTGGCAGGAGTGAAGAGCACCGTGGCGGACTCTCTCAGCAGGGAACTGCTCGGGAGCTTCGGTGGGAACAAGTGGATTTGCTTTTCCGACAATGGGGCAATCCCCAGATAGATCTGTTTGAGACGGTGACGAACACCAAGTGCCGGAGGTTCACCAGCAGATTTCCCCTGCCAGGGAGCATGGGGGATGCGTTCTCCTTCCCCTGGGACGGCCTGTTCCTCTATGCATTTCCCCCATTGCCGTTGCTTCCGCTACTCATCAATCAACTCAGATGGTCCTGGTGCAGGATGATCCTCGTTGCACCGGTGTGGCCGAGGCAGATATGTTATCCGGACCTTCTGGACATGTCAGCGTACCCTCCAGTCAGGTTTCCAGCGGACGCAGACCTTCTCGCCAGGGAAGGAGGCGCGATTCTGCACCACGACGCTGAACTTGAAGGCCTGGCTCCTGCAGCGCTAGAGTTTGGTTGGTACGATCTCCTGGCGGCCTGCAAGGAAGTGCTTGCCAAGGCCAGGGCTTCGTCCACTCTGAAATGCTACGGCCATAAGTGGAAGAGGTTCACCATCTAGTGCCGGGCACCACTCGACCCTCTACGGATTACGGCCCGCAGGTGCTGCCGTATTTACTGTCGCTGGCCAAGGCAGGGTTGGCCCATACTTTCATCAAGGTTCATCTGGCGGCTATCTCCCACTACACCAGTACTCCGGGCGGTCATCGTTATGGTCGCACCGCCTGGTCAAGGAATTCATAAAAGGACTTTTCCGTTCGTTCCCGCCGGTGAACGCTCTGTCCCCGGCATGGGGGCTCAATGTGGTGCTGACTAGGCTCATGGGTCCCCCGTTCGAGCCTCTGCAATCGGCCCAGCTGAAGTTTGTGTCATGGAAAACAGCATTTCTTGTGGCCATCAGCTCTGCACGACGAGTGGGAGAGATCCAGGCCCTCTCTTGTAAACCACCTTACTTGACATTCCACGAGATGAGGGTGTTGCTGCGGACGCACCCCTCCTTCATGCCCAAGGTGCCGTCGGACTTCCATCTCAACGAGCGCTTGGTGTTGCCTGTTTTCTTCCCGTCGCCTTCGTCGCCGGCAGAGAGGACTTTGCACTCGCTGGATGTCACTAGAGCGCTGAAGTTCTACGTGGACCGCATGAAGAGTTTTTGGAAGACGTCAAAGCTGTTTGTGAACTTAGGCCCTGTGAACCAAGGGAAGGCCCTCTCCAAGGCTTCCATTTCCAGGTGGCTCTCCGGCTGCTTCATCAATTGTCACTGGTTGGCAAACCGACCGTTGGCTGTCCGAGAGCCCATTCGACCAGTGCGATCGCTACAACTACAGCGTTCCTGTCTGGTGTGCCCCTGCTGGACATCTGCAGGGCTGCTACGTGGAGGTCAACACACACCTTCACGAAATTCTACTGCATTGACCGGGATTCCAGGGAGCAGTCCAGAGTCGGCCAAGCAGTGGTGCGCAACCTGTTTGCTTGAAGGTGAGCCTTGTGAGGAGGTAAGAGATGCTTAATGTTGAGTCTTGCCACCTCGCGTGGTTGTGCATGTGTGTACTGCTATGTATTCTTTATTCATGAGCATGTGAATCCATGCCAGACCCCATGCTGGAGAAGGAACAAGTTACTTACCTGTAACTGTTGTTTTAAAGCATTGGTCTGGCATGGATTGACATGCGAACCCTCAAGCCTACCCCTCTGCGGCTCTTCTCTTGGTCCTACTCCCACTTTGCGTGCTACCAAATCTGAAGATGGCTGCCAGAGGAGAGGCTTAGGTAGAAGGCATTCATTGGCTGGGGGCAGTATGACCCAGAGACCAGTGATTGGTTGTTCGGAGAAAGACAGTTCAGAAATGAAACTGAAACTGATTTTTTCTTTACCGAGGATTCCCAGCCTGACGACAGAATATTCATGAGCATGTGAATCCATGCCAGACCCATGCTGGAGGACAACAGTTACAGTTAAGTAACTTGTTCCTTCCCAGGAGGTTCACCCTCAAGCTGGGAGCAGGCCTGTCTCCTTAGGCCTTCCAGAGATGGGCACTCATGTTGGCCCTTACTGAATTCATCCCTGTCAGGACCACATTCTACTAACAAGTCTTTTAGTTCAGGATGGTCATTTGGATCAAATACTTCAGGTAACACCTCTACCTCGTCAGGTCCAGGTGTTTGACCAACTACCTCCACCTCAGTGGTAGGTGAGTTAGGGGAATGTTTTCTTTCCCTCTAGTTTATTTCTTGACTCCTTCAGCCTTGGGTTTCTCCTTGGGCTTGGGCATGGCAGTGGTCTTGGCCAGGGCTGCCCTTGTTTGAGACCTTGTGCAGGGTCTTTCTGCTGTATCTCCCACAAGCCCTAAGGCTCTGAGATCATTTCCCAGCAAGACCTTTCCTGGGACATCTCTCTGAATGCTCACTGGAATCCTGACTACTGTACCATTTATAGTAAGATTTATAGGTATAATTGGGAACTGGAGAGATGGGCCGTGAGCCGTTTTAGTGGGCATCAGAGGAGCTCTGGCAACTTCCTTTGGGTCTGTCGAGGTAGAATCCACTACAGTACTGCTGCACCCACTATCCCTAAGAGCAGGAGTATCTACTCCATTAATCAGCACACTGTCCTTAAAGTAGTGCTTGGTATTAGCAGGAATCTTAGCATAAGCCTCTGAGACTTTATGCTACCAGGGAAACTAAAACTACCTCAGAATCCATCCCACTTGGGAAGGAATCTGAGGAGAAGGATGCCCCTGTAATCTCTTCTTCCTCATAGGAGGAGAAGGCCAGATTAGCAGAGTGGACCCCCAAGATTTTGACCTTACATCTAGGGTCCCCTTCACATGGTCACTTGCTCCACAAGCCCCACAAGATCCACTGGGTCTGTGTACATAGGGAGGCCTACTGAAACCAGAGTTCTGTTTTGGAGGATAACCTCCACTACCCTGTGTGTTCTCTTGTGACTTACCCTTATTTTTTTTTGTATTGCTTTTCTGGGAGGAAGTTTTATCAGATCCCCCACCCTCCTTATCTTTGGACTTTTCCCCTCTTCCTGCCTACCAGGATGAGTATTGTCCTTATGGGACACTCCGTGACACCCACAAATCTGCTGCAATGGCCAGCTTCTTAGGATCTAACTCAATAGAATCTGCCAAATGCTGCTTAAGCTCAGGGGAACAAGATGTAAAAATATGTTCAAGCATGACAAGACATATCATACCCTCAAAGGTGGAGACCTTGTAGCCTTCAACCCAGCTAGTCAAGTTTTTAAAAGAATCAATCACATATGACACCCAAGTATTTCCTCCTTTGTATACTTTCACACCTTTTCAAGCATTGGGCAGGAGTCTTCCCAAATTTTAAAATGAGTTTGCTTCAACATTGCAAAATCTACTCTTTCAGCTTTTGACATTTCCATAATAGCACTGCAGCTACTAGAATTAGAATGGGGGTAGTCTGCTGAGCAACCAAGCAATCTTATCAGCATTTACAATCTTTTGAACTTCAAATGCATACTCAAATGCATTCAACCAGTCCATAATGTCGTTCTTCTCATTATACACACTGAGCAGATCTTTAGGAAATCTTGGATGAGAGGAGGACCCAGACCCATGTCCAGATCCCGTGGATCCTGGTGAAACTTGAAGCTTGGCCAGTTCGAACTGGTGATCCCTGTCTTTCTGTTTCTCAGCTTAGTCATGTGAAATTAAAGCTCTTCCTGCTTAAACAGCAGCTCTTGCTTCTTGGATTCAAGCATGGCCTCAGCATCAGAGCTTGCAGAGGAAACACTAGGCATAGCATCATCCCTGTCATCATGGGCACCACTGATGAGGGCGGCGACAGAAATGTCAGTTCTGCCAGTGGAAGCTGCTCCACCTCCTTCTGCACTCATCAGAGGCTATGGCACGGAGTTGTAACTCTTGCCGTTTCATGATTTTCTGAATCATTTCCAATTGTGTACCTTGAGCAGTTAAACCTCTCTCAGTACACGTATTTCTCAATGTTTCTGATCTAGAAGCATTTAAGGTTATAAAGGTACTTGTTTCCATTATATTAGATAGGTCTATGGCTTTTACAGAAAGTCACTATGGGTCCTGGGTAGGAATAACTTGAAATGCCTTCACTAGTGTGCAACACTGGATACCTTCAGTCCTATCACACGCTGCATGCCAATTTGTTAAGATGGATTTCTAAACTCTGCCTGGTGGGCAGAGGTTCAGGAGGCCAGCCTAGTTTCTTGGAACAGGGTAACCTTCTTGACAAGCCAGACCAATCAAGGTAGCTTGGCGGCGGTCAAGACTAGGTCTCAGGATGGGTGAGGGTGACTGAAAGACGTCAATGAGCACACAGAGTAAAGGACACTTACAAATCACTCCCAGTCAGGTGTAGATATATTAGAAATACAAATACATTTATTTCAAGTCCTTTGAGTTCAACATTCAAATCAAATCACAGTAATACTAGTAAGCCAACACAATCCTATCTACATACATATATACAAGACCAATGGGGTCTAAAGGGTTAATGCACGAAATGGCTTCACAACCTAAAAGGGGAAGGAAACGGGCAGTACAAATAGTCTGTAGTCCCTTCTGCATCCAACACACTCCTAACTAAGAGGCAGTCCAATCCCTAAGAAGAGTGGAGCCTATTGCTCAAATGTACATGCAATGCTAGCACACGCAGTAGTTCAAATGGGCAAAACGGGATTTCTTCAGGGCTCTGTAGCAGCTCAGAAAAGTGGGTGAGGCGATGAATAGGTTCCCACTATTCGAGGAGGGTCTACCCTTGAGGGCAGAGTCGATTCCAAAAGTTGGTAATAGTTTGCTAGTTTGCACTAGCAGTGGAAAGGAGAGGGGCCCCGATGGGCCACTTGTGCGTAAAAATGGATGGAGGCACTAAGGGCCACCGGTTAGGGTTGCGATTACTCACCGACCCCCGGCGCACTCTGGACCAAAATTCGTCAGTCAAGTCCACTTCGGTTGCAGGTTCAAGTGTGGCAATTTGGCAGCTCTGCGCCTTTCAGCGACGATTCCCAAGCGGGACTGTGGCGATTTCTCCTCTCCTGGTGAATGGATCAGGCCAGTTTCACTGCAGCAGGCTTCCGGGCAAGAGGGGCACAAATGCAGCGCACCTGCAAAGTTCGTCACCATGGCTGGGCGACACAGTAACCACGTATACTCCAGTTCGGGCGCACTCACTTTACTCTAGACATGGGAATGCCTAGTGTACGAAATTCGGTGTGAGAGTGCCGTGAACACAGTGCTAGCGATGTACCAAGTTTCGAGGGCCTCCTCGAAACGGCAGCGGTATCAGGGCAAAGAGTCTGCGTAAGCTGGTCAGCCCACTGGTTGGCCCAGGGACACTTCAGAGAAGGCTTACTTGCAGGGTTTGATGAAGGTGCAAGAATAGTTGGTCCCACTATTCCAGTGGTTCAAAGTGTCTTTGCAGACCTTCTAGGACGACCAGATGGAGAAGGGTCCCACGTGACGGCAGCAGGCTCAGGGTGCAAAACCTTCCAGCGGGTCATCAGCAGTTCCTCGACTCGGCTTCTTAGTTTCAGGATACTTGGATCCTATCCTTCGTTCAGTGAGAACTCCAGAGATCCACATGGTATGGGTGTTTGGGGCCTTCTCTTATCCAGAATCTCCTTCGCGCCAAAACGAAGAGGGCCCAATGGGAGATCTGCTAACATACAGGCATACCATACGTGGACCAATCACAGACCACGGTGGTCCCAGGCATTCACAGCACTCCAGACTCTCTGGCACCCAGGATGTGTATTGGGAACAGACATCCCAGCCTACATCCTGGAGGCACACACACACAAGGCATGCAGAAGCCCGCGAAAGCTTGGCGTTTCGCAGGAAAATGCATGCCCAAATAAGGTCTGACCTGTGTCGGCTCCACCTGGGGAAGGTGACGGGACAAAGAACCTCGTGGCATGGCCATTTTGGAGCCAGGCCACCTATTCATGCCAAACGCGTTAATCGCGGTTTACCTGGCAGGAAAGGGTTAAAAATATACAAAATGATAAGCTGCCACCAGCCCTGTCCAAGGCACATCTGCACCTCTCCTAAAAAATCCTTTGAGAGTATCTAGGGCCTTTGGAAATGAATAATAGACCCAAGTGTACTGTACTGAAAGGTACTTTGTACACTTGTTACATGTTGCAGAAAAGTTGCAACAGTGGAAAGGACTAAGGGAAACAAAGTCTACCAGTACTGACTGTCTTAAGGGCATGTCAGTTTCCCCATTAAAAGCGAAAAGCCCAGAGGAGTGCAGCAGAAGGCTGGGCTCCTCGGGTAAAGTCCCACTATTGTGTTCGGTGTTGATTTCCCAATTTGATCAAATCAATCGAATGGTACTGGCCGCATTCGGCCAGATGTACCATTTGATCAATTAAATTTGATCAAATTGGGTAATACCCACCTAAGAGCATATTGCAACCTGCCAGTGATGTAGATTTGGAGCCGGGCGGTGTATTCTCTGATGACGTCCACAGCACCCACGTAGACGACACTCAAGTGGAGTTTCTACCATCTACCCGGCTGCAGCTTCCACAAATATGACGCCCCCAAGAACGTTCTCTGTTCCTGCTGGGCCATCTCCAAGGCTGCCACCCACTCAACCGGTGCTGTGCGACCTCTCCTATGACATCCTATCCACACTGCAATCTTTGGTGTCAGAGCTGCAGCATAGGCTTCCTGACCCATCTCTGACTCCACACCAGGAGCTTCCTGTTCCTCCACTGCCTGCTGTGTGCCCTTCCCAAGCCCGCACACCTGCTCTTCCTCCTCTTCCGTCCTTACAGATATTGATATGGAGGATGACGTCTCACAAGTTGATGTGTCTAACCACACACACACTAATACCTTGGATGAGTTCGATAATGTCATGCCAGGGAATGACGAACCAGAGGACAATTGGATTTCATTGTTGCTTTTGGTTTTTCTAAAGATTTAACAATCTCAAACAGATTTTTAGAGTCATTGGTTGAGTTAGAAATGTGGGCATCATAAACGCCTTTTATATCTTGAAAGGTTTGTAGTCGATGGTTTTTTTCTAAGACTTTCCATTTCTCTTTGTCTGCTCACGATTGAATTTTCATCCATACTCGTTCCACTTTTCTCTTCTCTTGTTTCAGAGAGGTAGGTTGAGGTGTATACCATTTTTGATTGCTTTCATTCATTCAAACTTTCTTCTCTTTTAACAGTGCTATTTGATCTATTAATTTACGTAGGTTTTCGGTGTATTTTGAATCTAGCAAGGTAGGAGTATCCTGGTCTGATGGAGAGACCATTAGTTCCTGGATAAATCTCTGCATTTTCTCAGATGAAAGTTTCTTTAAATTCCTACTCATGATTGATTGTATTTTGTTAGGTTTCTGGAGTTCCTTTACAGGAAGCGTTAATTCAAAAGTTACCGTGTGGTGATCAGACACAAGGATTTATACTAACAAGTTGTTCCCTCAAGTTTCTGACTGCAATCCAGTCAAGCACATTACCTTGATTGTATGTAGGTTCTTTACTCAGAGCAGTAAAGTCGTAGCTATGCAATAGTTGCTCTAGCTCTGCGGCTTCAGAATCTTTGGGATTACCTAGCCATTTAATAAAATCTCCTAATATGACTGAGTGGCTATTTGGCGTTTTGCGTTTAGACAGAACGTCTGATATTTCATCCAGGAACAAGGGTAGTTCAGCTGGAGGATGATGGACCAAAATAGAATGAATGCAATCGTTAGGAGAGCTTATACCTTTTAGCAGCATCATTTCACATCCAGTACATGATATAGGTATAGAAAGAAATGTATTTCTTGCTTAGCAATTATCACCACTCCCCCTCCCCTCCTCTGCCCTTTTCTCTATGCTGAGCATAACAACTGTAGTGTTCTAGGGTGGCTAAGTCAATATTTGGGCCGCTTGAGTCCCTGAGTCATGTCTCATAAGGCACCTAATGTCAATCTGCTCGTCCCGGATGTAATCTGCTACACTGATGGCATGTCTCTCAAGCGATCTGGTGTTTAGCAGACATATCTTAATAGTTTGTTTGCCCTTAATTTGTATTTGGCGTACGATAACCGGGTTCAACATATTAACAATTAAGCACACAAGAAGTGGCTGAGAGGACCGTCGATCAATGTGCTCCCAACCAGGGCTTAAGTAAAGTCTACGTTAGTAATGCTGCAAGAAAACCTCTTTCAAGGTGGCTCTATCTAGAGCAGTCACTAATTTTAATGAGTAGGCAGCAGTCATACGAGTAAAAATCCTGTTGATCAACTTGCAGCTAGCGCGATGTGTAGCATGTCCCAGTGTGGACTAGCGCAGACTGGTGTTAGGGAGAATTCTCTGTTAAGGCTAATTTCCCAAACCTAGTGAGTCCCCCAGCAGCTTTGCTGATTTTTGGGGTTTATTTCTTTCTCCTGCTAAGAGTGAGACTCTTTTTCTCCCACTCTTAGACATTTGAGATATCCTTTGACTTTGTAATGTGTTTTATGGGTTATGGGGTCTTTTACTCCATAGGGTTTCATGTGTTTTTGGTAAGTGTGTTACACAGCACCCTCAGTGCAGTAACACAGGGGTGTCATAGTGACCCCCAAACATAGACTCCATACCCTGGGACTGACTACTGTCTCCCAGGGCATATAAAGTCACCATTGACTTTACTAGTCTTAAATTGTGAACAGAACCAGTACAAACCATCATATTGTGGAAGTACTGGTAGGGGCAATTAGATTGCCCCTGGGTCTGTTTTTCGAGGGGGCACTGTGCAGTCCCCCCTCGTTTAGTTTCTGGCTGGTGGCAGTGGTTACCACGCGAAATATTCCAGCGGAATATTTCCTATGGGATTTTCCCATTCATTTTAAATGCACCACTTTTTTTGGTGCAATGTTAAAGATACCGCTGGGTTATTTATTTAATATTTATTCCCCGGTTGGGTCTTTTTGTCAGGACTCGGTTTTAAAATGGCGTTTGTGTTCGCCTCTGTAACTCCAACCCAAGTCGAGCCCTTTGTTCCACTTTTTGGCGGGCTTCTGCAGAGAAGACACCAAAAGTGGTGCCACTCTGTCTGGGTCTACAGGATGTGTGGTAGGGGGGTTTAGGCACCCTGGACTGAGTTGCCTAGGCAACTCAAGTCGCACTCTTGTGTGATTGGCCCAGTGGTGAGCCGCCCAGCTCACCACTTAGCATGTTTGAGTGACATCTAGGACTGATGAATGGGGGTTTTCTGCATAAAAGCAGGGCTTTGGGGACTGGAACTTCAGAAGTCGCCACAGGACCAAAGAATCCGAAGAGGGAGAATCTGAGCCGACCTGCAACGACACCACCGGTGGAGCCCTGCTGAACCGCCTCACCACTTCCCGACGACAGAGAAGATCTTCATCCTGGAGAGTCTTCTTCCTCTGAAGTGGTGGGGATAACCAGTTTGCCCTCTTTTCGCCTTCCTGGATCGTCATGTGGTCGAAATGCCTGTGCCAAGCACCCCGGCGGCCGGATAGCCACGCTTCACCATTACGGCGAATAAAAGGGTAGTACCTTTGAACCGGGAAACTCCGTGGCTGGTTTCTTCCCTGGCAGTGCAACGACCTCCAGCTTTCCTCCACGTTGAGATCTTCTCTTCCCCTGAACGAAACACCAACTTGCAACCGCTGCCAGGAACAACTGCTCCCGCTGGAGCTTTCTCGCCATTTCAGGTACTGTGTCCCGCCCGGTCTCCCTTGCAACAGACTGTTCAAGGTGTCCCGTAAATCCTTGACTTTCTATCCTGGGGTGACCTGAGACCTGTTAACTAACTTTCTCTGAACTGATCCAACTCTTTTCGAACTATCTGCAAAGACTTTTAAAGTATAATTCAAAGGTGTGATCTTGGACACATTCCGCCTTGCTCTCTCCAAGAGTGGGCCTGGCCTATGAACTTTCTTGCTCTAACAGTAGACTCTGCCTTTTCTGACTTGCTGTGGTTCTTTGTAAAAGTGTTGGTATTCTGTACTTTCCTAATTCTGCCTTTCCCCTCCCTTTTTAACTAACTTATTGGAGGGCCATCTTAGGTTAAGCGCTCACCTCTGTCTGCAAATAAGTGGTGTTTTAACTAAGACTTGTTCAATAAGTAATCAGGGATGTATATATATTGATAGTGACAGTGTTTGAACTTGCTTGCCATATTAGTGTTAGTGTATTTTACAAGTTTGTTTTTAAATAAATAATTATATACTTTTATACCCAAGCTCTGGTCAGTGTTTGCTTGTGCTACTGTCTCCTTGTACCTATTGTGTATACTCTATATACTGTCTAACTCTTCTTGAGAGAAGTCTGGCTGCTCAGCCACAGCTACCAGGTAAATCTGGGTGGTACAGACTGCTACTACTTGGGTTTACTGCCAACACCTGTAGTCCTAAGCCTTTTGCAGTGGTCCATAAGGGAACTGCACAGGTTTCTGCCTAACACCTGGCACCTCCCAGACACGCCCGTCCGGAAATGAAGTAGGCTCCCGAGGACTACGAAACCGCTGGGTTTTGTAGTTCCAATCTTATCAACAGCGCGAAAGTATTTCAAATCAGGCGGCATTTCAAGTATAAATCAGGTTCAAATGTTAACGATCTAACTGGCCTAGTAGCTCACACACTTCTCTTGAATTTAACAGAATATTACAACGATAAAAGAATTTCATTTTTTTAAATCGAAGATTGCTTTAAAAACAAGTTAAAACTAATCTATGGAAGTAATGTTACAAAGTTGCTTCCCAAAAGATTTATTTTTCCTAGTTAGCTGTTCGGGTTGGATTGTACAAAACAAAGCTCTTATTTAATTTAGAACTGTTAGCACATTATCCATTCTTTGTCTATTTGTGAATTGGGAAACCTGTGTGTTTGGAAACGCTGGGTTGCGTGGACTGGACTACATTGCCCAGCAGCCTAAGAGTGTGCGTGCATACTTATTGGTTGATCAGTAGCATCGGCGCCGGAGCACCAGGGACTAGCCGTCCTTCTCACGATGCACTGAGTGTCTCAGCAGCGCTAGCCTTCCTCTGTTGTATCTTCTGAGACGTGATTAAGTGGTTTTTTTCTACTTCGCAGTTTCTTTCTCTCTAGGGCCTTGCACATTCTTTAGTGGCACCATGCATCCTCCTAATCCTGGAGCCCTATTGGGCAATGTCATTGCAGTGAGTTCCATTGCCCAAGTTCGACCTAAGCATCTTCAGTATGCCGATATCCTAGCTAAGTATTTGACATCAGATAGCGTTTCCCTCCCTAGGAATTCTGATGCCAGTGAAGTTCTTTTAACTAATGCCTCTCCTATAGATCAATCTGAGATTAATGCTGTGCTCTCTGAAATTGATATGCCTGCGATTTGTGGGTATTTTACCCACTTGCCTTCTGATATCCTTGGGCACTTGCCTTCTGATATCCTTGGGCCCCACCCCCCCTCATGGGTGCCCTTATTAGTCGTGACATCTGATGCAAAAAGTGGCAATTCCAACACTGACCTGAGGAATGTTTAATTGGAAAGTGTGCAAGACTCTACTTTAGTGGAAATACAGACCATGCATGTCATCCCCTCTCAGACTAGGGATGGTTATGGAACCTTGGGACCCAATTCTTGGGCTGTTGGACCACTTACCTTGAAATTCACCCTACTTAATACTATATCTTTGGTGCGACGTGCTGTAGAATTATCAGATATGATACGTACATTGAGCTTGATTATTTATTTGTGACCAAAACCTGGCAAAATGAGAAACCCACACATGCAGCCTTACTTGCCACCCCACAGGGTTTTAGAATCTTTAGAGCCGATTGTAGCTCCGCTAGAGGATAGGTTTGCCATCATTGCCCGAGACTCATGGAAATGGCATTTATCTAACGTAGACACAGTGGATGATTGCTAGTGTCTACATCTCAAGCTTAGTGTCAATTATAATACCACTGTGGCCTTTATTGCCTCTATAGACACCACAAAACTCACCCTGTTTCGAAGAACAATTTCTGTCCCTCTTTAGTGACCTATTGAAGATATCTTCATATATGGTGGTTCTTGGCGATTTCAATCTCTGGGCACTGAACAACTCAGACCTCGAGGCCAGTGCCTTACTGTCTGTTCCTTATGCTATGTTTTTAGTCAGCACATGGAAGTCCCTACACATCGGGATAGGAACAGTCTGGACTGGGGCTCAGTCACAATCTTTGTATGTCTCCACCTATCTGCACCACTTGTCCATGGTCAGATCATTTCCTTATCGCCGTTGACCTTTCACTGCTTAGTGTTCCTCAGTGATTCAGTTCTAATCCCAGACCTACCCAAAGAGTATGCAATCTAAGTAAGGCTAATCCCTGTAGTCTTTGCCAACCTTGCTATACCTCTACTTACAGGCAGGCTTCCCTCTTTGGATAATGAGGTATTACTTACACAATTTCTTGAGATTACCTCAACAATAATTGATACGCTTGCACCAGAAGAAATGATAACAGTGAAAACCGAAAGTTCAGAATAAAACATGGTTCAGTAGCAATATTATATGTAAGGAACCTTGTATAGTGGCTAAGCGCTATGCAGTGTTAATAACGGTAAACAAACGACACACATTTATAAACACCTAAATCACAACAAAAAGCCAAATTGTTTAGTAAAGTATATATGGGGGTGGGGTAAGAGATTCAAAGGGGGTGGGGATAGTTGGGACGATGGTAACATGGGTATAGAAACGGACGTGTTTGCGGGGGGGACCCCCCCAAATAAAATAAAAATCGTTATTCTGGTGTCGTTTAAAATGTATGTCGTTATTTGGGGTGTCGTTATAAAGATATGGAACCAGACTAAGCTTGCTTACCAACCTAAGCTTTCTTACCAACTGGCTGCTGATGTATATAAGAAAGAGATTATTCTACCCAAGAAGGAGACTTTTAACAGCAAAATTGCTAACGCTGAATCAGGACCCAAGGAATTATTTTCCATTCTCAAAGAGCTTCAGGGTACGAAACAAAGCGACAGCCAAGATAACATGAGTGATAGTTGGTGTGAATCTGTCCAGATTAGCTTAGCTAGCAAAATTGATTCTCACAAACAGAACATTGTAGCCCGAGAGGCTGGTCTGCAGGGTAGCCTGTTGCTATTATATCTGGGGACCAGTGGTTCTGATAATATAGACACTGTTATCCTTCAGTATTACTTTTGTCAAGTCATTGAAGAAGACATTTATACGTTCGTATTAGGTCTGAAATCCACCACTTGTAAAGGTGATCCCGTCCTGCTAGCATCATTAAGGGGTCTATTAGTTGTCGGGCCTGGCACTGGCCTGGTTGACTAGGTTCTAGGTCATTTGGTCGAATCTAAATGGTCGACAGGACAAATGGTCGACACCAAAAAGTCAATTTCTCTCCGGCCGACCTTCCCAGGTTCAACTGGGCCCTTTTCTCTCCCCTATCTCACTCTGCACCTGTGGCGTCCCTCAAGGCTCTATCCTCTCGCTGTGGCTCTTCAACATCTACCTTGCCTCTCTGGCCCACCTGATCTCCTTCTTCTCTCCTCACGTCCAGCGCTATGCACACAACTTGCTGCTCTCCTTTAAGCTTCCCATTACTGCATCCTCAGTCTCCTCTCTCATCCCCGACTGTCTGACTGCTATTCAGGCATGGTATGCTGCTAAGGATCTCTGCCTTAATGCCAGTAAGACTGAGATCCTTCTCGTTAGGACCCCAGCTCCCTCCTTCCCTCTGACTGCCCTCTGTGGGTCCCTTCTCCTCACCCTCTTGTGAGGCACAAAACCTTGGTGTCGTCTTTGACTCCTCTCTTGCCTTCACTCCTCGCATCCTGGACCTTGCCAAGAAGGCCCACTATCAGCTGCACCTCCTCAGAGGCATTCTCCCTTTCTTCACTTTCCCCCAGAAACTCAATGTCTCTAAGAGCTCTGGTCCTCTCCGGATGGACTACTGCAACAGCCTCTTCCTCAAGCTTCCTTTATCCTCCCTTCGACCCCTTCAACTAAACCAGAATAGGGCTGTGAGACTTATCCTTGGCCTCAAGCACAGGGACTGCATCTCTCCAGCCATAAACCCTCTCCACTGGCTCCCGGTTGCTGCTAGGAACAAGTTCAAGACCCTCTGCATCATCCAGAAAGGTTTCTGGGGTCTGGGACCCTGCTGCACAAACTATCTCTCCCTAAATACCTCCCTGCTAGAGCCCTTTGGTCTTCTAGCTCCAACTCTCTGCAGATCAGACACTCTTTAAGCAGAAAGTGGGTGGTAGATCTCTCCTCTGCAGGAGCCACTCTCTGGAATGGTCTCCCTGCCCCACTCGGGCTTGAACTGGATCTCCTTAAGTTCTGTAAGCTCTGCAAGACCCTCCTTGTCTCTTCTTCCTTCCCTCTCCTCCTCCCCTGCTAAGACCCCTGTCTGCCGCAGTGACTGGCTGCCTGGATCCCTCTGAGTATCTACAGGGCACCAGGCTCCCCCGCCCAGTCCACCCCTCTCCTTGCACTTAGCATTGGAGCATCACTCCTGAACCCCATGCAATGCCTGCATCTGCCCTCCTGGCCCCCCCCCTTAGCGCTCTCCTAGCCGCTCTGGCCCTCGCCCCCCCTCCACACCTCCTTTCACCTGCACTCTTCCCACCCTAGTACTTCGCATTAAGAGCAGCCCTGCACTCCCCCTCCTCGCCCTCGCACATCTTGCTACTGCCCTTGCACAATCCGAATGTCACAAGGCCTAGTAGGTCCGTTGTTATCTTTTTCCCTTGTCTCCCCCACCCCTTTTCTATCTTGTGCGCCTTGAAACACTATTTGTTGTGTAGGCACCTTACAAATATCCAATAAATAAATCTCTGGCATTGTGAATTCATTCTTAAATTTCATCATGGAGGTTTGGTTGCCTCCTTTACTTAAAAAGGCGTAGGTTGACCCTGGGATTGTGGGCAATTAACGTCCTATAACCTCTGTCCCTTTTCTTCTAAACATCATGTACAAGACAGCCTGCCTCCAGGATCAGAAGCACTTGGAGATCCATTGCCTCCTTGGATTACAGCAATCAGTCTTTAGAAAATCTCATGGAACTGAGACTGCTTTGTTCGACCTCAGAGCAAATCTCACTGAGATTGTAGAAAGGGGTCGGACAGCTTTACTCATGTTACTCGATCTCTCCACTGTATTCGATCTTGTTGATCATGCACTACTGCAAAAAAGGCTATTTGAGCTTGCTAACTACTCTGAGGCAGCCATAGCATAGATTGGCTCCTTTCTTGGGCCACGTACCTGAAGGGTATCGGCTGCAGACTTTAAGGCATCACCTGTTTCTGTGTCATGTAGAGTTCGGCAGGATTCATGTTTGTCTCTGTCACTTTTCAATCTCTATATTCCCCCACTGTTTGATATTTTGGACATGACACGGGTAAAATATGCCAACTGTGCAGATGACACCAGCTGATTTTTGAATTGGCTGGTGATTAAGACATCGACTCCTTGTCCATCAACCATGTCTATTCACTTGTTCAGATGTGGATGGACATTAATTCCCTGGCCTTAAATGACTGCAAAACGGAGCTGCTCATTATCGAGACGGCTCAGAGACTGAAGAAACTCGATGAAAGACATAGCCAATTCGTAATTGCTGGCTCGAATATCCCAGTGGTGTCTTTTGTCAAGACATTGGCCATTGTATCGGATTCTGTCAGTATGGCAAGGGACTGGAGAGAAGGAATCTGCAGCAACTTCAGGCAATTCAAACAGGATGCAAGCAGTGGAGTGAATCCTCTCGGAGAAGGAACCAGGATACAGAAGGAATAAAGGAGAGAGAGACAGGACCAAGAACAAGAATGCCATGCAGGCGAGAGGCAGGAGGAAGGAACAGTGAAAATTGAGGAATAATGCCCAGAGGAACAACATACAAGCGTCGGAGGCTAACATTTAGACACAATGAAGACGAACTCTTACCCGTTCTTGAAGGGACACGGAAGAAGAGCATCCAATGTATCCAGGATGCGACATTAGGACATCAAAGAAAAACCAGACCACTACTGTGTAGCAGCATAGTGTCTGTGTGGGAACCTCCAGCATTTCCATAGGGACCACACAGTCTGTGACAGTATGCCTCTTCCTGTGGTCCGTGGAGCCAGGCTTCCATGGATGAAGACTGTGAAATCGAGAGGTGTATGGACGTTGGTTGCCGGTACCCCGGAGTGCTCAGAAACGTTGTAACCAACCTAATCCACCAAGTAATGGAGACAACCTCTAAAGTACCGTGAGTCACAAATACGGTTCACAACATATTCGGGAGTTCCTTCAACCAATACAGGAGGTGCTCTTGGCATGGTTCTTCCAGGAAAGGGCCCTACAAAAGGTACAATTGTCAATTGATAAGTACCAAACTCTTAGCATTTGTGGTGTAAAACACCCAGCAAAAAATCAACCTATCCCTTCCACTAGGAGACAACTACTTGCAAAGTGTAAATATAGACAAAGACATGTTAATCTGTTTTATTTTATTTTCTTATTTTGTAATCTCACCAACATCATCATACAAATGTGTGTACAAAAAACACTACAGTCAATTAATTCACATTTATTAAAATCTGAATTATAAAAAAGCACCACACCTACCAGTGACCTTTATCTCAAAAACATTCATCACATACCCTTTCATACCCATTCAAAACAATATCGTTCATACTTGTGGAAACAACCGCAATCTATATTATATGTTCTAAAGAAAGAACAACCAGTCTATCCCATAGACTTATAGATGCTGAACAGTATTTGTAGTCTCGTAACGTGCATCAATGTATATTCTAAAAATGGTATATATTGTCAGATTACTTTCAATATATTCAATTGCCACGTTATTTCTGCCTAACCCAAGTAATGTCCGACTCCTAAGTGCAGTAGGAACTATGGTTGTGTCGAGTTGAGTTTCGGGCAACTAGTCAGTTAACAATTTCCAACCAGTGCACCTCATCAGGACATATAGATATAGAAATACATTCTTAAAAACAACTCATGTCGGTGTGTGGTTGAATTCATTTAACAGGTGTTCAACTGTGTTGATTCTTCTGTGTTTCGCGCTCCAACCCTACAACAATGTTGTTGTAAAGCAGGGATGCACCAGGCTGATGGAATGTTTCATGCGAGAAATAATGGAATCATTCCACAGGCTTAGACCGCGCACCAATGGTCTAGGAGAATCAAACCCATTCTATCACCCTCTGTTCTACTCGTGAGTTCCTGTGTCGATGACTCGGTTGTATCTCATGACACCGCCCCGTCGGCATTCAAACAAACGTCCCCGTAGGTAGAGTGGACGCTTTCTCATAGGTCCAGATGAATGTACAAAATACGACAAGACCCCACTTTGGTGTTGCTCACAGAGTCGATCTCTTCCTGCTGATTGTGTCTTAGTTGAGCATCAATTTCAAGGTTTAATCGCCATATTCCATGGAAACCAACTGTTCAGCCGTAGTCCAGCGTAACATTTTCCGCATTCTCTAAAGTGCTCTCGACCAGAGGTCACGGGGAGGCGCCAATCCCAACGTCCTGTGCGCATTATGGAAAGGGATCAGGTGCGACGGTTTAAGGAGCGAAACATGAAAAACGGGGTTTATCCTTTTCCATGAGTGAGGTAATGCAAGACTTACTGCTACCGGATTGATCACATGCTTTATGACGAAGGGGCCCACGTAGAGTGGTGAAAACTTAGAGGATCGGCTTTAGCGTACCAAGACTATTGCAGACTGTGTTTTTCTGCGTTGCGTTTCACCATAACAGGTGAGTGTTGCAGATGTTTTACGGCAAGTTTGTGTCCTTGTTGTATGGCTGTGATGTGCTGAGTTACAGTTGGAACAGAGTTTGTTCTTGGTAAATATGGAGGGAAGACTGTTGGATGGAATCCGTATGCGCAGTAAAAAGGAGAAGTTTGGAGTGATGCATGAAGAGAGTTGTTGCATGCAAGTTCTGCTGTGGGCAAAAGTGCAACACAGTCATCATGGGCTGATGAGGAAAAACAGTGTTTAAACTGCTCCGTGGTATGGTTAAGCCTCTCAGTTAGACTGTTTGTCTGAGGATGGTATCCAGAAGATCGAACACATTGTGCTCCTAGATGAGAGCATAGGGTAGATCAAAACTTAGAGGTGAATTGAGACCCCCGATCAGAAATTATCATGGAGGGTAGACAGTGGAGCCGGAAGACTTCTCTCAAAAAGACTGCAGCCATTTCAACAGTGGTTGGTAGTTTAGGAAGCAGCACCAAGTGGGCCTGTTTTGTAAAGGAATCAATGGCTACCATGATAGTTGTGAATCCATGGCAAGGTGGTAAGTCCAATACAAAATCAGTAGCTATCATTTCCCACGGTTGTGTAGGTGAGTCGGGTTGTTGTAATTTCCTGACTTGTTTTGTGGTTGGTCTTTTGTTCTGCATAGAGATGGAACGGGATGATATATAACGTTGAACATCAGTTTTGATAGATGGCCACCAAAAGGATCTTAAAGCAAGGTCTGAGGTTGATGAAATGCCACAATGGCCTGCACTTATGCTTTCATGACAAAGGGACAAGATCTGTTGTTGGAGAGTGGTTGTGGGTACCATTACCCTGTGACCATTCAAAAGGAGATGATGTTTGTGCCATAGATGTATCAAAACGGTTATCTGGTGCCCTTTCAAGATAGCGATTTGATTCTTGTTGTAGTTCTTGTAAAAATAATTCTTGACATAACATAGGAATGTTTGAGGGGCAAACATTTGTTCGCTAGACATTTTCTGTTGGGGTTGGGTTTTTTCCTTTCTAGATAAGGCGTTGGCCACGATGTTCTTGGTTTAACGTAAGTAACTGATGAAGAAGCGATATTGATCAAAGAAATAGGCCCATCTTGCCTGATGGCTGTTATGACATTCCGTATTTTGGAGAGCCTTTAAATTCTTGTGGTCTGTTTTGATCTCGATAGAATGTTGTGCTCCGAAAATAAGGTGCCTCCATTCTTTGAATCCGTGCTTGATGGCCAACAGTTCTTTTTCTAACACAGTATAATTTGTTTCACTGTCTGAAAATGTATGTGAGAAAAAGGCCAGAGGATGTTCCTCTCCATCTAATTGTTTCTGCCGTAACACTGCTCCGAGGGCTCTGTCTGAAGCGTCGGCTTCAAATATGAAAGAATGAGTGATATCAGATTCACATAGAGCTGGAGCTTTAGTGAAAGAAGTCTTTAATAAGGAAAAGGCCTTTTGTTACATCCCAGTGCAAAGGGACACCTTTTTTTAGGAGACGAGTCAAAGGTGACACCAATGCCGAATAATTGGCAATGAATCTTCTGTAAAAGTTGGCCAGACCCAAGAATCGCTGAATGTCTTTCACAGAGGATAGAGGGGCCACTTCGACACAGCTTCTAGCTTTCTAGGATCCATTTGTATCCCTGTGGAGTAGAGTATATAACCTAGATAGGGTATGCTTTCTAACCTAAATAGGCATTTTACGGTTTTAACCAACAATTGATGTTCTCTAAGACGAGCGAGGACGGTCTTCACATGATCACAAGAGAACTGATTTTTGTAGAGAAGACCAATATGTTGTCTAAATATATGATGACTGGGTGGAATAACAAATTGGAATAAAAGTGATCCATGAATCTTTGAAACACAGCTGGGGCATTGGTCACACCGAAGGGCATTGTTTTGTATTCATAGTGGCCAAAAGAAGTCCTGAAAGCTGTCTTCCACTTATCGCCCTCTCAGATTCTAAACCGGTGATATGCTCCTCTGAGATCCAGTTTAGTGAATATAACGGCCCCACATACTGCTTCTAGAATGTCGTTGATCAGTGGAGGGGAATATTTAGCCATTATGATCACACAATTGAGTCTTCGATAGTCCAGACATGGTTGTAACTCCTTACAATCCTTTTTGGTCACAAAGAACAGTGGAGCTCCACAGGGAGCTTTAGACTCAGATATTAACCCGTTCTGCAGATTAGCCAGAAGATATTCTTGACAGTCCATTTTCTCGTGTTCAAAAAGAATAAACATCCTTCCGAAATGGACAACCGCTCCGGGAATGAGGTCTATGGCACAATCGTAGACTCAGTGAGGGGGGTAAGATCTTTATCATATTGTCTGAGAGCACGCCCAAGAACTCATGGTACTCGGTTGGCACTAAGGAAATGTTACCCACAGACCTCCCTCCATATATGGGATTGAGTAATGTAATCAGACAAGAAGAGGGTGTGGAATAAAAGTGTGTCTTGCAATAGGTGGATCCCTGATGTACCTTGTGTTCTGTCCAGTCTATAGCAGGGTTGTGGAGATGAAGCCATGGTATACCCAACACTATTGGGTAATGGACTGCCTTGATCAAATCAAAGGTAGTGTACTCACTGTGGTGATTGATGTGCAGCTGTATGGGAGAGGTTTGTGTGATAATAGTCCCAGAACTTAATGGCTGACCATCTATCCTTTCAGCCGGCTGTACTGTATTTTTCTTTGTCCATGGTATGGAGTTACTCTGTGCCCAGTGTGTGTCCATAAAAATTCTGGCAGCGCCACTGTCAACTAATGCTGCTGCTTCAATTGTGGTGTTAGGAGTCTTAATCCGGACATGTAACACAATAAACAAAATCCCCTTTTTGTCAACTGTGTATGGCTGTGTATAGAGACCGTGCAGTTTTTCCCAACCCTTTGTCCCTATCATGAATGGGACCCTTAGTTTCCCGAACGTGTTTATCTGAGGCGCAGTACATACATAGGCCTTGGATTTGTCAATGACTGCGTTCTTCAGTTGAGAGAGGACCTCTGGCTACCCCCAATTGCATAGGTTCTGCTTCCCTGTCTGGAACCTTCAAACCTGTCCTTGTTAAGTGGGAACACGTCTTTTGGCGCTCAACCATTCTTTCTTGGAGTTGGAAATCGATTTACATGGTTAGGGTTATTAATTCTGAAAAGCAAGATGGGTGAGGAACACGAGCAAGCTCATCCTTCAATTCCTCACTTAAACCATGCCGGAATGGTAATTTGTTAGAGTAATTTGTTTAGTAATTTGTTAGAGTAAAGAGTAATTTGTTCCGACTCTGGCCACCCAGTTTGTGGCTAATTAACGGAAACATGTGATGTGCGTCATGTCGTCTTTGGTGCCTTAGGTTATGTCGAGCAGATACACTTGAGCTGTATATGTTAGATCAAGACGGTCAAACATATCACGAAAAGCACGCAAAAAAGTGGGATAGTCCTTAACAGAAAGGCTATCCACAGTGACAAGTGTAGTGGGCCAGGCAAAGGGCATTCTTGGATACATTAGATACAATATACTCTATTTTGGCCTGGTCAGATGAAAAGCACAGAAGCCGAAATTAAAAATAGACAGTACAGGTATTAAGAAATTCTGTCAGCTTCGTGGGGTTGGCATCATATTTCTCTGTGGTTATGGTGGTAGAAGGAGGTTCCACTCCTAATGTCTAACAAGCTGTGAATATTTGCCAAAGCGATGCGTTTTTAACTTTGAGACTGAACCTCGTTGGACAGGGTCTGGACAGCATTCATGATATCTTTCGGAGAAATTTTCTTTTTTTTTGTATGTGTGGTGTCTCAAACTGTCAGAATGACATTACAAAACTACCACTTACTGATATTGCTCAGCGGAATCTGGGGATAATGGCATGCCGTGTAACCAATCCTTCACACCCAATCATCATATAGATTCCGGTGCTTGGGTAGGAAAGACAGCTCACAGCACCCTCGAGGGAAAAGGCGGATTCCAGAAAACCCTCTATGCTCTGAAGTCGAAGGGGTATGCAGATCATGAGTGTCCAGCCGAGAAGAGTGCTGAGAAGATCAGGCAAAACCACAAGCGACTGGAGAGAAGGAATCCGCAGCAACTTCAGGCAATTCGAACAGGATGCAGGCAGTGGAGTGAATCCTCTCAGTATAGAAGGGAGGAACCAGGATTCGGAAGGGACGAAGGAGAGAGAGAGAGAGAGAGAGAGAGTGACAGGACCAAGAACACGAATGCCAGGCAGGCAACAGGAAGGAGGCAGGAACAGAGAAAATACAAAAATAATGATATGATATGGCATTTATAACGCGCCTATACACAAGAGTTTCAAGGCGCGAAATGCCCAGGACAGCATACAAGCATCGTAGCGGGAGGCTAACGTTGAGACGCAATGAAGGCGAATTCTTACCCTTCTTGAAAAGACGTGGAAGAAGAGCGTCTTACGTATCCAGGAAGTGACGTTAGGATGTCAAAGAACCACCAGACTGCTACTGTGTAGAAGCGTAGCATCTATTCGGGAACCTCCAGCGTTTCCAAAGAGACCATGCCGAGTCTGACAGATTCCAACCCATCCATGAAGAATCACTTTGCACACCTTATATCCACCTGTGCATATACGACCAAGCTTATCAAACAGATTAAACCTTATCTTTCTTCCAATAATTTGGCCTATCTTGCTGGTGCTCTGATAAACACAAACATTGATTATTGAAATGGCCTGATGTTTGGTACCTCAAAATCTTTACAGATAATTCATAATGGAGCAGTTAGAGCTGTAAAGGGTCTAAAAAGTATGGTGCATGTCACCAAGGCAAGGAGAGAGCTCCATTGGCTTATGGTGTGACACAGAATTTTACGTATAATTCTGGCCTTAACATATAACTGATATTATTTATTTGTATTTATTGTATTTGTTGGTAGCGCCCAGACCCGGAGGTATCATAGCGCTAAGTACATGGTTAGGAAGGTTACAGGTACCAAATCAAAAGGTGGTTACAAGGTGTAGTGGTTGACAATCAAGTACATAGTAGGGAAGGGAGTACATTATATATATTTGGCAAAGAGTAGGGTTTTTGCTTTCTTACGGAACAGAGTGTAAGCAGGTTAGTCTAGAATGTGCTGAGGCAGGGCATTCCAGAGTGTGGGAGCGATGGTGGTGAAACAGGAGCCCCCGGCTCTTTGTCTGGTAAATCTGGGAATGTGCAAGGCAGAAGTGGTGGAGGAGCGGGTATTGCGCATGTTTTGTTTCTTGGTGATGCGTAGAGTGAGGTAAGGGGGCGGTGTTGTGTAGGCAGCGATGGGTGATGGCAAGGAGTTGAACTCAATGCAGGTTTTGATGAGAAACCAGTGAGCCCCCCATCTGATGTGGTAGATGTGGTCGGAGCGCTTCAATCCTCAGACTGCTCTGAGTGTGTTGTTTTGCAGCAAGTGGAGTTTGTTCAGATTCTTGGTGGAGGTCCCTGCCAAAATTGCATTGCAGTAATCTAGTTTGTTGCCTATGATGGCTCTGGCTAGACTGAGGCAGTTAATCGGAAGTGAGGAATTTCCTGGAGAGATTTATTTGTTTTGTAGAGTAGGCTGTAGAAGAGGCAATGGCTTTGACGTGTTTTTGCATATTTGATTCTGCGTCCAAGTAAACACCTAGCGTTTGTACATGGTTGGAGATGGGGATGGTGTTGCCGTCTATGCAAAAGGAGGCGAAGGCATGGTTGAGATGCTTGAGGCGATGTTTGGATCCTACGATAAGAGTTTGGTTTTTCCATCATTCAGGCAGAGATGGTGGGTGGCCATCCAAGCTAGTATGATGCTGAAGACATGATTGATGAGCGTGGAGTCGGTGTTGTGGTTGCCGGAGAGTTTGAGAAGGACCTGTGTGTCATTGTCAAAGTTGGTGTAAGGGATGTTGACACTGTCGAGATGGTGAAATAATGGTTTGGTGTACAGGGTGGGGGGAGAGACATGAGCCCTGAGGGGCCGTAGGACACAGGTATGGGGTCAGCTGACTCAGAGCCTGAAAAGACCCTGTTGGTTCTGTCAAAAAGAAAGGACTGGATCCAAAGGGTGGCTTCTGGAGTGAGGTGGTAGGTGGTGGTGAGGTGTTTAACGAGGATGTCATGATCGACTAGGTCTAAATGTAGAAGGATTGCAAGCTCACTGTTGTCCCTGATGTGGTCGAGCTGGATCTTAATGTCAAGGAGGGCGTTTCAGTGCTGCGTCGGTCGTGATCTGAAGCCAGATTGGCGGATGCCTTATAGGTTGTGGCTTCCGAGGTGTGATTGCAATTGTAAAGTATGCTGTGCGGTCCAGGATTTTGTGAAGGTAGGGAACAGTGGTGATGGGGCAATAATTAGTCGGGATGGTGAGATCAAGAGTGTTTTTTTTTTTTAGAAGGGGCGCGACTCAAGCTTCTTTGATGGCAGAAGGAATCGAGTTGGCCTTGAATGAGGCATTGAGGAAGGTGGCTATGATGGGGGCCAGTGGTTCGGCACACATTTTAACAATGTCGGCTGGGCAGGTGTCACCAACACAGGACGCCGCCTTCAGGTGTTGGATGGTGGTTCAGACTTCAGTAGAGAAGACGGCGGAGAAATGGAATTGGGGGGTTGGGGTTGCAGTAGTGAGTGTTTGGCCGGGGGTAGGATGGTGACGGTGGTAGGAGGGTTTTTGTGGATAGCTTTGTCCCGTAAAGTCTGTGTTTTGGTGTCAAGGGAGGATTGGATGAGTGTGCACCATGCTTTATTTTTAGGGAAGGTGTCAGACGGAAGTGCTGGGGAGTTGAGCTCTTTGAGGATTCTGAAGAGTTCTTTAGTGTTGGAGCTAGCATTGTAGATTCTGGTGTTAAAGATGTTAGCTCTGGTGTGAATGATAGCTGATTTGTAGGTGTTGGCTGAGGATTTGAAGGCTGCTTTGTTTGTGGCAGAGGAGTTTTTCCTCCATAGGTGTTCAAGGGCTTTTTATTTTTCCGGAGGGAGGCTAGATCATTGGAGAACCAGTAAGTTTTTTGCGGGAGGTGGTTTTGAGGGGGGCATGTTTGTCCAGTGTTTAAGCAGTGCTGAGTTGTAGGATGCGAGAATGGCTTCTGGTGTGGCATTGTCAGGAGGTGGATTGAGGGAGGCAAGGAGGGAAAGGGTTAGGAGCTCGACTGTGAGCTTGCGCGGGTGTCTGGCGGTAATGCGAAGGGGTTCTCTTGTAGTGGAGGTGTTATTGGAAAAGTTGATGAAGGTGAATAGGATTAAAAAGTGGTCTGACCAAGGAAGGAGGAGGGGGGGGGACACTTGGAGTGGAATGTTACATGGGAGAATCCAATCAAGAGTTCTTCCTTTTTCATGGCTAGGGGAGAGGACTGATTGGGAAAGGTTAATCTCTTCAAGGGTAGCTGTGAGTGTGGATGCCTGGTGGTCAGAAGGGTAGTTGAAGCCGAAGTTGAAATCTCCTAGGAGAATCAGTTTGGTGTTGGGCTTAAGGAGGGGATTGATGAGGAGGGGGGTATCGGATTCTGGGGTAGCTGAATGGGAGGGTTGGCAGTAGAAGAGAAGCAGGTTGATGGTAGATTGAGGGGAGGATTTGAATTTGGCCAGAAGGGTTTCATAGCCTGATGATTGTTGTAGAGGTGTGGCTCTGAAGGGAAGTGTGGATTTGTGAATGATGGTGACACCACCTTCTAGGCTTTCTTGACGATCGGCTTGAAGGATGGAGTAACCAGTAGGAACTGCAAGGGAGAGGAGCGGGTCAGCAGCATTGTGTAGCCAGGTTCCGGTTACAGCTAGTAGGTCAAGATTATGATCAGTTAGGAGGTCGTGGATGTCAGGTGTGTGGGCGCAGATGAAGCAGGCATTAACAAGAGCGCAGGTGATGGTTTTGGAGTCGGGCACGGTGTGTCTGAGAGGTAGGAGGTGACTGAGACAGTGCAGTCCATCGGGGTGGTGGGCATACCAGCTGATCATGGTAGGAGCCGTGAGGATTTGGCGTCTTATGGTGGCTGGGAAGACTTGAGGGAAGAGCCAGACGCTGGGTCATTGGGATCTGTGCCGCCTTGGAAGCCGTAGAGGGTGGGTGGCTAATGAATTCAGTGGGTGAGACAGAAGTCATTTGCTCGGATGAGGCTTGTCCTCATCGATAGTGGCCAGTGTTTGTTGCTTAGGAGGAGCGCGATACCTTGAGAGTGGGCTGTCTGTAAATCTGGGGAGTGAATCGGGAGTCTTGTTCGTGTCTATGCGAGTGTAGATGGCACTGGTGGTGGGGTGGGGCGTAGAGTTTCTGGGATGAGCTCAGCTTGGCTGAGGCAATACTGGTTCTCAGATTTTCTCATCTTATCAATGACGCCTACCATCCGGCTTCTGCTGCTTGTCAGTCTTCTTTCCATGGACCCAGGACCAGGCCTACATCATGACCCGGCCTCCCTCAATCTGATGACCTTGCTCCTATTTCCTTACATTTTGCAACTGTACCTTTGCCTCAGGAGTGTTGTGATATCCTGGCGCAAACAAGGGCTCCCTCCATGGTTTCCTGCTAAAAGAGCAAGTGGAAGTGTTTCTCCACTTGGTGTTTTGGGTGTGGCCTCGACCTCTTGTGTGTGCAGGTTCCGGATGTCTTTGCCATACCTTTTGTCTTTGATGAGAGCCGGTCTGGCTCACTCTTCCATCATTTTTCACCTGATTGCCATTTTCCTTCTCTTTGGTCACACAGGCTCATCAAAAAATTCCTTAGAGTGCTGTTCCACCCGTTCCATCCTGTCAGAGTGCCTGCTCCAGTATGGGAGTTGAACATGGTCCTCTCCAAGCTCATGGCGCCTTCTTTCAAGCCTTTACTCAAATCCTCTCTAATGATGTTTGCCTGTGAAACTGCTCTTTTGGTTGCCATAACCTCCGCAGGACGTGCGGGGGAAATCTAGGCTGTCTCGTGCAGGCTGTCCTTCTTGACTTTCCAAATCTCCAAGGAGGTCCTTTGCACTAACCCAACGTTCATGCCCATGGTTCTGTCCTCCTACCTAAATGAACCGGTTGTGCTACCTGTCTTTTTTGGCTCTCTGTCCTCGTCTGTGGAATGCTCGTTACACTCCTTGGACATGGTACAAGCCCTCAAGTTCTACATTTCATGCACCAAAGCTTTTGCAAGTCTTCACAACAGTTTGTAACTTTTGGTCTGGCTGACATGGGCAATTCTCTTTCCAAAGCCTCCATTGCTCGTTGGCTATCCTCCTGCATTTCTTACTGTCATCAACTGGCTTGGCCCAGAGCCCATTCCACAAGGACTGTGGTTGCTTCCACAGCTTTCTTTTCCGGCGTTCCCCTACTGGGCATTTGCAGGGCAACCACATGGAGATCAATGCATACCTTCACAAGGTTTCACTGCATCGACAGAGATTCCACAGAGGAGTCCATGGTCGACCAAGCAGTGTTGCACAACCTGTTGCGTGAGCTGAGTGTTTTGTGAGGGGAGTGTTTCCTTCAGTTGAGCTTTAGCTCAAACCTTTATTGGTATTGTGTGTGTACTGCTTTGTAATCTATTCAAAGAGAATGTGTATCTATGAAAGATCTATGATCTATGAAAGATCTAAAGCTGGAGAAGGAATACATTACTTACCTGTAACTCCTGTTCTCCAGCATTGGTATCTTTCATAGATTTACATGTGACTCTTCCACCTACGCATTTTATGGCTCTTATTGGTTCATATTGCTGTGTTCACATGCTCTTGTGAAAATCTCAAGATGACCTCCAGGGGTGGAGCTAAGGGAGACCTGTCCATTGGATGTGGGATAACATTACCCAAAATGACACTAATCGATCACTAAAGGGACAGCAGTTTTAAAATGTAAACATCAACTGCTTCTCTATAACAGAGGATTCCCAGCTTGACGACTGGGAATATTCAAACAGCATGTGCATCTATAATAAATGCCAGTGCTGGAGAACAGGAGTTACAGGTAACTAACGTATTCCTTATGGCCTGGTTCGTGGTGAATGGAAGATGTCCAGAATAAGTTCTATTAATTAATTTATACCATGCACTGCTGGTATTTGTATGGTCTCCAGGTGCTTCGGTGGATCTGAAAAAGAAAACAAAAAGGAATTTGAAGGTTTCGGGCAATTGTGTCGATATGAAAATTTCTGACTTGGATGATCAATCTCTGTTCTGACTTTCTGTCCCATTTAGGGGCAGAAAGGCTTTTCATTTTTAACCCTTGAAAAAGTGAATTGCCATGAAAAATACCAGATTAGATAAGGGATTGTATAACTTGATAATATCTAGTATGATTTGTTAGTCTGGTTGAACAGATAGTGCTAGTCTCACCACTTATCGAACGTGTTGTATCAAGGATACAATTTAGAAGAAAATAGGGATTTTCTTTCATTGCTGACATCACTAGAAGAGCCTTTCAGAGCCTGTTGACATCACATTGGTTGGATATGTTGCATCATCTCACGTTTTCGCAGTGTCTTAATTTCTCACAGATTCACAGCTTAAATTATTTTCCCCAGAACAAATGGCCCTTCTAATTGTGGGCTTGTGCCGATAGCCTTCTAACTGCTCATATTTCTCAGTGTCTGTTCCTCTAGGTCAGGGTAATGGACTGCCCTCCATTTACTATAAGGCGAATCATTTGTCATAACTTTTATTTCCATTGTTCAGCAGAGAACAGTGCCCGTCCCTTAACCAGAACTTCAGGACCCCTGAGTTTACCCAGCCACTCGTGGAGACTTTCCAGGATGGCAACTGGACTACCTACCAACCATCGCCGGACTGTGTGTGCAGCTCCGAGGGAATGAGGAAGATACTGCCAGATTGTCCAGAAGCTGCAGGTGGACCCCCACCCCCTGAAGTAAGTATTATGCCTGAACTATTTATCTTCCTCTCTTAATACATATAAATGGAGAGTGGGTGACTATCACTTCTAGGAAGACTTAAACGTATTGATGACTGTGATCCCTTTGATGCACTGAAATACTTGGCACTAGCAACATCTTTGTGCACTTTTGAGCTGAGACGGTGGTCCTTCTACAGGAAAGCCAATTGCATGGTGGGCTTGTTATGGTGTCTTTGAATACAGATCACAGTATCACTGTAGGAGCACCCCCTGAGCTGGTGTGCCAGTTATGAGCTGCTGTAGGAGAGCTGGAATTCAAGTGTGTGAATCCCGGAGAAAGCAGTTGGAAGCAGTCCTTCATTTGGACTGTTTTGTTTCTATTTATTTGAATATATTACATGATTAACAGTGACTCAGAGTACAGGTCTTTCTACTTTACTGTTATGCATACACTTTAGGACATATCAGCGTAGAGCTATGGTTGTAGGAAGATATTACTATTTCCAAATCTTTCCACTACATCCTTTGATCCCTCAGCACTACTGCTGGACTTTTCTCAATTTTTCATTGTCTTTAAGTGAGATTGTTTTTTCACTCTCACACACCTGCTGCATTCATTTCTGTTTTTTGGGGGCACTGGTTCACCCCTTCGCGTTACAATTGCTGTGAGACCTCTCCCTTTGTTTCTGGCATGTGTTTTTTTCTGTCAGTAGAACAAAAGAGGTGATGGCTGGAAGGTTTAGAATACATCTTAACCTCTGGCATTGCTCTGGGCAACCCTCCAGACCATTGTTCTTCGCCTGCCAAGCCATTACAAAAGGGGAAAGACCATATGCAAATCAGGCTTGGTCCCGCCCTTTATGACGTGATCCCTCAGTGTATGTGCTTACGGAACCCTTAGTGTCCCTCTTCCTCCATAGTATGGGGTGCACTCTGTAACCTATGCTCTTACTAGTGCAGGGGGTTTCACCCCCTTTTAATAATGGCATAATAATATTACCATTGCAGCACAAGACATCTACCATGTTGTGCTGTGGAGACACTCTGTTTCCCCTTTTTGTTGTCTGAAGTATCATTTTTGTTACTTTCCATACACCTCCTGAACTGTCTTGTGGCACTAGGTACCTTTGTTCCCCGATGCTTGTTCCCGAGGCATTTGTGTTTTTTGCAGTGATAATGTATTTCAAAGTTGCTACTCCTTGCAGTATTTTAAGTGCAGTCCAGGTTTGCATGTCCTTTGTTGATCATGTCTCAGCCTTTCCAGGTGGGGGATGGCCACTCTCTTTATGCATCATCATGAGAAAGATGACCAGTGTATGTTAGCAGTCAGGAAATGGGGAGGGCGGCTTTAAAGCCCCAATTCACATTCCTCCGGCGCTATGGCTGTTGCTGGCCAGATTCTGGGATTCTGGCAGTCCACTATTGGATAGTTATCTCCAAGTCTGCATGTTGCATAGTGCCTTATTGGAAGCTGGGAAGATCCTAGCCTAATTTCCGGATAGAAGGAAAGGGCTATGCCCAGGAATTTTGTTGCTAACTGATACCTGAAGTGATCTGAGATGCCGAGGACTGCTGAACGAACCAGTATTGACTCAGCCAACACCACCCCGTTTCGGACATGGACCTTCTACTCGACAGGGGAGACTTTTGCAATGTCCCTCCCTCCCTTTGAATGGTGGGCATAACCAGACCGCTGTCCTGTTAGAGCTGCATTGCCATTCCCGGTTAGAGGAGTTTACATACTTGCAGTCTGCCCGAACCACCCTGTACCAGCTTTGCTCTGCTGCAAGGATGTCTATCCAGCCTGAATGCTGAAATCTCTGTTGGCATCCTCTTTGCTCTGCTGCGATTCTGGAACACTGCTCTGCTGACCTTCACCAGAAGAGGAGCCTGCCAGGAACCCAAAGTCCAACCACAGAGCTGCTGAGGGGCTACCAACCCTTTCTGGGAACAATAGAAATGCGCATCTGTGCTGTCATCCATGACGGTCACTGCTCCATCGTGGGACCGACTCAAGGTGACTACACTGCAGTCTGAAGTCTCCAAAGAATCCAGAAGAGAACCGCTGGTGGATGCCCTTGAACCCACGGCCTGATGACACAGTAAATACCAACAATGGCGTGGAAGGGCTTCCCCAGCAATTCACTGTCTATTGCAAGTATTTCTCCGTTTGCGGGGGTCCTACTGGATGCAAACTCGTATATCTTGACCGGTCCCTATCCCCAGTAGGTTCATATTGGGTGCAAACACCTGCTTACTTTAGCGCTATCCGTGGCTGACCCAGGTCAATTGATGCCGAGCCTGTCAGTATCCTCATTAGCTTCCTATTGGGTGCAAACTGATGCTTACATTAGTGCTATCGGCTGCTGACCCAGGTCAATTGTTGACGGGCTAGGACTTTTAGGATAAGTTTCTTTGGGTAGTAGCTGTTTGCTAAACCTTCTACATTTTGACTTCAACTTTGTTCTACACTTGCTTCCTTCTTTGTATTGTACTCCCAATATGCATGGCCACTCCTTGTGCAACCCGCATTTGACTGTGACATTCTTTCGGGGTCACCTAAAAGTCTTCCAAAGACTGTAGGCACATAGGGACTTGACTTATGAAGTTTGTGTCACTGTGTCTGAGCTGCCGTATATGTGAGCTGCCGTATAGGTGTAAGGCCTATGTTTTTACATTTCTAATAGCTTTTCCCTACTTTAGCCATGACAGTTTATGGTGTGATATCTCTGTGAAATACTGAAATGGTGTGTAGCGCATGAGGGGTTGGGAAACTGTTTGTTATATATGTATTTGTGTGTGTATTATTAGTTTTACTTATCATTAATTGTGTAAAGTGTCCCTTAGTGTTGTTTTGTAATAAACTAAAGTATCATTATACTTACCTGTGCTGTGGTTCCTTTTACCTATATAGTAAATATTAACTATACTACGCAATAGTGTACCCTTCCTCCTTAGTTCAGCCTCGCTACATTCAGAGACAGAGTGCCAAACTCTGGTTGAGACAACTTTCTTGGCCATGGTTGGCGTTTGTAAATCCTACTCAGATAGTGACTTTGAAAAGCCCTCTTAACATATGGTCCACTAAACAGTACTGACATGCACCCAGGCTTCACAAAACATTTTTCCCTTTCTCCCTTTGTTTGGAGCATTAATTCCTGCTTCCAATCCTTTTACCTTCCCTGTTTCCCCCAGCAGGCTAAGGTCTAAAAACTCCTGGTGGGGGCTCAGTATGCCCCTCCACGGACAAGCATAGTGTGACCAATCGCAAGTGATCGCCCCTTCTCCCCTATGAGGAGACTCCGCCTGTGAGGCTAGGGAGGTGAGCCCGCTCCGCAAGACCATCCCTAGGGGTCGAGGCAAGTGGGACCTCACCGGGAGAGACTCCTACTTAGCGGATAAGGACTCCTGTTCCTGTGAGGAACTACCTGAGTGAACTAACAGCCACATATATGGGACTGTCTTCCATGGAGAATACTATGAAATGCTTCATGTTTGGCTGAAGACAATGTCGAAAGAAATCCATCTGAAGAAAATAAGGGAAACATTCCTTTAACTGGAGATGTGTACTTAACTGCAATGAGTCAGAGTAGAAAGAGGAGAGTCAGGTATGCTGGGGCAACCCCCTGACCTCATCACGTCTTGTGAAGGCGGAGTCAAGGCACATCACAGAGCCGGTGAGTTCCGAGGAAGCGGAGCAACAGATTGCGAGACACTGGAGTCCCAGTGAACAGGACAATAAGGAAAGTAGTATGACCCAGAAGAGAAGGAGAAGTTATTTGGTATGGGCATGACCATGCATGCAGATTGGTGGGCAGGAGGTCCGAAGAATAGTGCTGAAACTACCGCAATGGGAAGTCTGTACACCACCTAGGCACCAGCGTATGAAGATGGTAGATGTCTGACGCTGAATTAAGAGCGTGAGACTGAAGAGCAGTGAAGAAACGAGAAGCAGTACCCGAGCGAGAGCTGCAACCATTCACCACAACATGAGAGGTAACAGGGGAATTGGGGACAGCGGGAGGCTTCTGGGGAATCATTATTTACTTGAAGAAACTCGTCCTAGTATTAAGGACGAAACCAAAACCAGAAATTTGAAGGGTTCGAACTGTGAAAAACGAAAGAAACAAATAATCCTGTAAAGAATATGTGGGAGTATGTGAAAAGAGAAACTCGCCCCAGTGCCGAGATTAAAATATTGTTGAAGAAAGCAGATAAGAAAGGAAATAAACCAGGTAGAGAATTAATAGAGACTGGGCACAGAAATCCTGATCGAAGTTGGTGAAAAGGGTAACCCTGAACAACAAGTGATGAGAGAGATTTAAACAATCCAGATGGGAAACTAACAGAGACTGGGAACGAAACCTTGGGAAGAAGGGCAAGAACCCTATATATGCAAAGTTGAAGCGTGTGAGAAGGAAAAGCGTAAAACATATGAGAAAGGAAAGATAAGCCTTGCAATTGAAGAGAATAGAAGAACCCTAAGCCCAAGAGGGAGTACAATTGACAGAGAAAGCCTTAACGGAAGTAGAAGTAAAGATACTTGGCAAAAGCATAAACAAAAACACTGTGAAGAACGTGCATTTGATACCAAGAATAGGAGAAGTAGGGAGATAAACTACCAAGATAGGACCATAGAAAGGTCAAGTACCAAACAGAAGAACTATACGACCTAATAAGAAAGACTATCAGACTGGACTATACTAAGAAATATATATTATAAAAAGAAACATGGATAAAGAGAAGACCAAAGGAGAAGAGCTATTTAGTGGTAGGGTGAAATAGGGTTGGCTTGGATGGAGGACAGAGTTACTTTGGACGTCATGACATCTGATGAGCACCTTTAGATACTTTAGATAGGTAGGGTATTCCCTTTAGTCATAGGTAGAGAGAGGCCTTACACTTTTAGTTTAATAAGTAGAATACAAAATGTCCTCACAGTGTCAAAGAGAAATTATATCGTGCCTCCTATTGCAATAAATATATGGATATTGGCCTACGCCAAGCTGCTCGAAAGTCGCTTGCGAAAGAATCCGGGTTGCAAGGTCCTGACCTTAAATCAATGTAAGCCGCCATTTTAGGCCAATCCGCCATTTTAGGATTCGCTTTGTAAAAGTCACCCTGTGAGTTAAAATGGTGGACGATGTAATTCCAAAATACAACATGGCCGTATTGACCTCTGTACATAGCTAATATGTAACTTGCCTGCAGGCCGCTTGTTGAGGTCGTGAACTGAGACCTTGTCCTTCGTTGACCTGTGTGTAAAAGGATTACTCGTGCAATGAAACAAATCCACGAGCATATGTTGAAACAATGTATTCAAATACTGAACTTAGAACATTTGTTTTACTACATTGTATTAATGTTTGAGAAGGCCTGCATGGAAAAATCTTAGAATACACAGTTATTGCATAGGCTTGTTGATACATGTATTAAAGGCAAACCAGTTATATGCGGTTGTTCCAGACTTGGCACGAACGCTAGATCGGTGATGTATTACATGAAATATTAACCCGAAGTGGGGCTGGATATCGTGCCCACCAAGTTTATAAAAAGCGAATGCATTCTAATGTACAACGTCTCTCACTGAACACTCTGAACCACGCTGGAGTTCGTTGTGTTGTACTGAGGGCCGATAGCTATCTGATTTTGCTCTGTTTTTGTAACTGGATTCAGTATAAAATAAAGTACTTTGTATGTTCCTTTGTAACCCGTGTTCGGTGTAGTTCCTTTTGCGGTACTCAGCCTCGATATTTTGATTCTGTTTTCACAACAGTGTCAGACTCCTTCCGACTCACCACAATAGGCACTCTGAAACTACTACATTGGTGATTGGGCACAGAATAAAAGCATATTAATATAACATAACTTTTGTTACTTGTTCCTGGTTTAGGAAGCCATTGTGCACGAGTATGAAATTTGTGGTATTAGATATGTCATTCTCAGGGCCTGACAGGCTGCACAGTGGTAGACCAGCTTGTTTAGACTGCTACTGGTGGGGAGTTCTTGCAGACACTAGATATCCACTCTACAAGGTTCCCCAAGCATATGACGGCACTCTGGCTGCGTAATGTCCTTTTGAATATCCCAAAAAAGGCAAAGATTGAAATTAGCCCTTGAAAGGACATGGATCCCTTTTAAGCCCTAAGTGTACAATTGTTTACCATAGGCAGGCTCTCCTTTAACCCCTTAACTGCCAAGGCCCCCCCACCCCCTCAGTGCCAAGGCCTTTTTTGGTGACTTCGGTATGTCACCATTCAATCCCTTGTAACTTTTTTGTTACATGAGATATCTTGGCCAAACTTTGGCTCCTTTTCTTCCCACATGTAGGTGGTCATAACGCCACCACGGAATCCTAGTTTGCTGTATGTGAGGGAGAGAAAATAACCAAAAAAGGGAGTACATTTTGCGTTTTTTCAGAAAATTCCAATAAAATGATGTACAAATAAGCCTGTGGTTTTTTCCTTGTAAGAGCTAGCAACAAATGGTTTGCTGTGCTGAATTCACCATTTTCCAGGCTTTCAAGAACCGGTTATGTGTAAACCAGAAAAACATATTTCTATATGGTTACCATCTGTTTTGTCAGAGGTAGACAATTTTGCCCTTTTTTCCAATAGGACATGTGTGGACGAAATGGAAGAGGATGGTAGGAAAGCTAAATGGGAAGACAGAAAGGCAAACATTTCTGCAAAGTAGACAAAATTCGGAAGGGGTGATTTGCGCAGGGAGGCAACAACTATGTAGTGGAGATTTCCATAGTTTGTGGAAAAATCTGAAAAAGGACAGATACAAAAGGTATGTGGTGGACATGGTTGGCCGGGTAAAGCACTGGCTTCTGTGAATTTTGAGAAAAGCAATGCCCTGCTACATTCCCCCGACGCTTCCAGTTAGGAAATCGCACATTTTTCATAATGTTTCACAAAACAAGCAATACCACAAGCCAAAAACTGAACCATGGTACACAGGTTCTTTATGCTTACGGCCTAAAAAGATGTACTTAGTATGTGTAAATAAGGAAAACAAATGTGGTGAGGAATGGCAAGCATGCATTTTTTGAAAGAGCACAGGTAGACCTTTTGAAGGGTAGGTGACTTGTGCAGGTTACAAAAATATATAGTGCCAGCCAGAGAAAGATGGCCGCAAACTAGCAGAGCTCTGGCACCTACGGGGACGAAACTATGAAAAAATGCCAGTTTTGTGAATCTGATCACAGGTGATTAACGCCAGACCTCCAGCGGATCCAGAGGTGCCATAGCGCAAGAAAATCGGGCCAGATTCGAGCACTAAAAGGTTGCGGCGCGTTGAACGCAGCAGCAAACTTTGTTTGCCCACCAAAACCACGGTCCGGCTAACGGCCCCTCTACGACCTGCCAGGAGGTGACGGAAAGTGACAGCGACAGTCTGGAGACAAACTGTTTCGGCTCAGGTGCAGACACAAAAAGGCTTGGGAAGGCCCACCGGTGGAGGCGATATGGCCTGCGGAAGGGAGAAGCGACGGACTGGCCGGATTCCTGACCTTACTGTGGGCTGGAGGCTGTGGTGCGAGATCTGCCGGGCTGGAGAGGTTGCGGCGGAGTCGGGCACTGGTAGGGTGGTGCTGCGGATACAGACGGTGCAGTAGGCGCTTTGGCAGGGTGCTGTCTGCCCGACCCACGGTCCCTGCAATCAAGAGCCGGCGCGAGACAGGCACAGCGATTCACCAGGTGAGCGGGAAGGCCTGAGCCGGAGGAAGCCTCGGCGGACTGAGAAACATGTGAGACGGAGAGCCACGGCCCAACAGTCCTCGCTATCCCCCCCACCCCCAGAGACTGGAACGGACGGCTTTCAGCGGTGGGAAGTGTGGACATTTAAGGAGGGTGCTGTGTGAGGACCACGCGGATTAGCTCTACTCGCCACTGACCCACAGCGCGGCCTGCCATCTCCGCATGAGCTCGACCTGGGGGGAGTGCTTGTCTGCCCCTTCCTATGAGCTCAGCGGGGCACCCCCGGTAATCGCAATCCACCTACAGACAGATGTGCGCTACGGCCTTACCAGAACCTTGAAGCTGCGTAGTGCTCCCCGCTTTGTAGGGCAGCTAAATGGAAGGCTAAGGAATCCCTGGAACAACAAAGTTGTGTTGGTCACTGCTCCCCAGGGCAGGTATCTGGTTGGGGCCTCCAGATCCCTCGGTCACTTCCTGTGAGCCCTTTGTTTGAAAAAAGAAGGGACAAATAGGGGGAGAAGGGCCACCACGGACAACAAGTACCTCAGTGCATGATGTAATCGGGGGCGCTCCCCAAGGTATTATGCTGCCTTAGGAGCTCGCCATCGGCCCCGGCATCAAATGAATTGCAGCCTAGAGCGGGACTTTTCACTGGACATTCTGCCTTACTGCCCTGGCGGTTGCCGGGTGCGACAGGGGATCCGCGGATTGAATGACATTCTAAAAGATAGCCGCCCCCAAGCGGGAGCGGAATCGACTGCCCACAATACACCCAGCCAAGCACATAGATCCAGTAGGAACAAAACAGACATGGACGTCCAGTCACAACTGCAAACTATCCTGGCGGAAATGCGAATCATTGGGCAACAAACCCAAGAAACCCAAGAATAGCGCTGTGCTTGACATCAAGCGCGATCTGCAGGACATCCAGACAAAAGTGTATATGCCTATAGCAGCAACTAAATGTAGGTCACATTTGGGAAATTAAAGGGTTGTGTGACAAAGTGCAGTATCAAATATATGAAAACCAAGCAAACACAACAAATGTCATACCTTCCCGTGTTCCCACAGGAGTCCCGACGAAAACTGTACCTCACATGTGTGGGTGCACCTACCTGGGCACAAAGGGAAAAGGCTAAACCACTGGTAACCCCAAGTGCAGTTTTTGCGGGAATTGCTATTTTGGACAACCTACAGATTTAGGCCTGGGGTGTTGCAGCCACCAAGGAAAACAGGGAACCCCATGCATTTCAGAAAAGAAGACACCCGTGGGAATCCACAGAGGTCTGACTTGCGCAAATCGCCCCACAATTTATTACCCACAAACCCCAGGAAAAGTCCGAAATTTTGGGGAAAAAACAAAATGTTCAGACATTTCCCACTGCCAACCCACCGAAACACGCCACCAACAACACATGTCCTACCTTCTCACGTTCCCAAAGGAGTCGGATGAAAACAGTACCTCACATGTGTGGTTGCACCTACCTGGGTGCAAAGAGAAAATGCTAAACCACTGCTATCCCCCAAAGGGTTTGGGAGCCAACCTACAGATTTGGGCCTGGGGTATCGCAGCCTCCAGGGAAAACAGGGAACACCCTGCATTTACGAAAAGAAGACACCGTGGGAATCCTCAGAGGTCTGACTTGGGCGAATCACCTTAGAATGTATCACCCACAAGCCCCGGGAAAGTCACAAATTTATGAAAAGAAACTACTGAAACATGCCACCAACAACACATGTCCTACCTTCCCACACTCTCACAGGTGTCCGGATGAAAACATTACCTCACTTGTTTGGGTGCACCTACCTGAGCGGAAAAGAAAGTATCGACCGTCCACAAGCCCTACGGCAGTCCCAGGGAGCCCCAGGAGGGGCCCCGCCCATTCCCCCGAGGAAAATTCGATAATGCTGCCTAGCCAGAGCTCCGTAATGGTCGGGGGTGATGTCCCTGGCCTTGGGTGGCTGTCCCTCATGTGGGTTGACCGTCTACAAGTCCAGCGGCCGTTTCAGGGAGCCTCAGCGGGCTCCCCGTCCTTTCCCAAAGGGAGAAGGTGTAACGCAACCCAGCCAGAGCCCAAGGATGGTCGGGGTGATGTTACCACATCTTGGGCACCCATCACCCATGTGGATCGAACCATCCACAAGCCCATCCTGGAGCACTGGCTTGGCTGTGTTACAGCTTCTCCCTCCGGGAAAGGTTGGGGACCCTGCCGGGCTCCCTGGAACCACTGCTGGGCTTGGGGATGGTCGACCCACATGGGAAAAGGGTGCCCAAGGCCTGGGACATCACACCCGACCATCCTGGAGGTCTGGCTGGGATGTGTTACCGAATTTACCTCCGAGAAGAGAGGTGGACGTTGCCGGGGGTTCCCTGGAACCACTGCTGGGCTTGGGGATGGTCAACCCACATGAGAACCAGTTGCCAAAGGCCAGGGACATTACCCTCGACTTTCCTGGAGCTCTGGCTGGCCTGCATTACAGCTTCTCCCTCCGAGAAAGGTCGGGAACCCTGCCGGGGCTCCCTGGACCCGCTGCTGGGCTTGGGGTCGGTCAAACCTGCGTTACAGCCTTTCCCTCTGGGGAACAATGGGGACCCTGCTGGAACTGCCACTGGACTTCGGGACGGTCGACCCACATGGGAGACAGCCACCCATGGCCAGGGACATTACCCCCGCCCATCCTGGAGTGCTGGCTGTGCTGCATTACAGAATGTCCCCCTGGGTAGGAAAGGGGACGCTGCCAGTGTCTCCCTGGTGCTGCCGCTGCCCATCTGCCACCAGTGTGGGCACAACGTACTGCCCCATGCTTGGGGTGGGGAGGGCTTTGATAACAATCCTGGTGGCCCTCTCCCCTCCCACCCCGAATGGATTGGGGGGCATCTCATGTAGCCCTCCCTGGGGGCAGAAAACTGCCCCCAGGGAGGGCTACATGAGGTACCCCCCCATCCACTTGGGGTGGGAGGAGAGGGCCTCCCCCTTTTCATTACCTATATCTCTGGTGGTTTAGGGTGCCCCCACCCACCAACAAAAACAAAATCCTTCAAAAAAAAAGGTTTGCCCCTTCCATAGTGGCAAAACGTACTACCCCATGCTTGGGGGTGGAGGGGGGGTACCTATGTCAAGATTTCTGATGGCCCTCTCCCCCCCCACCCCAAATGGATGGGGGGCATCTCATGTACCTCTTCCTAGGGGCAGAAATCTGCCCCCTGGGAAGGCTACATGAGGTGCCCCCAATCCACCTGGGGTAGGGGGGAGAGGGCCACCCCCATTTTCATTGCATGTAATCACGGGTGGTTTAGTGTCCCCCCAACCAGAGGTACAAACTCCGCTTTTTGGACATGGAAAGATGAGTATGTATTTTGACGCCTCGTCCCTTTTGTTAATGAGTTTTGCATATTCCTTATAGAGGGTGTAAGTGACCAACTCATCATTGGTTTTTGCACATTCGTATTGAAATAAAAAATGTTTTACCCTCTAAAGATTTATGACCAGCTCTTCTTTAGAGGACCCTACCTCAACCAAAATGTCATTGATTTGCTCTTTTAATTTGGTAATTGTTAGGCCTGAGACACACATTTAATAATAAATAATAATAATTTGGCATTTATATAGCGCTACGAACACTCAGGTATCTGAGCGCTGCTTATTATTACCCACGGTGTGTGGTGCTCATTTATCGACCTCGGAAGGATGAAAGGCTGAGATTGGCCCCGCCGGGATTCGAACCTGCGTTAGCAAGCTCTGCACGGATGTCAAAGCGAGCGCTCTACTCGCTGTGCCACATGACCGGCTTTGATCTTTTCCCCATCCTTCATACAATGATTGAGGGGGCGGATTTATCAACTTTGCGTAATCTGACAACTTCCTCCATTTAGCTCTCATGGCCAAGGAGACGAGCCCCAATTTGCTAGATCTAGTGTGTTTTCCCAGAACATTCACTGAGTCGTGTTTAATTTATCACCCAGTTCATTTAAGTTGATATCTAGTCCATAATGTATAGTAGGCTCACTAGCATCAAGTAGAACTGGATTAAGTGTTTTAGGGAAAAGTGACTTATTTGAGCATGAACCCGTTTCATTTTTACTTCAGCGGGCTATATTTTGCATTTATATACCGAATCCCACACTGTTTCGAGGTGGTGTTTAGTACCTCATAGCCCAAATAAGTCAGGGAGTTTACTCTCTCGAGTCGTTCTTCCCCCACCCGCCAGGTCAGGGTTTTCCGACTTGTCTTTATAGAGAAGATTAAGACTCTCGATTTTTGGCCATTTAATTTCACTTGTTTTCTACTGAATAGCTGTGAAACATTGTAAGCTTTTGCTGCAAACCAATTGGGGTAAGGTCAAAAAGCACTATGCCGCCCCGAACTCGGTCCAGTCAAGGGACACTGCGCCCAGCCTGACTGGATTTGTGAGACCCCCCTCCCATATCTTCCCTATGTCTGCGGTGTAAAGATTGTACAGGGTTGGGGCTACCACACATCCCTGCCTCAGTGTTAGGAAAGTTTTCATATTGTATGTAGTTTTCCCTCCATGTGGCAACCCCCAAACTTTTTGCTGCTGTTTCACACCCTGATCTAGACTTTGCCAGAGAAGCGCAGCCTTCCGCTGCTCTCCTCTGGGCTTTCGCTCAATTCTTATGGGGAAACTGACATGCCCTTAAGACAGTCAGTACTGGGAGACTTTGTTTCCCTTAGTCCTTTCCTCATGTTGCAGCTTTTGTGCAACATGAAACAAGAGTGCACGGTAACTTACTTTCCCGTGCTCTTGGGTCTCTAGTCCTTCCAAAGGCCCTAGAAACTCTCGCTGGACTTATTATGAACTGTGCAAGTGTGTCATGGACAGGACTGGTGGCAGCTATCGTTTCTCTTGTGTTTTGAACCCTTTTTCGCCATGTTATCCGCGCTTACCGCGTTTGGCACAAATGAGTGGACTGGCTCCAAAATGGCCATGCCACGAAGTTCTTTGGCCTGTCCTCTGACCGTCTTGCCTTTCACCTTCCCCAGGTGGAGCGACCCGGGCCTGTCCTTATTTGGTCATGCACTTTCCCGCGAAACCCCAACGCTTTTGCAGGCTTCTTCATGCCTTGTGTGTGACTCCAGGATGTGGGCTGCAATGTCTGTTCCCAATACACATCCTGGGTGCCAGAGAGTCTGGAGTGTCCTGAATGCCTGGGACCACCGTGGTCCGTGATAGGTCCACATATGGTGTGAGTGTTTGTGAGCAGATCTCCCATTGGGTCCTCTCCGTTTTGGCACGAAGGGAACTTTGGATAAGAGGAGGCTGAAAACACCACTACCATGTCGATCTCCTGAGTTCACACCGAACAAGGGATAAGGAGCCAAGTATCCTGCAACAAGAAGCTGAGTCGAGGAACTGCTGGTGACCCGCTGAAGGTTTGGCACCCTGAGCCGCTGTCGTCCTGTGAGACCCCTCTGCATCTGATCGTCCCGGCACTTTCATCAAACCCTGCAAATAAGCCTCTTCAGAAGTGTCCCTGGGCCAACCAGTGGGCTGACCAGCTTAAGCAGGACGTTTTGCTCTGTCACCGCCGCCGTTTCGGGGAAGCCCTCGAAACTTGGTCCACTGCTTGCTCTGCGTCCACCGCATCCTCAAACCGAATTTCGTACACTTGGCATTCCCAGGTCTGAAGTGAGACGAGTGCGCCCGGACCAGAGTAAACACGGTTGCCGTGTTGCCCTGCTGTGGTAACAACCTGTGCACGTTCACTGCATTTGGGACACCCTTGACCCTGCATCCTGCTACACGGTATCGAGACGTCCTGATTATCGCATCTGAACCTGCCAGCAACGTGAACTGAACTGGAGAAGTCTGGGTCTGCCTGCGTTGGGGACCGGTGAGTAGTCCATACCCCAACCGGTGGGCCCTAGGGCAGGAGCCCATTTCTTTTCTACCGCTGTTGCGAAATAGCGGATCCTTCCTGCACTCTCACCCTGCCTCTGCCCGCAAGTGGAGGCCTTGCTTGAGTAGTGGGGACTTGTTCTTCATCGCTTCATCTACCTTCCTGAACTATCAGAGACCCTTGAAGAGACCCTATTTTGTCCATTGGCACAAGCGCGTGCAGGTACTTTTGAGCATAAGGCTCCTCTCTTCTTAGGGCTCGGACTTCCTCCTACTTAGGTGTATTTCTGATGTCGAACTGGGTCTAATGATTACTTGCACTGCCTGTTTTCCTCCCCCTCTAGGTGGTCTACATATTACGTGCTCATAACTCCTTAGACCCCTCGGTATTGTATATATATTGTATTGATTGTGATGTGTAGGTTTACTTTAGTATTATTGTGATTCTTTGCTATGGTCGATGTTACAAAGGCCGTGTAATAAATGTGTCTATATTTTTGTCTATATTTTTAATATAACACCTGTCTGGAGTAATTTGTAAGTGTCCTTGCTTTGTGTGCTCATTGAGGTCTTTCAGTCACCCTCATCCCTCTTGAGACTTAGTCTTGACCGCCGCCATCGCTACCCTGATTGCTCTGGCTTGTCCAGAGGTTACCCTGTTACAAGAAACTAGTCTGGCCTTCTGAACCTCTGCCCCTCCAGGTCCGAGTTCAGAAATCCATCTTAACAAATTGGTGTACAGCGGTGGGATAGGACTGAAGGTATCCAGTGTTGCGCGCGAGCGAAGGCATTTCGAGTTATTCCTACCAGGACACATAGTGAATTGTCGTAGTATATTTTTTTAAAGGCCATAGTCCTATCTAACAGTATGGAAACAAGTACCATGTTAACTTTAAATGTTTCTAAATCCGAAACATAGAAAACGATGTGTGCTGAGAGAGGTGTCTCCTCTCAAGGCACCAAAATGGAAATGATCCAAAGAATCATGGCCTGGCAAGAAGCTCAGCTTAGCGCTATATCTTCAGAGGACTGCAGAAGGAGGTGGGGCTGCTCTCACTACTAGAACTAACAGTTCTGCCGCTGCACTGGTCCACAGCGACCATGTGGACAGGGAGGATGAAATGCCCAATGTTTCCTCTGCCAGTGCTGATGGGGAGGCCATACTTGAATTCAAGAAGCAAGAGCTGCTGTTTAGGCAGAAGGAGCTTGATTTCAATATGGCCAAACTAATAATCGAACAGGCAGAAAAACAGAAAGACAGGGATCACCGGTTGGAACTGGCCAAGCTTCAAGTTGCCAATGGATCCAAGGGTCCTGGATATGGGTCTGGGGCCTCCTCACATCCAAGGTTTCCAAACGATCTGCTCAGTGTGCATGAGGAAAAGAATGACATTATGGACTGGCTGAATACATTTGAGTATGCATGTGAAGTTCAACAAGTTGACAATGCTGATAAAATTGCCTGGTTACTTAGCAGACTGCCCCATTCTGGCTGCAGTGCCATTATGGAAATGTCGAAAGCTGAGAGAGCAGATTTTGCAATGTTGAAGCAGAATCTCATTTTAAAGTTTGGAAAGACTCCTGCCCTATACTTAAACAGATTCAGAGAGCATAAGAAAAAAGGTGGTGGTACTTATGTTTTTGCATCTTCTTCCCCAGAGCTTAAGCAGCATTTGGCAGATTCAAAGGGGATAGATCCTAAGAAGCTTGCCATTGCAGCAGATTTATGGGTGTCACATCGAGTGTCCCATAAGGACAAGACTCATCCTGGTAAGCAGGAGGAAGGGAAAAAGTCCAGAGATAAGGAGGGTGGGGAAACTGATAAATCTTCTTCCCAAAAGGGCCACAAAATGAAAAAAGGGTAAGACACAAGAGAACACACAGGGTAGTGGAGGTCAGCCTCCGAAACCGAACTCTGGTTATAATAAGCCTCCCTATGTAAACAGACCCAATGGATCTTGTTTTGCTTGTGGAGCAACTGACCACATGAAGGGGGATCCCAGATGTAAGGTCAAAACCTTGGGGGTCCACTCTGCTAATCTGGCCTACTCCTCCTACGAGGAAGAAGAGATTACTGGAGCATCCTTCTCCTCAGACTCCTTCCCCAGTGGGATAGAAGCTGAGGTAGTTTTAGTTTCCCTGGGTTCCTGGGAGCCTAAAGTCGCAGAGGCTTATGCTAGGATTCCAGATAACACCTGTAACGCTCACCTGATTCCCGTAGAGGCGCCGGTCTTGACTGGGCGTATACCGTATCTTAAAAGGTGATGTGTAACACACGGCTGGCTCTTTGGGCTGGACCTCTGTGCACTGTATGTCTGACTCGAAGGGTAAGTTGTCTTAGGTAAGTGAACGCCGTGCTCTCCATCTGCCTCGGGGCATGGTGCTGTAACCAGTTTCTTCACTGGATAAGGGGAGCAGGCCTCTTGACTTCAGAAGACTGCTGTCCGTCGTTTACTGCACGAACGGTAAGTTTCGAGTAATTCTAATGTCTTTAAAGTCTTTAGTAATGATGTCTCTTGTTTTGCAGGGTTCCGGCGATGGTGGACGACGGGCTGAAGTGAGTTGAAGATGGAGCCCGTGTGATGAATAGAAGCGCCTGGAAGCACGTAAGTAAGCGCTTGTTGCCTGCTTCACGATGCGCTCTAACTGTCTTTTTATTTTGCAGGTACAAGTTCGGAGCGGCTGCAGGGTGCCGGAATACCCACTGGGTTAGATGTGGAAAGGAGTAATGGCACGTGAGTATTAAAGTTCCCCAATGTCTTTAAACGCACCTTGTTTCGTCTTTCAGATGCGGGATGCAGCGCCGAAGGCCTCCGGAGCGTGCGAAGAGTTGCTAAGCTTTTGTCTTTCAGATGCCGGAATGCAGTGTGAAGACCTCCGGAGCGCGCGAAGAGTAGGTAAGCCTTTGTCTTTCAGATGTCGGAATGCAGCGCGAGGCGTTGGTGACAGCCGATGGACCAGGTACGTGAAGAGCTGTCACTGAAGACCGTAATGCTAACCTGTTCTTTCTTGTCTTTATAGGTGTTGCTGAAGACTGGATTCAGGATGGTAAGCCTTTTTCCTTAGGCCCAGGATCAGATGCAGAAGACACGATGAGCGTTCTGCTGCAGAGGATGCAGAATAACGCAAAGCAAGATTCATCCATCGGGTGTGGTTTAAATAGCCTCCTGTAGTGCTTAGGTGTCTCCTTCCACAGCCACGCCTAGGTAAGAAAAGAGTTCCTGCTTTCCAGAAGAGTTCCAGTGTTCTGAACCTAGGGAGTGGCTCCTGCCCCACCCAACAGGAAAAGTAGTTCCAAACAGAAGAGGATCAGAGGCTCAACTGGCAGGCAAGTAAGCAGCATGGTCTGCTGTAGGTAAGTCCACCCAAGCATTATGAGCCTGGCGCTTCCAGCGCTGGGACTGGGCATATTTATGAGCCTGGTGCCACTGGCGCCAGGACTGGGTCCAAAAGGTCCCAATTGGGACTGGTTGGCACTCGGAACCTGGGTTATGGATCTGCTTCCAAGGGAGTTGGGAAAACCCTGACCTTTTGGAAGCAGAGATCATGACAGTACCCCCCCTCAAGGCCCCTCCCAAACTGGGCTTCTCCGGGGGTTTTGGCTTGTCAGGAAATGTTCGGTGAAATCTTTTGATTAGACGAGGAGCATGGACATATTCAGCAGGTTCCCAGGATCTCTCTTGGGGGCCGTAGCCTTTCCAGTCAATTAGGTAAAATAGTTTAGATTTGGAGATCTTGGAGTCCAGAATGCTTTTGACTTCAAACTCGAGTTCTCCATCAACTAGGATAGGTTTTGGAGATTTAGTTAGTCGGGTTTGAGGTGGCACGGGTTTTAATAGAGAGACGTGGAAGACCGAATGTATCTTCATGTGCGGGGGCAAGTCCAACTTGACCGCTACTGGGTTTACTATGGTAGTGATGGAATAGGGACCAAGGTATCTTGGGTTGAATGTGCGTGGTCCTTTTAGAGGTAGATATTTGGTGGATAACCAGACTTGATCCCCTACTTGATATTGAGGGGCTTCCTTCCGATGTTGATCTGCTCCTTTCTTGTATTGTTCTTTAGCCCTTTGAAGGTGAGAAACAGCTTCCTTAAAGGCTTGGGTGATTGTAGAATGCAGGTAGTCTACTGCTGGTGTTTCAAGATCTTGGAGGGGATCCAACTCCGAGGTTCGAGGGTGACTGCCGTACAAAAGAAAAAACGGGGTTTTCCCAGTTCCCGAATGGACAGTGTTATTGTAGGCATATTCGGCTATCCAAAGGATGTCTTTCCAAGTTTTTTCAGTTTGTTGCAGCATGCAGCGTAAATACTGTTCCAGAGTTTGATTGGTCCTCTCGGTTTGTCCGTCGGTCTGAGGGTGGTGACTGGTCGATAGTCTCACATCAATTTGAGCCGACCGACAGCAACTTCGCCAAAAATGAGAAATAAATTGACTACCTCGTTCCGAAATTAGAACCGAAGGAAAACCGTGCAGTCGGACGATGTTTTCGAGAAATTCTCGGGCCAGAGTTGCTGCTGTTGGCAAGCCTTTGAGCGGAATGAAATGTGCCATCTTGGAGAATAAGTCCACGATTACTAGAATCGTATTGTATCCGGAGCATGGAGGTAGATCGGTGATGAAGTCCATAGAAAGCGTATGCCAAGGGCGAGGTGGGATGTCAATAGGGCGTAAGAGGCCTGCTGGTCTTTCCTTTTGACTCTTGTTTTGGGCGCATACTCCACAGGACATTATAAAGTCTCTGATATCTTTTTTCCAAGACGGCCACCAGAAGTAGCGCTTGATCTTTTCTGAGGTCTTGGCTATACCGGGATGTCCTTCCATTAAAGAATCGTGATAACAAGAGATTACTTTTTTCTGTAAATCTGTGCTGGGTAGGTATAATCGTTCTTGGAAATACAATAAATTGTCCTCTACTGCAAAGTCCTTTCCCTGTAGATGCCAATTCTGTATGTCTGCTGGAGTTACAAGTTGCCTGGCTTTATCCTTAACTTCCTCTATGGATTGTGTGGCGATTACACCCAGAATTCTTTGTTCGGGAATGATTGGTACAGGTTTAGGGTTGATCGTGTTCTTCCACTCCCATCCGAGAAAGGGCATCAGCTTTACCGTTTTTTGTACCAGGTCGATAGGTAATTATGAAGTCAAACTCGGCAAAGAATAATGCCCAACGGAGTTGTCTAGAGGATTGGGCTTTTGCGGTTTTCAAATATTGCAGGTTTCGGTGATCCGTAATCACAGTAACGGTGTGTCGGGCCCCCAGCAGATAATGCCGCCAAGCCTTAAAGGCAGACTTGATAGCCAGAAGTTCCTTGTCAGTAATCGTGTAATTGATTTCAGAAGGCGAGAATTTGCGGGACCAAAATGCCACGGGATGCAACTGATTGGTTACCGGGTCCTTTTGTGATAGAACTGCCCCCATGGCAAGGCTTGAAGCATCAGTTTCCACGATGTAGGGGAGTTCGGGGCGAGGGTGTTTTAAGATTGGTGCAGAGATAAATTTAGTCTTCAAATCCTGGAAAGCTTGTTCCGCCTCGGTAGACCATTCAAAACGTTTGTTTTTCTTTAACAAGGCAGTGATGGGCTGGACTATTCGAGAGAATTCGGGGATAAACCTGCGGTAAAAGTTAGCGAAGCCTAACATGCTTTGCACACCTTTTACGGAGGATGGTGATGGCCATTTGAGAACTGCATCGACCTTCTTTGAATCCATACGCACTCCGCCAGGTGATAATATGAATCCCAAGAATTCAACTTCAGTCACGTTGAAAACACATTTTTCCAACTTAGCGAAAAGTTTGTGTTGACGCAATCTTTCGAGGACCATTTTCACGTGTTTCCGATGTTCAGATTCCGATGAAGAATAAACGAGGATGTCGTCAATGTAAACAACAACACACACATCTATGAGCTCTCTGAGGACATCGTTCATAAAATATTGAAAGGCGGCCGGGGCATTGCAAAGTCCGAAGGGCATGACCTGATATTCAAATAGCCCATACTTGGTGCGGAAGGCCGTCTTCCATTCATCGCCCTCTTTTACTCGTACCAAGTGGTAAGCTCCTCTAAGATCCAGCTTTGTATATATGCATGCTTTTCTGACTTGGTCCAGGAGTTCAGGGATCAAAGGTAACGGATATCTATTCTTAACGGTGATCTGGTTCAGGGAGCGATAATCTATACAAGTTCTAAGGTCTCCTTCCTTTTTTGGAACGAAGAACAAAGCTGAAGAAGCAGGGGACTTGGAAGGACGAATAAACCCATTTGCCAGGTATTGATCCAGGTATTGTCGAAGGTGAAAGTTCTCGGGCTCGGTGAGGGCATAAATTCTACTACAAGGAGGAGTAGATCCAGGTATCAGGTCTATCTGGCAGTCATAAGACCTATGAGGAGGTAGAGAGTTAGCCTGATCCTTCCGGAAAACATCTTGGTATTCTAGGTATTCGGGAGGTAACTGGGGAGTCTCTGAAGAAATTGCTGCCAGTGCAACACCAGGTGGAGGGTGACAAGTAGAGACACATTCTGGAAACTGGACCGTTCTTGCTCGCCAAAGCGAGAGGAGCTAGCAGTCAAAGAGGCCATCGTAAGAGTGCCAGAGGTGGAAACAAAGGTACTCAAGGTGCCAAGGCCGCTCGGGCAGTTGCCTCTTTGCCCTCAGGCAACGCCGCAGCCGCTACCACTCAGTCATGAGGCCAGGTCCCATGGTTCGCCGGTTGGGGGAAGGCTGGTGCAGCTTCTTGTAGAGTGGCAAGCCATTACTTCGGATGTGTGGGGTCTGGAGATCATAACCCACGGCTACTGTCTTCCTTTTCGGCAGAGGCCTCACGACAATTCACCAGGGAACCTCTCTTTGAAGAGTCCGGATCCGCTCCTTGCGCAGGAAATTCAAGCCCTGCTGGAGAAAGGCGCCATAGAACTGGTGCCTGTAGCGGAGAGGAACAAGGGATGGTATTCACCTTATTTTTTGATTTCAAAGAAAGACGGGGGATTGAGACCCATCATGGACTTGCGCGGTTTGACCAAACTCCTCAGGAAGGACAAGTTCAAGATGGTGACTCTTTCTCAAGTCCTCCAGGCCCTTCAACTTCAGGACTGGTTGGTGTCTCTCGACCTCAAGGATGCTTACTTCCATGTGCCGATCCATCCCAAGCACAAGAAGTACCTGAGGTTCGCGGTTGGCGACTCGCACTTTCAGTTTCGGGTCCTGCCGTTCGGATTGACCTCCACCCTGAGGGTTTTCACCAAGCTCATGGTGGTGGTGGCAGCGCATTGCACGAAAGGGGGGATTCACGTCTACCCCTGCCTGGACGATTGGTTGATCAGGGGGAGCTCTCCCGAGCAAGTCCTGGATCATCTGTCCGTCACCTGCCACTCCCTTCACAGGCTGGGCTTCTCCCTCAATTTAAAGAAGTCCCATTTGACACCAACGCAGCGGCTCCAGTACATCGGAGGAGTGCTCGACACGTCCCTGGGGCAGTGATTTCCTCCTCAGGTGAGGGCTCTTCACATTCAGCAGGTGGTGCACAAGTTTCAGTTTGCCCAGAATCTCCCAGCGTCCGAGTTCTTGAGACTGCTCGGTCTCATGGCATCCTGCATTCTTCTGGTGCCAGAGGCTCATCTGCGGATGAGATCTTTGCAGTGGGCACTCAAGCTCCAGTGGTCTCAGTCCTCCAGCAGGCTGTCGGACCCTGTTCAGGTGCCGCCCTCGGTAGCCCGGGACCTTCTGTGGTGGGCCGTCGAGGGCAATCTGATGAAGGGGGCCCCATTTTGGCTGCCCTGGCCGGAGGTGATGATCGTGACGGACGCATCCCTCACGGGATGGGGAGCTCATGCCAACGAGTTGACAGTCAGCGGTCGTTGGTCTCCGTCAGAGTCCAGACTCCATATCAATCTGTTGGAGCTGAGGGATGTCAGGCTAGCCCTGAAGGCTTTTCTGCCGACAGTGCGTGGGAAGAGTGTCCTGATTCTGACGGACAACACGGTGGCCATGCACTACCTCAACAAAAAGGGGGGGGGGCAGGGTCACTTCCGCTGTGCAGGGAGGCGATGCAGCTCGAGTTCTGGGCCATCCAGCAGGAAGTTTGGATCTCGGCGGTTCATCTGGCCGGAGAAGAAAACGAGACGGCGGACGCTCTGAGCAGGCAGAGCACGATCTCTCACGAGTGGGAGCTGGCTCAGGAGATTCTCCTGGATATCTTCGCCCTTTGGGGGACCCCTCAAGTGGATCTCTTCGCCTCCAGTGTCAACCGGAAGTGCGAAAGGTTTTGCTCGCGGGAATTTCCTCCAAAAGGAGCCTTAGGAGATGCGTTCGTGGTGGAGTTGTCGTACCCACTGCTGTACGTGTTTCCTCCAGTCCCCGTCATCCCGCAAGTGCTGCAGAGGTTACGGAGGTTTGGTTCCCGGACGATCCTCATTGCTCCGGCGTGGGCCCGGAGGACGTGGTACCCGGACCTACTAGACTGGTCCATCTGCCCTCCACGTCGTCTTCCCTACCGAGCCGATCTGCTCTCACGGGAGGGGGGGGTCAGGTTCTCCATCCAGAGGTCAGATCCCTCAATCTTCTCTCTTAGCTTCTGAAAGGTTGAGGTATAAGGATTGGGACCTCCCTGAAGACGTGATGGAGGTGTTGCTCTCGGCCAGGCGGCCGGCAACAAAGTCTCTGTACCGTTGCCGTTGGAGAAAGTTCTGCAACTGGTGCAGAGTTCAGAATGTGGATCCTTTTGAATGTGACATTCCCATGGTTTTGTCTTTTTTGCTTTCTTTGGCCCACAGGGGCTTGCAAGTGGGGACCGTTAAAGGTTACCTGGCGGCGCTGTCTATATTTAAGCGCTCGTCTGAAGAGGGTTCCTATTTTAAGATTCCTTTAATTTCGCAGTTTTTGAAAGGGCTCACTAATGTGTTCCCTCCGTCACCTTTTTTGGTGCCAGGTTGGGATTTGAACCTTGTTCTAAGTTTCTTATGGGTGCTCCGTTTGAGCCTTTACATTCTTGCTCTTTGAGGCTGTTGACTCTGAAAACTGTGTTTTTGGTTGCGGTTACTTCCGCTCGCAGAGTGAGTTACAGGCACTTTCAGTTAAGCCACCCTTCACTGTGTTTCATAAGGACAGGGTTGTCCTTAGGGTTCGTCCTTCTTTTCTTCCGAAGGTGGTTTCCGAATTTCATTTGAACCAGAAGGTTGTTCTTCCGGCGTTCTATCCTCCTCCACATCCTGGTAAGGAAGAGGAGAGGCTCCATAGGCTTGATCCTCGGAGAGCGTTGAGCTTTTATATTTCGCGCATGTCCCGGGTCAGAGTGGACGATCAACTTTTCATTGGTTACGCTGGAAAGCGTTTGGGACAAGCTGTGACGAAACAGGCTTTGTCTCGTTGGAATATTTTAGCTATCTCCGAGTGTTACCGCTTGGCGGGTAAGGACCCTCCGGCTGGCTTGCGGGCCCATTCTACCAGAGGAGTGGCTGCGTCTACTGCTCTGCAGAGGGGAGTTCCTATTCGTCACATCTGTGATGCAGCCACCTGGGCTTCAGTACATACTTTTGTACGTCACTATTCCCTCGATTCCATCAGAGAGCAAGATCTGGCCTTTGGCAAGCGGGTTCTCTATTCCGCAATTTGATTGGGCATGCTAAATTTGTATTCTAAATTCTTTCCCATCTCCTTGCTTGGTACTGCCTTGGGAGTCTGTCATAGATATGGAATACGTCGGAGGATCCAATCCCCCCGAAGAACAAGTTACTTTCTTACCTGGTAACGCTCTTTCGATGGGATGGTCCGACGACGTATTCCATATCGCTCCCTCCCTGCCTTCCCCGCTGCAGAATTTCTTTTGCGATTGCAGCTTGCGTTCCGCAAGGCCTTGTGTGTCTGACTGGCAGTAAACTGGTGGCACACGTTCTGGGAAAAAACTATAACTGAGGCTATGGGCGTCGTGCGTCCTATTTATCACATTGGATGACGTTGGCCGTCGGAGGAGGTCCTCGGGGACGGCGCATCGATGTCATCGACGCAGACGCCAAAGATTTTCCGAAGCAGCACAGCTGTGGACATTACCTGTCATAGATATGGAATACGTCGTCGGACCATCCCATCGAAAGAACGTTACCAGGTAAGAAAGTAACTTGTTCTTCTCTTTGCTTCCAGGAAGGCTGGTTGGGTGTTTGCCAATCTATGGTATGGTTTGACGGTGGATCTCTTGTTGACCTTTGCCTTCTGGAGTCTTGTGTCATAATTATTTGGGAAAATAGTATTCCCCTGAATTTGCCCCTTAGCCGAAAGTAGCTTCATACAAATTTGCAGCTTGCTATTGTAATTACAAACATTTAGTTTCTCCCCTGCTTTTGACATAGATTCCAGTATTTTTCCCCTTAAGGTCATAAAAGATCTATATGCTTTCATAACCGAGAGAGTACAAATTCGTATGCTCCCAGAGGCAAAAGTATAGTAAGGTTGATGGGAAAATGGTCACTCCCTAGGGAGTATCCCCTAGTTAGAGGGTCGGATATTTTACCTAAATCTACAAAAAGAAAAATATGATAAATCCAATAATTTTTCTCTCCGCTCTTCCAAGTATAAAACCCCTCAATGTTGTCTTCCATGGGAGTACAGGGGCACAGATCCCTGGTCGCCAGAAAGTTGTTCCGAAGTCAGCCAGAGTGGTCAGTCTTGGATTTTGCCATTCCCCTTTGGGCCATAGTCTGACCCTCATTAGTTTTGACACAAGCTGCATTTAGATCACCTGCCACAATGATGTGCGAGTTCTCCAGCATGGGGTCTGGCATGGATTCACATGCTCATGAATATTCCCTGTCGTCAGGCTGGGAATCTTCGGTAAAGAAAAAATCAGGATCAGTTTTGTTTCTGATCTGTCTTTCTTAGTAGTAACCAACCACTGGTCTCTGGGTCATACTGCCCCCAGCCAATGACTGTCCTCTCCCTAAGCCCCGCCCCTGGCAGCCATCCTCAGATTTTTACCGCACGCTCAAGTGTTGGGAGTCCTCGTGCTATAGCTCTCAAGCATTTACTGCGTTTTTTCAAAGAGATTTATCTCATTATTTTCGGTTAATTCGAGCCTCAAGCTCCACCGTTTCTACTTCCGATCAACGGGGACCCGTTTCGGATTTATCTACACCCCTCAAGGGTGAAGTTTTCGTCGAGTTACACTTCTTGGAGGATTCCAGAAGTTTCTGAGGCCTACCTTGTGGACGAGAAGAACATGGCCCAGGAGAAAGGGAAGCTTGACTGCCGGCAAACTGTTCAGGATCTGCCCTGTATGCAACCTACAAAATGTGTTCAAGGAGGACGAGCATTCGAAATGCCTTTACTGCCTCCACAAGGACAAAACGCACGTGGAGAAGGACTGTGCGTTTTGCTTAACATGTCGGATCAGACGATGAGGGACCGCCGGACCCGTCTCTCCAACTGGCTGGAAGGCAAGAGCCCAGCAGGTGAGGAAAAGAAGAAGAAGTCCGAGCAGTCTTCTAAGTCCTGTGAGGGCGCCCCGGTGACAGGAGCCCAACAGAAGCCAAAGCACTGCGAGTCTGCGGGCACCTGGAGCACCGAACGGTCGGCCTCCTCGGCTGCCAGGCAGGGCGCACCTTCACCGACGCCATCAACCGCGAGCCAACACTCTGGCTCGGGGAAGAGAAAATCTGAGAACCCGGCTAAGCTTCTGGAGAGGCCCCGGTCGATCTCGGAGGAACCGGCCTAGGGGGAGCGAGGCAGTGACCCTCCCCCTAAGGTGCCGGCCTCAAGCACGCCCAAGGCGTCTGTTAGGCAGAATCCTGTGCAGTTCCCTTGGGGAACACTGCAAAAAGATTAAGACTACAGGAGTAAGCAGTAAACCCAATTGGTAGCAGTCTGTACCACCCAGATTTACATGGTAGCTGTGGCTGAGCAGTCAGACTTCTCTCAAGATGAGTAGGGCAGTATACAGAGAATACACAATAGGGCCAAAAACACAGTAGAGTAAGCAAACACGGACCAGAGCTTGGTATCAAAAGTATATAATTATTTATTTAAAACACACTTTAGGAAATACACTAAGCACTCTAAATCAAAGCAAGTTCAAACAGTCAGATAAAGTATACACACCTCCCTTAATAATTATTAGACAAGTCTAGGTCAAAACACCACGATTTGTAAAAACAGATGTGAGCACGTAACTTATATGGCACTCCAATAATTAAGTTAAAGGGAGAGAAAAAGCAGGTCATGAAAATAAAACAGTTCCCAACACTTTTATAAGACCACAGCAAGTTCGTGAAGGCAGAGTCTACTGTAGAGCCAAAGTTCATAGGCCAGACCCACTTTAAATGGAGCAAGGCGAAATGTGCCCAAGATCACACGGTTTAAAAAGCACTCAAGTCTTTGCAGAAATGTTCAAAGGAGGTTGGTTTGATGCGAAAGATAAAGTTAGAAGGTCTGGGGCCAACCCAGTTGGAAAGCCAAGGGTTTAAGGGACACTTTTAGCAATCCGCAGAAAGGGAGGCCAGGCGGAACACAGTACCTTAAAGAGTGAGGAAGCTCCAGCGGTGGCAGTTGTTCCTGGCAGCGGGTGCAGTTCGTGGTTTCGACCAGGGGAAGAGAAGATCTTGAGGAGGAAACTTGCAGTCGTTGCACTGCCCAGGGAAGAGACCAGCCGCAGAGATTGTCAGTTAAAAGGTGCGTTCCTTTTATTCGCGGTTGCAGTGGTGAAGCTTGGCTATCCGGCCGCCGGGGTGCTTGGCACGTGCGATTCGACCAAGGGACGTCCTGGAAGGTGAATGGCGAACTGGTTGTCCCCTCCAGCTCAAAGGGAGAAGACTCTTAAAGCAGAGGATCTTCTCTTGTCGTCGGGAAAGTGGTGAGGTCGTTGCAGTAGGGCTCCACCGGTGGTGTCGTCGTTGCAGATGGCTCAGCTTCTCCCCTCTTCAGATTTCTTGGGTCCTGTGGCAACTTCTGAAGTTCCAGTCCCAAAAGCCCTGCTTTTATGCAGAAAAACCCCCATTCAACAGCCTAGCTGTCACTCATACATGCTAAGTGGTGAGCCGGGCGGCTCACCACTCGGCCAATCAGAAAAGAGTGTGACTTGAGTTGCTAAGGCAACGCAGTCCAGGGTGCCAATTCCCCCACCCACACATCCTGTGGAACCCAGACAGAGTGGCACCATCTGCAGGGCTTCTGTGGAGAAGCCTGCCAAAAAAGTGGAACAAAGGGCCCGAGCTTGGTTGGAGTTACAGAGACGGACACAAACTCCATTTTAGAAAAGAGTTCTGGCGAAAAAACCCAACCGGTGATTTTATATTAAATAAATAAACCGGCGGTATCTTTAAAATTGCACCAAAAAGTGGTGCGTTTAAAACCAATGGGAAAATCGCATAGGAAATATTCCGGTGGAATATTTCGCGTGGTAACCACCGTCACCAGCCAGAAACTCGACAAGGGGGGACTGGGCAGTGCCCCCTTGGAAACAGACCCAGGGGCAATCTAATTACCCCCTTCCACTACTTCCACACTATGATGGTTTGTACTGGTTCTGTTCACAATTTTGGACTAGTAAAGCCAATGGTGACTTTACATGCCCTGGGAGACAGTAGTCAGTCCCAGGGTATGGAGTCTATGTTTGGGGTTCACTATGACACCCCTGTGTTACTGCACTGAGGGTGCTGTGTAACACATACACTAAAACAGATGATACCCTATGGAGTAAAAGACCCCATAAGCACACATTAAGTCAAAGACCTACTTCAAATCATGCCTAAGAGTGGGAGGAAAAAGAGTCTCACTCTTAGCAGGAGAAAAAAACAAACCCCAAAAATCCAGCAAAGCTGCTGGGGGACTCACTAGGTTTGGGAAATTAGCCTTATAAGAGAATTATCCCTAACAGCGGCGAAGGCCTTGATCCACCCGGCTAAGGCCTCTATCGAGGGAGTCGCTGCGGCCCTGGCAAAGCCTGTGGAGGCTATCCCAGTGGAGGCAACCTCGGGGCCTAGAGTTTCCCTGCCTCCGCGGAGAGAATCCTCTTTTAAGCCCATCGAGAAGACCCCCGTGAAGACCCCGGTGGGAAAAGAGGGGGGGAGGGGCGGTGACCATTACGGACACAGACTCAACCTCTGAGGAGTAACTGGCCGAGAATTTGCAAGAGCCCAGCCCCACGGGAGGAATCCTGAGGAGGGGGACGACGAGAGCGAGGGTGGCAATGGCGACGAGGTTCCCGTGGAGGAACAAACGTCGCTCCCGGCACGCCCGTCGCAACCCGAGCCTCAGGACAACTCGGCAGCCATTTTGACGGCAATCCAGGCCTTATGCACGGAGATAAGGACGAGCCTGCCCCTAGCCCCGACGGATGGCCCAGCTGTTCCGGGTCCGTCGGGAAGCCCTCCGAACAAGAGGAGGAGACTTCATCCAGTGCCCCTTCAGCCCACACAGCCTTCTCAGCCTTTATCGCCTTCCCCGATGACATGGGAACGGACACGGCCACGACGGGGACGGATGGCGACGACGGGACTGGCCTCCCGTCTCCGATTCCTCGGGCGTCCCTGCCCGACGAGATTGGCTCTTTCCACGCCATGATTGCCAGGGCATACAAACTTTTTCAACTGTGCCCGGAGGAGAAGAAGGAGGAAGGCTTCCTCTACCAACGGCGCGAGGCCAAAAGGAAGACGGTCCTCACAGTGCCGTTGCTGGATGACATCTGGGACGAGGGACTTGCCCTCCTCAAGAACCCGTCCACAACACCTGCCAAGAGGGACCGGTACGAGAAGAAGTACCGGGTCCCCGACGCCGTCCCGTTGTGACTTAGGGCGCAGCCGACCCCGGATTCGGTCGTCTCAGTGGCAGCCAAGAAGAAAGCTGGAGGGGGCATCGGCTTCATCCTCAACTTCCCCACTGGACGGCGAGGGAAAGAAGCTGGATGCCGTGGGACGATGAGTCATCTCGTTGGCAGCGACGACGATCAAGGCGGCCAACGCCCTAGCGATTGTGGCCCGCAACGACAGGGAATTGTGGTACAAGATCGCCCCCCTGTTGGACTTCCTCCCGGACGACAAGAGGACAGAGGCCCTGGCGATCCTACAGGAGGGTGAGGTGGCGTCGGACCACGCCATAACTGTGGCCACGGACATTGCCGACATCGGTTTCCGCCAGTTGGGCAACAGCATTTGCCTTCGACGGCGGGGGTGGCTCAAGGCGGCGGATTTCCGCCAGGACGTGCAAGCCAAGGTTTTGGACATGCCCTTCGACGGGAACAATCTGTTTGGAAAGACTGTGGATGAGTTGCTGCAGGCGCTCAAGACCGACACGGAGACAGCTTGGGCCTTGGGAGTTCTGCAGCAACGGTGGCCACCCTTTCGGGACCCCTGGAAGCAAGCAAGGTGCCTCCAAAGGATTCGGTGGCGGCTCCTCGACCTACCGCATGGCAGCCCGCTTCTCGTCGCAAGAAGCCTTCAGGGGACGAGGCAAGTCCGGTGGATCTCACCGTCGTCGCCAGGGAGGCCAGGGCGACAAGGCTGCTTCCAAGCAAGACTGAACAGGCCGTTGCGTCAGGCCCCCACCGAAGCACCCTGGCGGGAAGCCGGCTGACAAAGTTCGTCAGCGTGTGGAAGTCCATCTCCACAGACCGTTGAGTGCTGGATGCCCTGGCCCACGGGCACACTTTGGAATTTCTAAAGAAGTGCCCCTGAATTCCTCCCGTGGCCAGGAAGGAAAACCACATCCCTCAACTACTGTTGGAGGTAAGGGCAATGCTCAAGAAAGGAGCCATTGAGCTCGTCCCAAAGAGGCTCCGGGGCTCCGGAGTATACTCAAGATACTTCCTCGTCAGAAAGAAGACAGGAGGTTGCCGTCCCATCCTGGACTTGCGTCGGCTAAACAAATATATCAAGGCACAGAAGTTCTGGATGGTTTCCCTCCAGCACGTGCTGGGCCAGCTGGAGGAAGGCGACTTCCTATCGTCGTTGGATTTGGAGGATGCGTACTTTCATATCCCCATCCTAAAAGGACACCGAAAGTTTCTCAGGTTCATAGTCCAAGGGCGGCACTACCAGTTCAAGGCCCTCCCATTCGGATTGAAGTCGTCACCCAGGGGGTTCACCAAGTGCCTAGCACCAGTGGCGGTGCGGCTGCACCTGCAGGGGATCAACGTCTACCCCTACCTGGACGACTGGCTCATCCAAGCAGGGACAAGGGAACTCGCCGTAGAACACACAGCAAAGACCGTCCGGCTGTTCACGGACTTAGGATTCTCCATCAGCTTCCCCAAATCCCACCTGGTTCCCTCGCAGGTCGCGCTGTTTCTGGGAGTCAAGCTCGATACAGTAGCGCAGTTGGCCTCGCCGTCGGAGGAAAGAACGCAGGCCATCCTGGGCAAGGTACAGCATCTGCTGGCCACGACGTTGCCAGAGTGAGGCCCATCAAGTCCCTTCTCAGGATGATGTCCTCTTGAATCTATCTGGTGCACCTGTGCAGGCTTCGGATGCGTCCTCTGCAGGAATTCCTCTATGCCATTGGACGCAGGCGATGGACAGCTTCGAGGATAAGATCTCGCTCAACGAAGCATTCCGCCATGCAATTCGATGGTGGGGCAACCGCGCCCATCTCGCCGCGAGCACGGACTTTCAGGCGCCAGCCGGGATATAAAACACCATCGCCGACTCACTCAGCAGGGAGCTGCGCTTGTGCCACGAGTGGGAACTACGCCAGGATGAAGTGGATCATCTCTTCCGGCGATGGGGCAAACCCCAAATCGACCTGTTCGCGACGGCGACGAACTCCAAGTGCTAGAGGTTCGCCAGCAGGTTCCCCCAGCCGAGGAGCATGGGCGATGCTTTCTCGTTCCCCTGGGACGGCCTGTTCCTATATGCGTTCCCGCCGTTGCAGTTGCGGCTCAGGCTCATCAACCAACTCAAAAGGTCCCGGTTCAGGATGATCCTCGTCGCACCGAGGTGGCTGAGACAGATATGTTTCCCGAACCTTCTGGACTTGTCGGCGTCCCCACCAGTCAAACTGTCGACGGACGCAGATCTTCTCTCCAGAGAAGGAGGCGCCATTCTTCATCACGACCCGGAGTCGCTGAATTTGCAGGCCTGGCTCCTGCAGCACTAGAGTTTGGAGGGCACGATATCCCGGCTGACTGCAGAGAGGTTCTTGCAAAGGCCAGGGCGTCCTCAACTCTCAAGTGCTACGGACACAAGTGGAAAAGGTTCTCTGTCTGGTGCCGTGCACAGAAGATTAACCCTTTACGGATTACAGCCCCTCAAGTGCTACCGTACTTGATGTCGCTGGCCAAAGCTGGACTAGCTCACGCTTCCATCAAGATACATCTGGCAGCGATTTCCCGATACACCAGAACTGCAGGACGGACGTCCCTTTGGTCTCATCGCCTGGTGAAGGAGTTTATGAAAGGACTGTTCCGATGGTTCCCGCCGGTGAAGGCTCCAGCCCAGGCGTGGGAGCTCAATGTGGTACTGACCAGGCTCATGGGGCTGCCATTCGAGCCTTTGCATTCGACTCCGTTGAAGTTCCTGTCGTGGAAGACAGCGTTCCTTGTGGCCATCACCTCCACACGACGCTTGGGAGAGATTCAGGCCCTTTCCTGCAAGCCTCCATACTTGACTTTCCACGATACGAGGGTGGTGCTGAGGACGCACCCCTCCTTCATGCCCAAGGTGCCGTCGGACTTCCATCTCAACGAGCCCTTGGTGTTACCAGTCTTTTTCCCATCGCTTCGTCGCCGGCTAAGAGGACTTTGCACTCGCTGGATGTAGCTAGAGCACTGAAGTTCTACGTGGACCGAACGAAGAGTTTTCGGAAGACATCACAGCTGTTTGTGAACTTTGGACCTGTGAACCAAGGGAAGGCCCTCTATAAGGCTTCCATTTCCAGATGGCTCTCCGGATGCATCATGCACTGTCATCGGTTGGCAAACCGACCGTTGCCCGGCCTTCCGAGAGCCCATTCGGCCAGAGTGATCGTTGCCACCACAGCGTTCTTGTCTGGTGTCCCCCTGCTGGACCTCTGCAGGGCTGCTACGTGGAGGTCAACTCACACCTTCACGAGATTCTACTGCGTCGACCAGGATTCCAGGGAGGAGTGCAGAGTCGGCCAGGCAGTGCTGCGCAACCTGTTCGCTTAACGTGAGCCTGGTGAGGAGATAAGAGATGCTTTATGTTGAGTTTTATGTAATGCTTAATGTTGAGCCTTGCCACCTCCCGTGGTTGTGCATGTGTGTACTGCTATGTATTCTTATATTCATGAGCATGTGAATCCATGCCAGACCCCATGCTGGAGAAGGAACAAGTTACTTACCTGTAACTGTTGTTCTCCAGCATGGGTCTGGATTGGATTCACATGCAAACCCTCCCTCCTACCCCTCTGCGGCTCTTCACTTGGTCATACTGCCACTTTACGTGCTACCAAATCTGAGGATGGCTGCCAGGGGCGGGGCTTAGGGAGAGGACAGTCATTGGCTGGGGGCAGTATGACCCAGAGACCAGTGATTGGTTACTACTGAGAAAGACAGATCAGAAACGAAACTGATACTGATTTTTTCTTTACCGAGGTTTCCCAGCCTGGCGACTGGGAATATTCATGAGCATGTGAATCCATGCCAGACCCATGCTGGAGAACAACAGTTACGGGTAAGTAACTTGTTCCTTTTCATGTCTCCCCATCCAGTCTGTTAGCAAAGCGTCCAGAAGACCATGTATAACCGTAATAGAAGATGTTTCTTGGTTACCGTAGGCGTTTACTATCAGCAAATGTATTTGCGTCTAGGGGATAAAGATGTTAATAGCCATCATATCAACCCCTTTGATCTGGGTGACTGGGTTCTTTCCCCAATCTACGTTCCTTGTTATAGGTGTCTGGGTGGAAGTGAATGGCCTGAATGCACTTTGAGCCTGATTGGCTGCCTACCTGCATGAATGCCCTTCTGACTGAATGGCTGACTGAGCTTGGCTCAGCAGTGTGAATGAGGGACCAACGTGTATATCTGGGGGCCATGCACCAATTTGTTCAGAAAATGAAGTTGAAACTTGAAGTTGCTTATTCTTGAAGTCCAGCTGGAAGAAGGTTTGCTGCTGTTTTCCTTCGACCAATTCCGAAAGCTGTCGAGTCTGTCGAGGACTGATCCAAGAGAGGACCTGGCTAGGAGACCTCTCCCCGAGCTACGAGGGAAGATCGTGCTGAAGCTGGTCTTCATCAAGGCGCCCTGGAAGCCAGCCCCGAAAGGTTGTCAACCGGAGACTGGGTTGTGAAGTAAAGTACCGGGACATCGAGGCCATTGAAGTTCATTGCCGTCGACCAGGGTTCGGAGGATTTCCGTAACCGCTGGAAGCCAGTTGAGTCGTATTGCCCAGAAGCAGGGACAGCTTGATGCCGTGCTACTCGACGACCGAAACCGCAACGCTCCACCTTTTGCCTAAGAACATTTCAATGAAGGGCTCCCTTGCCATCACCATCGACCGCTTTGTCCCGCCAGAGAACATTGTGGTTGTCAACGACCAAGGAGAATGCCAGTGAGTAGACTCGGCATGAGATCACTGGAGTGGCTTCAGAGCTCTCGGTGATCGCAGTTTCAGGGACGATCGTAAGACCTTTTTAATGTCTTGGAAAGAGTTTCCAGAGACCTGCAATGCTGGTCTGTGAAGGACAACCTCATGAGGAGTTTGTTGTTTCGCAACCTTTGCCTCAGTTGACCCCGGTCGTGGATGCATGCCTGAAATGCTGGGGCGCTCGCCTTTGAGACCTTATGGTGAGCGGCCTGTGGTCTTCATCGGAGTGCCAGGAGCACATCAATTTGCTGGAGTTGAGAGCGATCACGGTGGCCCAAATCGCTTTTCTCCCTTCTGTGAAAGGCAAGATAGTGTTGGTCTCAACGGACAATACAGTAGCTATGCCTTACATCAACGAGTTGGGTAGTGTGGGAACCTTGGAACTGTGCTGAAAAGCAATTCCGTAGTGGTTCTGGCCTCTGAAGAGCAGTGTGTCTTTGACTGCAGCCCACCTCGCTGGCAAGGAAAACATATTGACGGGTGCTGTGAGCAGACAGTCTACGACCTCCCATGAGTGGGAGATCTGCAAGAGGCATTGGAGGAGATTTCTAGTGGATCATTTCACTTCCAGTGTGTACAGGAAGTGTAAGTGGTTCTGCTCCATGGAATTCCCTCATCAGGGAGTTCTGGGGGGACACCATGCCGTTTAGTGGGACTATGATCTGCTCAATGTGTTCTCGCCAATCCGTGTCATCCGCAAGTTCTCAGGAGGCTGTGTCTGTTCAGGTCCACAATGTTCTTGATGGGGCCAGCAGACAATGTACATGGCCATCTGCCCTCCCTGCAGCCTACCGCTGAGGAAAGATCTCCTATCCCACTCGGAGGTTCGTGTTCTGCACCCGAACCTCCGCAGCCTGAACCTTCATGCCTGGCTGCTGAAAGGTTGTGGTATAACGAGTGGGATTTGTTAGAGGATGTGCTCCTCTCCGTCCGAAGATCCGCCACCAAATCCATTTATGCTTGCAGGTGGCAGAATTTTTCAGCTTGGTGCTGAAAGAGGGATCTGTACCCTTTTACATACTCAACATCCTCTGTTTTAGTTTATCTGCTATCCTTGGCCCGGACAGGCCTGCAGATTGGTACAGTAAATGGGTATCTTGCGGCCATTACGGTCTTGAAGAGAACCCTGGAGCTGGGCTCTTTCTTCATGATTCCCAAAGTTATGTAATTCCTGAGGGATCTTACTAACAAGTTTCCTCCACTTCAGTTTGAATGTCCCAGCGTGGGATTTGATTTAAGAGTTTTTTTTTTGTTTTGAAAATTTAGTTTTATTGAAACATTTAGGTTATGACATTGATAAAACAATCATACATCTTCTGGAATAAATTCAAAATGCGTACTCAACCTTTACCCCCTACGATCTCCCCCTCCCCCACGCCATGGTTCATAGAGCAACTGACATGGTAAGAGTCCAACACAGTAAGATGAAATGTATTACAGGTAGTAGGCAGTTCTTATGTTAACGCTCAGAACGTAGGGCCCAAGGCCTCCGGGCCATATCGCCCTTCTCGTGGGGCCCACCCAATCCCCAAGGGTAGCATTCAGTAAGGCCGATCCTCAACTCAAGCGGTATCTCCAAAATGTTCCTTCAAACTCAATTTACCCTCCCATATTTGTCGAAGAAAGGGAGCCACAGACCCTCAATATTGATCTTGGATTTGTCAATCAAATGGGGAAGGAACTCCATGTCATATATGGCGCGCAGTTTAAGCACCCAGTCCTTTTCCCCTGGAGGTTGGGAGGCCTTCCATCTCTGCCCAACAACACCTAGCCGCCACCAGCATGACCTGTAACATGTGGTCATGTGTCACTTTCAGACCTCCCTCCACCTCAATACCAAACAAGACCAACCATGGAGACAGGGTTCTATCAATACCATCCACTTTCTTTATCCAGGATAGGACCTCATTCCAATAGGTTTGCGCCACCAGACATTTCTACCACATATGTGCATAGTCACCCCGCTCAGTGTGGCACTTCCAACAATGTGGGTCATCCCCCTTCCTCATTCTGGCTATTGTCTGCGGCGGATAGTGCCATCTATGAATTAATTTCAGGGCCTGATGACGATACTGGGGTGCGGCCGTGGAGCGGTTGGCCTGTCTACACATCTTGGTCCACCTCCTATCGGTGATGGGTGTACCTAGGTCTTTTCCCCACTGCACCTTGGTGGGGGGGGGATCCCTTGCGGTGGACAACAACAGAAGGCTGTAAAGTCTGGATATATTACCCCTTTGGTACCCTTGTACGTGATCAGAAGTTTTTCAAAATCCGTTAGGTCCCTCCTAAGGGTGTCTCCCCACTTACTTTCGGTGAGGGCTCCTTTAAGTTGCAAGAACCGGAATGGAGAAAGGTCACCCAGGCCCAGGAGGTCCCCGAGTTCTCTGAGGGAGATGAATACGCCGTCCACCCAAAGCTGTCCCGCTCTGCTCAAGCCCGCCTCATACCATTTCTGAAAGGGTAGTGGTTCATTGATCCCATCCAACAGTGGAGGAGCCCAGATGCAGCTCAGAGGCGAAGGCCATGTTGTGAGCCATCCAAGGTAGCCCCCTTCTTTCCATATGGACCACAGTACCCCCAAGACTTGGATTTGATTTAAGAGTATGGGCAATCGGATTGAGCCCATTCATTCCTGTTCTCTAACATTACTCACCGTAAGGTGATTTTCCTAGTCTCCATCACCCCTGCTAGATGGGTGAGTGAGCTCCAGGCTTTATCTGTTAAACCTCCTTACTAGGTTTTCTCCAAGCAGCAGGTGACTTTGAGAGTTATACCCTCCTTTCTCCCAAAAGTGGTCTCAGAATTCCATCTCTCTCAAAAGATCCGTCTTCCTGTCTTTTTCCTCTGCCTATTCCTTCCAAGGCAGAGGAACGTTTCCATCGGCCAGAACCAGTGTGGGTCTTCAGCTACTACAGCTCACAGCGTGGGACGCAATGCGTATCAAGCAGAGCCGATGGAAAGCCACACTGCCCCCCCCCCTCCTCCTAGTAGCAGAAAGGTTTCTGAAGAGAAGCTGCGCTGGGAGAGAGATATCATAGATGAGGAATCAGTGGGAGGAACGTCAATCAGGAAGAATATTACCGAAAGGTAAGTCATTTGTTTTTCCCTTACCTTTTCTATATGTTTGTGTGTGGGACCGATCCTGCACCCTTTATTGTTTTTATTATAGTTCTGTCCTGGTTTTTCTGCCAGTACACAGAGTGGGTAGAATCCTCTGTGGACCCCCAGCCAGCCCCCATCCACTTCGCCTATCCTCTGTATGGTCCTCAAACCTCACAGCAAGATGGCCACCAGTGGTGGCCTTTACTACCAGCTCAGCTGGCCCTGCATCTGCTCCGTGGATGGAGCGACTTGATTGGACAATCACCCATTCAATCCCGAAGCCTGCATTTCTCCGGCAGGCAGAGCTGGCTTGTGCCAAAGGCCGGTGTCTAAGGCCTCCAGCTACAATCTCTGCTAGTCTCTGCCGGATAAGCCAGTAAGCCGTTTTGCACTCCTGATGCGTCGTCTCTGCCATCACACTTCCAGAAGGTAAGCCAAAACACCCCCTTGCAGGATGCGCCCCGGCTAGCCGTCTCCAGGTATTACCCTCATCTGCATTGTTAATGGAAATGTTCTGTTTGCTGCCCTCTAACACCACCCTCTTCTTTCCTCCCACCGATTTGGTCTGATATCCTCTACGCCGCAGCATAACTCAATTACTAGACCGGCCTCATCACGAGTTGGGGCGATAACCCTTTAAATGCAGCGGTAATGCTATTGCTGCTGCATTTAAGGGTCCACCCAGTCACGAGTCTGGGGGTAAATGCAGCAAATTAACGCCCATTTTCGGGCGCAATTAGCGCAGCGCCATTAGCACGCGCTTATTGCGCCGAAAATGCCCCATTGTGCACAATGGACCCAATGGGGAATGGGGAATACCCATTACTGCCCAACCCTGGATCCTGCGCTAATAATACCGGATGGCGGTAACGCTATTAGCCTGGGCGGTATCCCGGCGGTAATACAGCCAGGATACTGCCCAACTTGTGATGAGGCCCTTTGTCTTATACCCTCATGGAAGCCCTCCCCTACTATGTCTGTTGTGGTCGTGAAGCTGACAGGGCTATAACTCTTGACTGATTTAGAACCTTGACAACAATGCCTGCGAAGCTGCGGCAGCCCCCTGATATGCTGAATGGGGCCGTGCCAGCTAGCGCTGCTTTTCTGACCTTTTTCACTATTCAATGACTAGCACTTTTTAACCAATGGCTAGCATCTGATACCGTCACTACACCCTTCTTGCCTGAGGTGTTTTTCTTCATGCAGGCGGTATATCCTTTCGCTCTCTGCAGGAGGGTTGTAGGTCGCCACCTGATGTAATCCTGCGTGCAATCCGCCAATTATGACTGTGCAGCCTTATGACCTCTGCAGCCTTTGCTGCTAATGTAACTCCAATGTAATGTATCTTTACCTGCAACCCGCCTACTATGACGGCGTCACACCTGCTGTATTGCGATCTTACCTGTAACCTGCCATTCATGACTTGCGCAGCTCTGCTGCTTTGTAACGTGATTTGCAACCGGATTTGCCAGAACATGCACTCATACTTAGTTTGTCACTCATGTTTTCTTACATACCTGATGTGGTCCCCCAATCCATGAGGTGAGGCTATGCCAGAATGTGCGCTCATACTTCTTTGGTCAGTCATGTTTGCTTACATACCTCCCCCGTAACATAAGGTGAGGCTCTATCCAGATGATAGTTTTTTTAAGAACCACCTGTATGCCGTAACCTGTATTTGTGACCTTGTACTTTAAAGAATGTCACTTCGCACTTGCTGTAACTAGCGCCCTGATGCCTGAGGGTTTTGTGCGCTGCTATGAAAGCAAACATAAATAAAATAGAGTATATTTTACCTTTGTGTGCTACTCTGTAACAAGCTGTACCTTCTACCTGTCCTAACTTCACCTAAGAGGGAAGACTGACTTCTATGTCACTTTAACATTTAAGAGTTAGGACTCACTTGGAGGACTTTCAAAGGACCTATATTTGAAATTGTCCCCATCTTTAACATTGAGCCTAAACCTAACATTGGTGCAGTCGATCGGGTTTCGCGGATCATGGGGTGAAACTTGTAATCTCAGTCCGTGTTCCACGGAACCCGCAGGCTGCCTCCCCTGTTGTGTGCCGGCATCTTTTCCCCACCCTCCCTTACTTTAAAAAAGTGGCGACAGCTGTTGCCGCCGCAGCTTCCCTTTTCCACCCGCCAGGTCATAGAAGAGGGGATCCGTACAGAGCCCCGCCTTCTATAATGATGGTGGCCATCTTGTTAAAATATTTACTGCACGCACCCCGTTCTCCAGCATGGGGTCTGGCATGGATTCACATGCTCATGAATATTCCCCGTCGTCAGGCTGGGAATCCTCGGTAAAGAAAAAACCAGTATCAGTTTCGTTTCTGATCTGTCTTTCGTAGTAATAACCAATCACTGGTCTCTGCGTCATACTGACCACAGCCAATGACTGCCCTCTACCTAAGCACCGCCTCTGGCAGCCATCTTCAGATTTTTACCGCACGTTCATGTGTTGGGATCCTCGTGCTATTGCTCTCGAGCTTTAGTGCTATTTTCGCGCTTTTTTTTTCACAAAAAAACTTCGATTCTTTCGGTCAAAAGAGCCTCAAGCTCCACCGATCCTACATCCGATCAACGGGGACCCGTGTCGGATTCGTCTGTGCCCCTCAAGGGTGAAGATTTCGTCGAGCTACACTTCGGAGGACTCCAGAAGCTTCTCAGGCCCGGTCTCGGAGATGGCCCAGGAGAAGGGAAGCTCGACGCCCGGAAAGCTGTTCAGGGTCTGCCCTGGATGCCAGCTGCAGAACGTCTTTAAGGAGGACGAACACTCTTTCTGCCTTTACTGCCTTCATGAGGACAAAACGCACGTGGAGAAGGACTGTGCGTTTTGCGGCAACATGTCGGAACGGACCATGAAGGACCGTCATCAACGTCTCGCCAACTGGCTGGAGGGTAAGAGCCCGTCTGGCGAGAAGAAGAAGAAATCAGAGCGGTCTTCTAAGACCTTTGAGGGCGCCCCGGCGACGGGGGCCCAACATAAGGCCAAGCACCGCGAGTCCGCTGGCACCGGGAGCGCCGAACGGTCGGGCTCTACGGGCGCCAGGCAGGGCGCACCCTCCCCGGCACCATCAACCACGAGCCAACGCTCTGGGTCGGGTAAGAGGAAGGCCGAGCACCCGGCGAAGCTCTTGGAGAGGCCCCGGTCGAGCTCTAAGGCAGAGGAGGAGCGTGGCAGTGCCCCCTCCCTCAAGGATAAGGCGGTGAGCGCACCTAAGGTGGTGAAGGCCTTGATCCATCCGACCAAGCCCTCTATCGAAACGGTCGCGGCGGCCCTGGCTCAGCCTGTGGAGGCTGCACCAGTGGTGGCGACCTCAGGGCCCAGAATCTCCCTCCCTCCTCGGAGGGAGTCTTCTTTTGTGCCCATCGATAGGACCCCGGTGAAACCCTCCGTGGGGAAGAAGAAGGGGGGGCAGGGCGTCGTCGTAGATTCGGCCTCAACCTCAGAAGAGGAGCTGATCGAGGTCTTAAGCCACGGCCTAGGCGTGGAACAAGGCCAGCCCGTCGGAATGGACCCCGACGCAGGTGACGACGACGACATCGTCGAGGATACAGACGGGGCCCCTGCTCGCCCGTCGGATTCCCCTCTGCCATCGCAAGACAACTCGGCGGCCATTTTATTGGCCATACAGTCCTTATGCTCCGAGATAAGGACGAGGCTACCGTTACCGACGGAGGAACCTCTCCCGTCGGGGGATCCAGAACCGGGACCTTCTGGTGTTCCCCCTACCAAGAAAAGAAGGATCCATCCACCACCTCCTTTTCAACCGTCGCGCCCCGTCCAGCCCTCCTCCCCTTCCACCCGAGGGGATGATACGGGGACTGACACGGCAGCGACGGGTACGGACGACGAGGCATACGACGAGGATATTCCGTCGTCGCCTCCCACCAGGGCTTCTCCGCCCGACGAGATCGGATCTTTCCACTCCATGATCTCCAGGGCTTCCGAGCTTTTCCAACTCTGCCCTGAGGAGAAGAAAAAGGAAGGCTTCCTTTATCAGCGGCGCGAGGCCAAGAGGAAGACGGTCCTCGCAGTGCCTCTGTTGGACGACATTTGGGATGAGGGCCTTTCCCTCCTCAAGAACCCTTCCACGACGCCAGCTAGAAGAGACCGGTACGAGAAAAAGTACCGGGTCCCTGACACGGCCCCCCTATGCCTCCGGGCGCAGCCTACCCCGGATTCCGTCGTCTCCGCGGCAGCCAGGAAGAAAACGGGGGGGGGTGCGGCCTCCACATCGACTTCCCCGCCGGACGGCGAGGGAAAGAAATTGGATGCTATGGGACGTAGAGTCATCTCGTCGGCAGCGACGACGATTAAGGCGGCCAACGCCTTGGCTATCGTGGCCCGCTACGACAGGGAGCTCTGGTACAAGATAGCTCCCCTGCTGGATTTTCTGCCGGACGACAAGAGGGCGGAGGCCCTGGAGATCCTGCAGGAAGGTGAGGTGGCCTCGGACCACGCCATCACCGTGGCGACGGACATCGCCGACACTGGGTTCCGCCAGCTGGGCAACGGCGTTTGCCTTCGACGTCGTGGATGGCTCAAAGCTACGGACTTCCGGCAGGACGTCCAGACCAGAGTCCTGGACATGCCCTTCGACGGGAACAACCTGTTTGGCAAGACAGTGGACGATTCCCTTCAGGCCATCAAGGCGGATACTGAGACGGCCCGGGCCCTTGGAGTCCTGCAGCAACGACGGACGCCCTTTCGGAGCGGCGGAGGCAAGGGCGCCTCTAAAGGTTCCGGCGGCGGTTTCGCTTCCTACCGTCAAGCGGCCCGCTCGTCGTCGCAAGAGGCCTACAGAGGACGAGGCAAGTCTAGCGGACCCCGCCGTCGTCGCCAAGGAGGTCAAGGCGGCAAGGCCGCGTCCAAGCAGGATTGAACCGGCCGTGGGGTCGGGCCCCCACCGAAGCACCCCGGTGGGAGGCCGGCTGGCGGGCTTCGTCAGCGTGTGGGAGTCCATCTCCACCGACCGTTGGGTGCTGGACGCCCTGGCCCGGGGCCACGCGCTCGAGTTTCAAAGAAGGTGCCCGCGCGTCCCCCCCGTGGCCAGGAAAGAACTTCACGTCCCTCAACTTCTCCTGGAGGTAAAGGCGATGCTCAGAAAGGGCGCCATCGAACTCGTCCCAAAGAGGCTTCGGGGCTCCGGAGTCTACTCGAGATACTTCCTCGTGAAGAAGAAGACGGGAGGATGGCGCCCCATCCTAGACCTGCGACGTCTGAACAAGTTCATCAAGGCGCAGAAGTTCCGGATGGTCACCCTCCAGCACGTCCTGGGTCAGCTGGAGGAAGGAGACTTCCTATCGTCGTTGGATTTGGAGGATGCCTACTTCCACATTCCCATCCTAAAGGGGCACCGAAAATTCCTCCGATTCGTGGTCCAAGGGCGTCATTACCAGTTCAAAGCCCTTCCCTTCGGACTACGGTCGGCACCCAGGGTATTCACCAAGTGCCTCGCACCGGTGGCGGCGCAGCTGCGCCGCGAGGGGATTCACGTCTACCCCTACCTGGACGACTGGCTCATCCGCGCCAAGACGAGGGAGCTCGCCGTGGTCCACACGGCAAGGACCGTCCAACCCCTCACGGACCTGGGATTCTCCGTGAACTACACCAAATCCCACCTGGTGCCCGCGCAAGTCGCACTGTTTCTGGGAGCGAAGCTCGACACAGTGTCCCTTCTGGCCTCCCCGTCGGAGGAGAGGACCAGGACCATCTTGGGCAAGGTGCAACGGATGTTGGTGGCCGACGCGGCCAAGGTGAGGTCCATCAAGTCCCTCCTCGGGATGATGTCTTCCTGCATCTACCTCATTCCCATGTGCAGGCTCCGGATGCGCCCGTTGCAAGAATTCCTGGATGCGCGCTGGATCCAGACGACGGGCAGCTTCGAGGAAAGGATCAAGCTCGACGAGAGTTTCCGACGAGCGATACGGTGGTGGGGCACCCGTGCGCACCTGACGGCGGGCATGGACTTCCAGACCCCAGCCCACCAGGAGACTGTGACCACGGATGCCTCCCTGGAAGGGTGGGGAGCGCACACCGAAAATCTGCACGCAAGGGGACTCTGGCTCCCGACGGAGAAGTCCCTGCATATCAACGTCCTGGAGCTCCGTGCAGTGTTTTGGGCCCTCAGGTCCTTCCTTCCGTCCCTCAAGGGCAAGGTGGTGAGGATCTTCACCGACAACACCACCACCATGTTTTACATCAGGAAACAGGGCGGAACCAGGTCCCCAGCGCTGTCCAAGGAGGCGCAGGACCTGTGGCATTGGGCCGTCGCCCAAGGGATTTTTCTGGTGCCGTTTCATCTGGCAGGGATAAAAAACACCATCGCCGACTCACTCAGCAGGGAGCTGCGCTCGTGCCACGAGTGGGAACTACGGCAGGATCTGGTGGATCGCCTCTTCCGACGGTGGGGCACACCCCAGATCGACCTGTTCGCGACGGCGACGAACACCAAGTGCCGGAGGTTCGCCAGCAGGTTTCCCCAGACGAGGAGCATGGGCGATGCTTTCTCGTTCCCCTGGGAGGGCCTGTTCCTCTACGCGTTCCCTCCCTTGCCTCTGCTAATCCGGCTCGTCAACCAGCTCATGAGGTCACGGTGCAGGATGATCCTCGTCGCACCTGCGTGGCCGAGGCAGATATGGTTCCCGGACTTGCTGGACTTGTCAGCGTCCCCGCCGATCAAGCTGCCGGCGGACGCGGATCTACTCTCCAGGGAAGGAGGCGCCATCCTCCACCACGACCCGAAGTCGCTGAACTTGCAGGCCTGGCTCCTGCAGCGCTAGAGTTTGGAGGATACGACATACCGGCCGATTGCAGAGAGGTTCTTGCAAAGGCCAGGGCGTCCTCGACTCTTAAATGCTACGGACACAAATGGAAGAGGTTCTCTGTCTGGTGCCACGCACAGAAGATTAACCCTCTACGGATTACTGCTCCCCAAGTACTGCCGTACCTGCTGACGCTGGCCAAGGCTGGGCTGGCACACGCGTCCATCAAGATTCATCTTGCTGCGATCTCCCGATACACCAGAACCACGGGGCGGACGTCCTTGTGGTCTCATCGCCTGGTGAAAGAGTTCATGAAGGGACTGTTCAGATCGTTCCCGCCGGTGAAGGCTCCGGCCCCGGCGTGGGAGCTCAACGTGGTGCTGACCAAGCTCATGGGACCTCCGTTCGAGCCTCTGCACTCGGCCCCGTTGAAGTTTCTATCGTGGAAAACAGCTTTTCTTGTGGCCATCACCTCCGCACGACGAGTGGGAGAGATCCAGGCCCTTTCCTGCAAGGCCCCGTACTTGACTTTCCACGACACGAGGGTAGTGCTCAGGACGCACCCCTCCTTCATGCCCAAGGTACCGTCGGACTTCCATCTCAACGAACCCTTGGTGTTACCTGTGTTTTTCCCGTCGCCTTCGTCGCCGGCTGAGAGGACTTTGCACTCGCTGGATGTAGCTAGAGCGCTGAAGTTCTACGTGGACCGCACGAAGGGTTTTCGGAAGACGTCACAACTCTTTGTGAACTTTGGACCTGTCAATCAGGGGAAGGCTCTCTCGAAGGCTTCCATCTCCAGATGGCTCTCCGGCTGTATCATGTGCTGTCACCGGTTGGCAAACCGACCGCTGCCTGGCCGTCCGAGAGCCCATTCCACCAGAGCGATCGCAGCTACCACGGCGTTCCTATCTGGTGTGCCCCTGCTGGACATATGCAGGGCTGCTACGTGGAGGTCGACGCACACCTTCACGAAATTCTACTGCGTCGACCGGGATTCCAGGGAGGAGTCCAGGGTCGGCCAAGCAGTGCTGCGCAACCTGTTCGCCTGAGGTGAGCCTGGTGAGGAGGTAAGATGCTTAATGTTGAGTTGATGTGATGCTTAATGTTGAGCGTTTGCCACCTCCCGTGGTTGTGCATGTGTGTACTGCTATGTATTCTTTATTCATGAGCATGTGAATCCATGCCAGACCCCATGCTGGAGAAGGAACAAGTTACTTACCTGTAACTGTTGTTCTCCAGCATGGGTCTGGCATGGATTCACATGCGAACCCTCCCGCCTACCCCTCTGCGGCTCTTCACTTGGTCATACTGCCACTTCACGTGCTTCCAAATCTGAAGATGGCTGCCAGAGGCGGTGCTTAGGTAGAGGGCAGTCATTGGCTGTGGTCAGTATGACGCAGAGACCAGTGATTGGTTATTACTACGAAAGACAGATCAGAAACGAAACTGATACTGGTTTTTTCTTTACCGAGGATTCCCAGCCTGACGACGGGGAATATTCATGAGCATGTGAATCCATGCCAGACCCATGCTGGAGAACAACAGTTACAGGTAAGTAACTTGTTCCTTTTACCGCTTTAGTAACCTGGGGTGCTAATGGCGTTAATTCCAATTTCCAAGGGCTGGAACGGGAGGGGGGAGCCGATTCCCTTGTTATAAGCCCTCGCTTCGCTCGGGCCCATAACTTAGGCTGCCGGGCCATTATTGATTAACGTCATATTATTTCTTACCTCTAGGAACCCTCTAACACCCCAACGTTTATGGGCAATTGTGGATAGGCCAGTGAGAGAACACATTAATTCATTCAAACACTTTGGATTTCACCCAAATTCTGAAAGTGTGCAGTTCAGCAAAAATTGCAGACATTGTCCAGGGCTCTGACTATCCCATATGGGTTCACGTCTGAATCCAGACACCATTCACAAATCAGCTGCATATGGATAAGCTAAAAGTGGACATGAAAGTTAGAAGATCCAGATCGCATTCTCGTCCCCTCAGGAACCATGTCTGTCTGTAGCACTAAGCATGGGATTTACCTCGGTGGCGCGGATAGGCTCACCATCCTGGTGCAGTCATATACTGTTAAAAATTAAGTAAAGCTGCACCTAGTGTAAAGTCAGAAATACTGTATGCAGTATTTCTAACTACTACATTAAAAATGAATTTATCATATTTTTAAAATTATTGTGTGATATAGTTTAATAAACTTTATATACCTCGTCATAAACCCTACAAAACCATTTCAAAATATGTTTGAAAACCTTGTTTATAAAAGATTTAATTTCATTATTTCTACATTCTGATGGTTTTTTTTAAACACTCATCAATTATATGCCAAAATGTAGTTACAGCTAGAGTCAAAGATAATATGTTGCCTACCAGACTTCACATCCAATAATCAAGTTTCTAAAGAATAAATGTTGTATACAAATGTATAAAATTACAAACATCTTATGTTAACAAGCTTCTCACAGTTGAATAATAGATGTCTGGTGGTTTCTAAGAACAGTACTTTTTTTACATATACGGCAGTGTCATTTGTCAATGGTTAATCCTAACCATGGGCCCAGTACTGCCAGACAGGGAAGATGGTTTAATCTTAGTAGGAAACGTAATGATGTACTGCTGTTGTATGCCAGGATGATAAGTGTATATTATCATATTTGAAACCCTTTTCTTCTCGCTAGCAGAAGACCAGTTTTGTATTAAACATTTTCTTATTAAAATGTTCTTTAATGCAACAACATCCAACTCCCAATCAATCCACACATCTATGGCTCTGAAAAATTCTTCAACCTCTTTTTTTGAACACATTAGGAACCGATAGAACCCCATCACGCATGATATAATTTATTAACTTCCAGACAGGGTTTCCATTGTCATTACGTCATTTTAAAAATAAGACACTTTTATTAATTGGTGGTCTGTGTGCTGAGGGACATCACTGCCAGTTTCAACCGAATAAACTGAAGGCGAACTGAATTCGAGTAGCCTAATATGTACCTCCAAATCTTGACTTCTATTTTGTTAAGCCAAGAAAGATTGTGACTTAAGCTAGTTTCTTGCCCATATGCAATTGTGGGCATGAGGCTCTGTAATTCTTCATAGCGGCTACTTTGTCATCACCTTATTACAAATCCATTCCCATTCCAATTTCTCATTAAGCATATCGAATACCTGCAGATGCTGGAAATGTAATAGTCAGTTAACAGATGGGCAATATTTCCTTCTCCCAAAATACATGCTTTTTGTTTTCCCCATATTTATTGTTAACCCATTTCCTGTTGAGTACTTTTCCATGGCATCCATCCAGTGATCTTTACAAAACTAGTGGGGTGTGATCTAACAGCACAATGTTGTCTGCATAACTCATGTTTACATGGATTGAGCCTGTGGGTGGGGGCCAATACGCAACCATGCTTTCATCCGCTGTCTTTATAGGGCTGGTTCTACAGCATGGAGACTTACATGGATTCACATGCTCATGAATCTTCCCTGTCTTCAGGCTGGGAATTCTTGTTAACAAAAAATAGTTTAGCTTTAAGCTAAAAACTGTGTCGCTTGTATAGCCTATTGCTGTCACTTTGGCCCATACTGTCCCAACCAATGACATATGTCCTCCTTAGCTCCACACCTTGTGCCATCTTCAGATTGTTACTGCACGTTATTGAGTCGGGAGTCCTTGAGTTTCACTCTTCAAGATCTTCGGAATTTCTCCATCGGGCACGTTGTGACTTGCGACAGTGGGGATCCATTGCCGGTAGTGGTCCTGGGTGTCAGCCGTGTGGAGCCATTGTGTCAGACTTAGGCCTAGTACACAAGATATGGCTGACGCATCGAAGAAGAACCTCTTCATTGCCTGTTCAAAATGCAGCCTAAAGAAAATCTTTGTGGAAGATCACCATCTGAAGTGCATCTCTTTCATCCAGACCATGATGCAGAAAGATGTTCGGTCTACCTGTCTCCTCCAAGACCCGGAGAGACCGTCATAGAATGTTGGTGGCATGGATCAACGAAGGTAGGGCCTCTGACTTGGCTTCATGCCTCTTCCAGAAGAAGCAGACCCAAAGAGCATACTCCCTCTGGCAAGAGGTTGCGGTCCTTTGCCTTTTTCGGTATCTTCCCTTTGGAAGTGTCCTCAAAGTCGGCCCATGCTCTAACTTCTCTGTCGACGAGCGCTGCAATGTCTCCGTCAACAGGGTCGACTATGACCACAAAGACGATCCCTACGTCTGAAGCCCGGCGGTCATCTGCATCGTCAGCGTCAACTGGTCAGGCCCCGTTGACTGGCACCTCATTGAAGAAATGTAAGACTTTGTCATTAACATCCTATTTGACGGCACAACCTTCGTCGAATTCTGCTATGAAGACCTGGTTGACGACATCGTCCACCAGGCAGGCGGTGCTACTTTCCATCCCGTCGACGGCCTTGTCGACAACGATTTTTACAGTTTCCACAGTGACGACGTCCGCTTACAAGGTGACCCTGCCTCCAAGGCCTCCCGTCAGGTGGGCTGTGGCTGCTCTGCCCACGCTGGCATCACCTGGAGCACCAGTGATTGACTCCTTCCCTAGGGGTTCAGTTATAGGCAAAATGTTGCCTCCTGCACTCGATTTTCTCCCTAGGCCCACCAGGCCTGCGCCACCCCGTGCCTCATCTCCAGGGCAGCCTCCCAGGGTGTCACCCCTGCTCCATCACTTCATAAATCCACTTTGTCAGATGATGGGGGTCATTACAAGGTAGGAGATAACCATGCTGCTATTGGTAGTATGGCTACCCCCTTACCGGGTACCGGGTCCGGGTTCCTTGAATGAGGAATTACCGGGTCATTCCGACCTTGGAGGGCCCGGTAATTCCTCATTCAAGGAACCCATCCCTATTCCCATTTGAGCCCCCATAGGGCTCAATGGGAATGGGGAGGGTGCTAACAACGGGCTCGTTAATAACGGGCCCGTTGTTAGCACCCTGGCCTGCTCGCGGGACCCGCTAAGGGTGCCTGGTAAAACCAGGCATCCTTAGCGGGTCCCGCTAGGAGCCTCGTAATGAGGCGATAAGGGGTTGACGGCTCCGGCTCCTTTACCGGCGCCGTTAACCCCTTACCGCCTACCTTGTAATGACCCCCGATGACTTACTAGAGGGTGTTTTTTCTGAGGAAGGTAGTCAGGGTGGTCCTGATCCACAACCAACTCTGCAGGATACGTGGCCACCTTGCCCGACGAGCACTTAGCCTCATGTCCCAGTACTAGTGCTTGCTGCTCCCAGGGATGTATCCATAGACATTTTTACCACTCTCCATACCTTGGGTTTCTGAGATTCAGCAGCGTCTTTCACCTGTGGTTCCCAGCCCTCCAGTGGATCCCAGACGCCGCCACGTCCAGCAAGTGCTGTTCCTCAGCAGCCACCTGCTCCACGCCCCACTGTTCTGGGGAGCCTGATCTTACAGTTACGGATACTGACACCAGTCCGGATACGGATGGTACTCAGGCGACAGATGAGGACGACGACTACGTCCATGCGGATGCCGGGCTGCCAGACGCAGACTTGCCGACCGGAGGCCCTCCGGATGAGATTTTATCTTTTTAGGCAATCAATTGAGTCTCAGGCTGCGAAGCTGTTTAACGGTGTCCAGTTAAAGTTATGAAATCAAAAGGATCAAATGCCAAAGGTGAGAGTGCATTCAACCGAAAACAAAAGGATCACATTTTTTTTAAGATGTATATATTTTTTGGGGGATTTAGTATAGGAAAAAAAGGTGTTTTTACACCAATAACAGGGGTTTGGGGGGGGAACCCCCCCTCCACCCCCAAAAAAAGCAAAAAAAAGAAAATTCGATCCTTTTTTTCAGTCGAATTGACTCGACCCTTTTGTCATTCAACCCTTTTTCTTATTTTCTTATAATGTGGAGTCCTCCAGGTAAATGGGGGGTATCTGTTCCCCTGCTGAACGACGGTTGGTAGGATGGCTTGATGGTGAAGAGAAACCCCTACTCCACCCCTCCCAAGAAGGGGCGTTTGGAGAAGAAATACAGAGTCCCAGATACTGCACCCAAGTGCCTTGGTTCCCATCCTACAACAGACTTTGTGGTCTCCACTGCAGCATGGAAACAATGGCAAATGCGTCTTCGCCTTGTACCGTCCTGCCAGATCAAGAGGGAAAGAAATTGGATGCTGCAGTTAAATGCATCACTACCACTGCAGCACCGACTATCAAAGCTGGTGTTAGGCAGAATCCTGTGCAGTTCTCTTAGGGAGCACTACAGAAGATTAAGACTACAGGTATGTACAATAAATCCCCTTTGGTATCAGTCTGTCCCACAAAGATTTAGTTGGTAGCTGTGGCTAAGCAGTCAGACATTATCTCAAGAGGGAGATTAGCAGTATTGAGGGTTTACACATTAGGACTACCATACTATGGAACAAGGAAACACTGACCAAAGCTTTGTATCAAAAAGAATATATATATTTATTTTACACAGTCTGATGTTCACACACAAATCACTATTATCAAAGCAAGTTAAATCAGTCAAGAAAAGTATACACAACTCCCTATTTAAATTGTAGACAAGTTTGAGCAAGAGTGAAAACTGAGCAAAACGGCACAGTGAAAACCAAACAGAAATGGCACTCTAACAATTTCTCAAAAGGGCGGGAAAGGACAAGTTATACAGGAATATTGTTGCATAGCTTAGGAATCGCTGGTCTTTATGGCATCGTTGGTCTCATGCCCACATTTCTCGTATTTTTACTCCCAACATGGCGGTTGGTAACGGTGTTAGGGAGAATTCTCTGTTTAGGCTGAATTTCCTAACCTAGTGAGTCCCCCAGCAGCTTTGCTGGATTTTTGGGGTTTATTTTTTTCTCCTGCCAAGAGTGAGACTCTTTTACCCTCACTCTTGGACATGATTTGAGTGTGTCTCTTTGATTCTAGATGTGTTTAATGGGCTATGGGGTCTTTTACTCCATAGGGCTTCATGTGTTTTTGTGATGTGTGTTACACAGCACCCTCAGTGCAGTAACACAGGGGTGTCATAGTGACCCCCCAGTATAGACTCCATACTCTGGGACGGACTACTGTCTCCCAGGGCATGTAAAGTCACCATTGACTTTAATAGTCTCAAATTCTGAACAGAACCAGTACAAACCATCATATTGTGGACGTACTGGCCGGGGCAATTCGATTGCCCCGGGGTCTGTTAGTCGACTGGGCACGTCTCCGTCCCCCCTGATCTAGTTTTGGCTGGTGGCAGTGGATACTACTTTTTATATTCGACCGCAAATATATCCCTACGGGATTTCCCATTGTTCGAGGCTACCAACTTTTTAATTATTTAATTCCTATAGCCTCGGACATACCGCTGGTTTATTTATTTAATATTAATTCTCCGGTTGGTATTTTTTGCCAGAACTCGGTTCTAAAATGGCGTTTGTGTTAGCTTCTGTGACTCCAACCCAAGTTGAGCCCTTTGTTCCACTTTTTGGCGGGCTTCTCCACAGAAGCCCTCCAAAGTGGTGCCACTCTGTCTGGGGTACTTAGGAGGGGTGGAGGGGGATTTAGGCACCCTGGACTGAGTTGCCTAGGCAACTCAAGTCGCACTCCGTTCCTGATTGGCCCAAGTGGTGAGCCGGCCGGCTCACCACTTAGCATGTTTGAGTGACATCTAGGCTGAGTGAATGGGGGTTTTCTGCATAAAAGCAGGGCTTTGGGGACTGGAACTTCAGAAGTCGCAACAGGACCTAAGAATCCGACGAGGGAGAAGCTGAGCCGACCTGCTACGACGACACCACCGGTGGAGCCCTGCTGAACCGTCTCACCACTTTTCCCAACAACAGAGGAGATCTCCAGCCCGGAGAGTCTTCTGCCTTCGACTGGTGGGGATAACCAGTCTGCTTCCTTTTTCGCTTCCTGGAACATCTCGTGGCCACCTTGCCTGTGCCAAGCACCCCGGCAACCGGAATACCACGTTTTACCACTACCGCAAATCAAAGGGTAGTACCTTTAACCAGAAAACTCTGCGGCTGGTTTCTTCCCTGGCAGTGCAACGACCTTCATCTTTCCTCCACGTCGAGATCTTCTCTTCCTCTGGACGACGCCGCGACTTGCACCCGCTGCCAGGAACAACTGCCCCTGCTGGAGGATCCTTTCCACATAAGGTACCGTGTTCCGCCTGGCTTCCCTTGCAACCGACTGTACGGGGTAGATCTAGCCCCCGGCTTTCGACCCTGGGTTAGCCTGGGACACCCTGGATAAACTTTTCTGAGCCTCACTAAAGCCTTTCTGAACTCCCTGCAAGACTTTTTAAGCCTGTTGTCATTGCGTGATCTTGGGTGCATTTGTGCCCTGCTCTCTCCAAGAGTGGGCCTGGCCTATGGACTTTGGCTCACAAGTAACTTTTGACTTTCCTGCCTTGCTTAAGAGTTCCTAAGTATTCGTGTGGTGTATTTTCCTACATTCTGCCTTTTTCCCTCCCTTTTTCGTTAACTTATTGGAGTGCCATCTATAGTTAAGCGCTCACCTCTGTCTGGAAATAAGTGGTGTTAACTAAGACTTGTCTGATAAGGAATAAGGAGTGTATATATAATAATAGTAATGGTGTTTAGAGTGATTTACAATAATAGTGCTGGAGTGTTTCAATAAGTGTGATTTTAAATAAATAATTATACACTTTGATACCAAAGCTCTGGTCAGTGTTTGCGTGTTCTATTGTAACTGAGTGCCTATTGTGTATACTTTGCATACTGCCTAACTCTTCTTGAGGGAAGTCTGACTGCTCAGCCACAGCTACCAGGTAAATCTGGGTGGTACAGACTGCTACCAAGTGGGTTTACTGCCAACACCCGTAGTCTTAAATCTTTTGCACTGGTCCCCAAGGGAATTGCACAGGTTTCTGCCTAACAAACGGTAACTGCATTTCAACCTTGCAGTATTGTCCGCGTACCGTAGCTCCGCCTCCACATCGGGAAGCTGTTTATCTACTTCCCCAAACAACGTGCCGGTGCGTTGCTACTGCTGTCAGCTGAAGCTTTGTGAGTTCGCACCCAGGAATTTCTTCTACTTACCTTTCTTATAGACTTTGCATGCCCTAACGATTATTCTGTTTCTACTTATGACACCACTCCAACTCATACCGGCACACACAACATTCCCTGAATCACAGTAGACTCCTCGCGCAGTCTTGTACGTGCCGTCTTTCGAGCCCCGCCCGCCTTCTCCTACCACGAGGGAAGTGTTCCCAATCTGGTACGTTTTCGTACAGAGCCTCAGACATTTCAGGCTCTAGGGAGGGTGTTTTTCTCGAACACGATCTTTATTTCCACTAAAATCTAATCGACTTTGTTCTTCTATAGCCATTTCTGGTATCTGAAATTCTTTCCGAACCCAACACGCCACCCTCATCATTCGTGCACATTCAACAACAAACACAGGTATCCGTAGAATTATTCCCAGAAGCATTTCCAATACTTACCTCCTTCTTGTATATAACATTCTCGTTTCCTTACTACAGCACAACTATCATGAAATCAAGAGGCGGAGCATAAGGAGCTAGGACCCAATTTCCTGTAACAAGTTTTGATGGTATTACTGTTAACGAGTTACTTCCATAGATATATTCTGTCTGCCACTCCTTCTGATAGAAAACTATAACTATTTCTCTTTATAATCTGGGTCAGATATCTGGGTCCCGAGAATGGATTGAAGACACGCCTTCCTCTTCATGACTTCCAGATCTACGGCATTCTCCAGAACACCAAGGGTCTTCTTCCCCAGAGGGTTTCCCTGGGACATCTCTTCCATTCTGGCCATTTAAGCCATAGAAGAGGGAGAGGTGTTTCAGAGGGATTCTCAAATCTTCTCACCTTTAACGTCCGATCAGGTTAGTGGTTTTTTCTATGGGTGTGTGGTAGATACCGATTCTGCATAGCATTTATAACAGATAGCAACGCCTAAAAAAGAGAGAAGAAAATATCGGTACCTTCGGACACCCATAGAAATTTCTCCTGTTATCATGGACCCGGCACAACAGCAACAATTGATTTTAGACGTGCAGTCCTTAACAGCTGAGGTTCAGGCTCTGAAGCAGGAAAACGCTGCCTTGAGACAGCATGCAGGAAGGGCACTCAGTTGTTCCGAACTTCCTCCAGGTCCACTACCCAGTGGACGATTTGATGGGAATCTGCACAAGTTAAAAGAATTTTTGAAATAATGTACCTTGCAGTTTACATTTAAATCGGCCTTTTTTCATAGCGACCGTGATAAAGTAGGTCATGTAATCTCTAATCTTGCTGGTCCTGCTCTGGCATGGGCAATACCATTAGTAACCACAAATAATCCCCTTTTGGATTCATACCCTGCTTTTGTGAACAGTCTTAAATCTATGTTTAGCAGACCGGAAATTACTGTTTCAGCTCAGGAACAGTTGTTAGACCTTAAACAAGGGTCTTTGGATTTACTTGCTTACATTACTAAGTTTAAACAATTGGCGGCTGGCACAACTTGGGCACATTATGCTCTTATCACATTATTCAGACATGGCTTAAATGAGGAATTAAAAGATGAAGTCTCACGCATTCCTCGTTCCCCTAATTTTGCAGAACTAATTACTCAAGTCATGCAGATGGATTATAGAATTCAAGAAAGGCACCGTGAACGGAGGAAACCCAGGGATTCACATAGTCTACCGGATTATTCCATCCTGACTCCCAAAACCCAGGTTCCCAATGAGCCTATGCAGATCGGTTCTACCCAGGGTCCTTTGTCTCCTGAAGAACGCAACTGACGTCAAACACGGGGGTTGTGCATGTATTGTGGAGCTAAGGATCATGCAGTTACAAACTGTCCCATCGTTCCTATTAGAAGACAGGGAAACGCCCACACCCTACCATCAGGGGAACCACGGATAGGGAATAAATGAGTTGTTCCCCGATGACATACACATCATCTCTAATCTTGGAAGTTTCCGAATCTCCTATGGTGGTTCTCAAAATGTCCTTGTTTCTGGATGCACTCGACTCCATTGAGGTCCCAGCCTTGATCCACAGTGGAGCTGCCGGAAATGTTCTTGACGACCACTGGGCTCTCAGCCACAAGATACCCCGCTCTACCAAGTCAGTGTCCATACCTGTCAAATCCGTGGACGGCAGTCTGCTGGTTTCTGGTCCAATCAGTGAACAGACAAGACCTTTATGCATGTCCATTGCTTCTCATACTGAAAGTATCACATTGGACATAATTCGTACAGCTCATTACCCGGTAATTATAGGATTACCCTGGCTTCGCGCCCATAACCCCTTTATCAATTGGACAGCAGGAACCTTTTTCTTGGGTTCTGAGTACTGCCTTTCCCATTCTCTCTAATGGAGCTATCGGATTTTGCCATTTTTCCACTCATACGGTCTTAGAACCAAAACCAACTATATTGAATCATGTTCAAGAGATTCCTGAAACCTATAAGGCTTTCCAGCGAGTCTTCTCAACCCCTGAATATGCTGAACTACCCCCACACCGTCGGGATGATTGTTCCATCAAATTGATTCCGGACGAACCTATTCCTTTTGGGAGAATGTATATACTCTCCTCCAGAGAAAAAGAGCTTCTTAAAGAATATCTTCGAAAGAATTTACATAACGGTCTAATTGCATAATCTACCTCACCTGCGGGTGCATCCATGTTTTTTGTTTCCAAGAAGGATACAACAGAACTTAGACCATGCATTGATTACCGCGGTCTGAACAAAACCACGATACCGGGCCGATACCCCATGCCATTGATTCCGGATATTCTTGAGGCCGTCATAGGAGCCAGGATATTCACGAAACTGGATCTACGAGGAGCATATCATCTGTTAGGGAGAATTCTCTGTAAGGCTAATTTCCCAAACCTACTGAGTCCCCCAGCAGCTTTGCTGGATTTTTGGGGTTTATTTTTTTCTCTCCTGCTAAGAGTGAGATTCTTTTGCTCCCACTCTTTGACATGATTTGAGGTGTTCCTTTCACTTTCCATGTGTTTTATGGGCTATGGGGTCTTTTACTCCATAGGGTCTCATGTGTTTTTTTGATGTGGGTTACACAGCACCCTCCGTGCCGTAACCCAGGGGTGTCGTAGCGACCCCCCAACATAGACTCCATACCCTGGGACTGACTACTGTCTCCCAGGGCATGTAAAGTCACCATTGGCTTTACTAGTCCCAAATTATGAACAGAAACCAGTACAAACCATCATATTGTGGACGTACTGGTCGGGGCAATTCGATTGCCCCGGGGTCTCGAGGGAGCACGTCTCCATCCCCCCTGATCGAGTTTTGGCTGGTGGCAGTGGATACTACTTTTTATATTTGACCGCGAATATATCTCAATAGGATTTTCCCATTGTTCGAGGCTACCAACCTTAATTATTTAATTCTTATATCCTCGAACATACCGCCGGTTTATTTATTTAATATTAATTCACTGGTTGGTATTTTTTGCCAGAACTCGATTCTAAAATGGAGTTTGTGTTCTCTTCTGTGACTTCAACCCAAGTCGAGCCCTTTGTTCCACTTTTTGGTGGGCTTCTCCACAGAAGCCTCCAAAAGTGGTGCCACTCTGTCTGGGTACCACAGGGGGCGTGGGAGGGGGTTTAGGCCCTCTGGACTGAGTTACCTTGGTAACTCAAGTCGCACTCTTCTGTGATTGGCCCAAGTGGTGAGCCGGCCGGCTCACCACTTAGCATGTTTGATTGGCAGCTAGGCTGAGTTAATGGGGGTGTGCTGCATAAAAGCAGGGCTTTGGGGACTGGAACTTCAGAAGTCGCCACAGGACCTAAGAATCCGAGGAGGGAGAAGCTGAGCCGACCTGCAACGACGACACCACCGGTGGAGCCCTGCTGAACCGTCTCACCACTTTTCCCGACGACAGAGGAGATCTCCAGTCCGGAGAGTCTTCTTCCTTTGACTGGTGGGGATAACCAGTGTCGCCTTCTTTTCACCTTCCTGGAGCATCTCGTGGCCGCCTTGCCCGTGCCAAGCACCTCAGCAACCGGAATACCACGGTTTACCACTACCGCGAAGAGAAGAGTAGTGCCTTTTAACCGGAGAACTCCGCGGCTGGTTTCTTCCCTGGCAGTGCAACGACCTTCATCTTTCCTCCACTGCGAGACCTCTTCTTCCTCTGGACGAAACACCGACTTGCACCTGCTGCCATGAACAACTGCCCCCGCTGGAGCTTCCTTCACACTTAAGGTACTGTGTCCCTCCTGGCTTCCCTTGCGACAGATTGTTCGGGGTGACAGTAAAGCCTCGACTCTCTAACCTGGGCTGCCCCGGGACAACCTAGCTAACTTTTCCGGACTTTAATTTCATCCTTTTTGTGCGAACTATCTACAAAGACTCTTTGGGCATAACCCCACTGTGTGAACCTGGACCCCTTCTGCTTGCTCTCTCCAAGAGTGGGCCTTGCAATTGACTTCCTTGCTCTCCAGTAGAACTCTGCCTATCCTGCCTTACTGTGGTTCTTTGAGCAAGTATTGAAACTTGTGTGCTTCTTTAACTCTGCCTTTTTCCCTCCCTTTCTTTACAACTTATTAGAGTGTCATCTTATGTTAAGCGCTCACCTCTGTCTGAAGATAAGTGGTGTTTCTCACTAAGACTTGTCTAATAAGTGAATAGGGTTGTATATATATATGATAGTGACTGTGTGCTGAAATTACTTACCTCTTTTTTGCTAGTGTGATTTACACGTGTGTTTTTAAATAAACAATTATATACTTTTACACCAAAGCTCTGGTCAGTGTTTGTTTGTACTACTGTGTCTCTGTACCTATTGTGTATACTCTGCATACTGCCTAACTCTTCTTGAGGGAAGTCTGACTGCTCAGCCACAGCTACCAAGTGAATCTGTGTGGTACAGACTGCTACCAAGTGGGGTTACTGCCAAACACCTGTGGTCTTAAATCTTTTGCAGTGGTCCCTAAGGGAACTGCACGGGTTTCTGCCTAACATCATCTCATCCGAATCAGGGCGGGGGATGAATGGAAGACCGCTTTTCGTACTCCCTTCGGGCATTACGAGTACCGGGTGATGCCCTTCGGGCTATCAAATTCACCAGCGTTTCATGGACCACTTATTTTCTGACATTCTACTACATACGGTCATCGTTTATCTTGATGACATTCTTATCTTTTCCGCTTCATTGACTGAACATATTCAACACGTTAGGAAGGTATTACAGCGGTTGTTAGATAACAACTTATTTTGCAAACTGGACAAATGTGAATTTTATCAAGAGAAGGTTGCCTATCTAGGTTACATCCTATCGGCTGAAGGTGTTTCAATGGATCCGCGTACGATCTCAGCCATCTTGAAGTGGCAAGCTCCATCCTGCATCAAGGATCTTCAGCGATTTTTGGGGTTCGTCAATTTTTATAGACGTTTTATCCCTAACTTCTCTGAGATTGTTCTACCCCTTACTGCTCTCTTAAAAAAGGGAACTGTTTTTCACTGGTCCGATTCTACTCAGAAGGCCTTTGAAGTTCTAAAAGGAACCCTTAATTACCGGTCCTATTTTGCTTCCTCCCGATCAATCAAAGAGGTTTATCGTTGAGTCCGAGGCTTCTCATCATGCATTAGGTGCGGTCCTTCTTCAAGAAAACGAACAAGGAGTGGAATGCCCTGTGGCTTACCTATCCAAAACACTGTCTTCCTCCGAACTGAATACACAGTCCTTGAAAAGGAATTATTGGCCATCAAACGGGCATTTGAGGAGTGGCGACATCTTCTACTAGGAGCTAATCACACCATTGAGGTCCGGACTGACCACCACAATCTTCGAGCTCTACAGTACTCTCAGACCCGAAATAGCAGGCAAGCCCATTGGGCGCATCTTTTTTCACCATATGAAGTCGAATTTACCTTTATTCCAGGTAAAGCCAATCTCAAAGCTGACGCTTTGTCTCGAAAAGACTCTGCACATTTGACTCCTTTCCGACCCAAACCTCTTTTTCCCAGAGCACGGTTCATACACCTGGTTACTACCTTTCTACAGTCTGTTTCCGAGGCTACGTTGCAACTACAAAGGAATGATCCAAATTTATTAACATCTCTGGATCTTACTCTCATAAAAGACTGAGCTTACTGAAATAGAAGGCTATTTATACCTACGGCTGATCTTCAGAAGTCTATACTGCTTCTGTGCCACGATTCACGGCTGGCGGGTCACAGGGGGATTGATAATACCACTGAACTGATCCGGCGAAATTTTTGGTGGCCCGATCCAGCTAAGGATGTCCGGGATTATGTCTCATCCTGTTCGGTGTGTTTACAGTCTAAGACCTCTCGCTGTCCTCCTTTGGGTCTTCTTACAAAGATGCTGGTTCCTACCCAGCCGTGGCAGATGATATCCACCGACTTTATTGTGGACTTACCTCTATCCGAACGTTGTACTGCTATTATGGTTGTAGTGGACTACTTCACTAAATTGGCCCACTTTCTGCCCTTACTGAAATTGCCTACCGCCGCGCAGATGGCGAGGATCTTCATCGCTCGTGTTTTCACCTTGCATGGCCTGCCCGAAACCATCGTCTCAGATCGAGGGCCACAATATACATCCAGATACTGGCGTCAGGTTTGCAAACTTCTCAACAAATCCCGTGCCTTAAACTCGGGTTTTCATTCACAGACTAATGGACAGACCGACCGATTGAACCAGACACTTGATATTTACGGTGTTACATTTCGGCATCTCAGGACAATTGGGCTGATCTATTTCCGATGGCAGAATTTGCCTACAATAATGCTCAACATGCTTATCTGGGTTCCAGCCCTTTCCTTTGTACCTATGTATTCCATCCTAACTGCTTTCCTGAGGGTCTTTCGTCCAACTCCTCTTTTCCGGATGTGGACAGTCTTCTCTTAGACATTCGGAACGGACATCGTGTTGCACGGTCCTCCCTTTTGGAAGCTAAGGAACGTGCTAAGCAGTTGGCTGATAGACACAGGACTCCTGTCCCGGATTACGTTCCGGGTGACAGTGTGGTTGGCATCACGTTTTCTGCCCCGTCATCTGGTACCCTCAAAACTGTCTCCATGATTTTTTGGTCCCTTTTCTGTCCTCCAATGCCAGGGAACTGCTGCCTATCGCCTCCGTCTACTGCCATCCTGGTCCAGAATCCACCCAGTTTTCCATGTCTCCCAGCTGAAGAAGGCAGTGCCGGACCGGTTCGCTCCTCATGGAGGTGCTCGGCCTCCCGCTATATCTACTGTGACGGGTCAAAAATTCGAGGTTTCCGGTATTTGCGATTCCCGATACTATCATGGCCGTCTTCAATACTTGGTGGATTGACAGGTTTTTCACTGGCCGAGCGCTCATGGGAGCCTGCCTCTGCAATACATGATCCACGTCTGATCAGACGTTTTCACCGGTGTCACCCTGGCAAACCTGCTACCTCCACCTTTCGGAGATGGCATACTGTTACATCGCTTAGGAATCGCTGGTCTTTATGGCATTGTTGGTCTCGTGCCCACATTTCTTCTATTTTTACTCCCAACATGGCGGTTGGTAATGGTAACTGCATTTCAGCCTTGCAGTATTGTCCGCGTACCGTAGCTCCGGCCCCACGTCGGGAAGCTGTTTATCTACTTCTCCAAACAACGCGCCGGTGTGTTGCTACTGCTGTCAGCCAACGCTTCGTGAGTTTGCACCCAGGAGATTCTTCTACTTAACTTTCTTATAGACTCTGCATGCCCTAACGATTATTCTGTTTCTACTTAGGACACCAATCCAACTCATACCGGCACACACAACATTCCCAGAGTCACAGTAGACTTCTCGCGCAGTCTTGTACGTGCCGTCTTTCAAGCCCCACCCGCCTTCTCCTACCACGAGGGAAGTGTTCCCAATAGGGTACATTTTCGTACAGAACCTCAGACATTTCGGGCTCTAGGGAGGGTGTTTTTCTCTAACACAATCTTTATTTCCACTAAAATCTAATCGACTTTGTTCTTCGATAGCCATTTCTGGTATCTGAAATGTGTTCCGAACCCAACACGCCACCCTCATCATTCGTGCACATTCAACAACAAACACAGGTATCCGTAGAATTATTCCCAGAAGTATTTCCAATACTTAACTCCTTCTTGTATAGAACATTCTCGTTTCCTTACTACAGCACAACTATCACGAAATCAAGAGGCAGTGCACAAGGAGCTAGGATTCCAATTTCCTGTAACAAGTTTTGATGGTATTACTGTTAACGAGTTACTTCCATAGATAAATTCTGTCTGCCACTCCTTCTGATAGAAAACTATAACTATTTCTCTTTATAATCTGAGTCAGATATCCGGGTCCCGAGAATGGATTGAAGACACACCTTCCTCTTCACGACGGATAGTTCATAGCATTTATAACAAATATAGTCTTAAACACACCAGCATCACTTCCCAATAAGATTGTGAACAAGTTAGGCAGGGCAGTACTTTAGCATGTATAATACTGAGGTGAAAACTGAGCAAAATGGCACTTCACAAGTTTAAAAAGAGGGAAGGAAAAGGTGGTTATAAGAGTTAGGTGCACCAACACATTTCTAGGTGAGAAGCAATGTAGAGAAGGCAATGGTAACAGATTTAGCCAGAGTCAATAAGCCTGTGCCAGAGTCAGTGGTACAGGGCAAAGTGCCCAGGAGCAAAATGTTCTAGTAGCTGCAGTCAAGTCTTTGTTAAATGATTCGAAAAGGCGGTTGCAGAAGGTGAAAGACAATGTTAGATGATAGGGGCGGCCAACCCAGTAGGTAAGTAAAGGATTTAAAACACCTTTAGCAGTACCCAACGAAAAGAGAGGCCTGGCGGAACAATGTACCTTAAAAGTGGAAGAGGCTCCTGCGGTAGTTCCTGGCAGTTCCTGCAGTTCGGGAGATCCAGCAGAGGAAGAGAGGCTCTCGTCGTGGAGGAAGATTCGAATTACTGCACTGCCCAGGGATGAAATCGGCCACGGTGCTGCCAAACAAATAAAAGGTACGCTTCTTTAAATCGCAGTCCGGGTGGACGGGTGCCTGGCTATCCGGTCTCCTAGTGCTTGGCACTGGGGATTGGACCGAGCCAGGTCCTGGAAGGCAATTGGCGAACTGGTTGGCCCCACCAGCTCAAGGGAAGAAGACTCTTGCAGATGAAGATCTTCTCGAGTCGTTGGAGAAAAGTGGTGAGGATCTACAGCAGGGCTTCACCGGTGGTTCAGTCGTTGCAGATGTCTTTGTCTTCTCTCCTCTTCGGCTTCTTAGTTCCAGTGGGGACGTCTTATCCTCCAGTCCTCAGGACTCTGCTTTTATGCAGCAAGACCCCCATTCATACAGCCTAGCTGTCACTCACACAGTGGGGTGGCTCTCCTGGCGGGAGAACCCCCCCAGCCTATCAGGGCAGAGTGCGACTTGGGTTGCGTAGGCAGCCCTGCCCAGGGTGCCTATTCCCCCTCCCACACATCCTGTCTACCCCAGACTCAGTGGCGCCTAGAGGAGGGCTTCTGTTCAGAAGCCCGCCAAAAGGACAAACAAAGGATCCCCGACCTGAGTTAGGACTATAGAGAAAGACACAAGAAAGAATTTTAATCAAAGTTCTGACAATGAGTAAAGTTAATATTAAAATAAACCGGTAGTATGTTAGAGGCTGTCAGTAAAAGTGGTAGCCTCGAACAATGGGAAAATCCCATAGGGAAATATTTGCGGTCCAAGATTTACGGTAGTAACCACTGCCACCAGCCAGAAACCTTGGAGAGCGGGACTGTATGGTACCCCCTCGAAAATGAACACTAGGGAAAAACTATTAACCCTTCCCAGTACCTCCATAGTAAGATTGGTTGTACGGGTTTTGTTCATAAGATTTGACTAGTAAAGTCAATGGGGACTTTACATGCCCTGGGAGACAGTAGTCAGTCCCAGGGTATGGAGTCGATGTTTGGGGGTCGCTACGACACCCCTGTGGTACGGCACGGAGGGTGCTGTGTACCACACATGTAAAAAGATGATTCCTATTAGGGTGAGAAAAAACCCCATAGACCATAAGCACACAAGATAGCCTAAAACACACACTAGCAATCTGTCTAAGAGTGGAAAAATAAAGGGTCTGACTCTTAGCAGGAGAAAAAAATAAACCCTTCAATCCAGCAAAGCTGCTGGGGGACTCTATAGGTAAGGGAAATTAGCCATAGAAAAGAATTCTCCCTAACAGCTGGCAATGCCTTAGCCATTCCCTCAAGTTACGACAGAGCTTTGGTACATTCTGGGCCCCATACTCGACTTCCTCCTTAATGACAAGATGGCAGAGGCTTTGGCCCTCTTCTGCGAAGGAGAGGTGATCTCCGACAATGCTATCACTGTCGCTCTTGATATTGCGGGCTCTGGTTTCCAGCAAATGATGATCAGTTGGGCTTTACGTCGACAAGGCCGGCTTAAAGCCACTAGCTTCCGCCCGGTGATGCAAGCTACGGTGTGGACATGCCATTTGACAGGGGCAACCTTTTCTGCAAGGCAGTGGACGAGAGTCCCCTAGTGATCAAGAGGAACATGGAGGCCGCCCGTTCTTTGTGCTCCCTTGAAATCAGGAAGCAGTCCTTTCACTCGTCTAAAGGTGGGGTCTCGTCTAAGGTTCCCAGTCAGGCCTACCGTCAACCCTCTAGATCCTCCATGCAGGAAGCGCATAGAGGAAGTTTGCAAACCTACAGGCCAGGAGTGCCAGCAGCCAAAGAAGCCTGTCCCAGGCCTGTGCCCGCACACCGTTGGGAGGCCGGCTATTTCAATTTGTCCGCCAGTTGCTCAACATCTCCACGGACAAATGGGTGCTCAGTATTATCCAACATGGTCACACCTTGGAGTTTCAAAGCAAATGCCCTTGCATCCCTCCCATCTCAAGGCAGGAGCAGCATGAGGCCCAATTCCTCAAGGAAGTCAAGTCCATGTTGCGGAAAGGGGCAATATAACTTGTCCCTCTCTGACTCTGGTGCTCCGGAGTACACTCCAGATACTTTCTGGTTCTTAAGAAGTCCAGAGGGTGGAGAACCATCCGAGATTTAAGACGTCTCAAAAAGTTCCTAAAATCCCAGAAGTTCAGGATGATTACGTTGCAGCACGTGCTGTAGCAGCTGGAAAGAGGAGATTTCCTGGTGTTGCTGGAATTAGAAGTCACATTCCAATCCATCCAAAACACAAAGGTCCTCCGGTTCATTGTTCAAGGACGACACTACCAATTCAAGGCGCTGCCCTTCGGCCTGAAATCGGTTCCAAGGGTCTTCACCAACTGCTTGGCTCCGATGGAAACTTTTCTTCGCCGCAAGGGGATCCAAGTCTATTCATACCTGGATGACTGGTTATTCCGATTCTTCTCACTACCTGGCAGTATGGCATACAGCAGAAACTATCCAGACCCTAACCTCTCTGGGATTCTCCATAAATCAATCTAAATACTGCATAGTACCGTCTGAGAACGCACTTTTTCTGGGTTCTTAGCTCAGCACAGTCAGGTGTCTGGCAACACCATCAGAAGATGGAATATACACCATACTGTGGAAGGTTCAGCAGCTGTCGTCGGCCAGGACTGCGACAGTCCGGTCGATCATGTCCTTATTGGTGATGATGTCTTCTTGCATTCATCTGGTTCCTCATTGCAGGCTGCAGATGAGCCCACTTCAGAAACAGGTCACAGTCTCATGGACCAACAACTTCGCTGTCAATCGGGCATTCCAATAGACCCTGCTCTGATGGTCCTTTCGCCCTCATCTCTCCCAGGGTGCTCCTTTTCAGAACTGTGTGTATGAGGAGACAGTCACGACTGATGCCTCTCTGGAAAGTTGGGGCACCCACACGGGCCAATCCTACGCCAGAGGCCTCTGGCTCCCAGAGGGAAAGCAGTTGCACATCAATGTCCTTGAACTATGGGCAGTGTTTTCGGCCTCAGTTCCATGTTAAGGTGGTACGAGTCTTCACGGACAACACCATCACCACCATTTACATCGGGAAGCTTTGTGGGGCGCGCTTCCTCGTTCTCTCTCGAGGCGCACAGTTTTTGGGACTGGGCCATTTCTCAACAAATGTTTCTTGTTCCATTTCACCTAGCGGGTGTTCAAAACACCATTGCAGACTCTCTCAACAGGGAGCTGCGGTTCTTCCACCTTCAAGTCGACCTCTTTGCTACAGTGGCCAACACCAAGTGCCTAAAGTTTGCCAGCAGGTATCATCATCTGGGAGACGACTTCTCATTCCCTTGGAAGGACCTCTTCTGTACACATTCCCGCTGATTCCTCAGTTGCTACAAGTGTTCAGCACACTCAGACAATATCATTGCAAGATGATCCTCATTGCACCAGCGTTTGCCCAGGCAGATCTAGTACTCAGACCTTCTCCATCTGTCGGTGGTTCCAGCCATCAAACTGCCTCCTCTTCCAGATCTACTCTCCAGAAAGGGAGGGTCGATCCTTTTCCGCGACTCAGCGTCCGAGCCTGGCCTACTGGATCCTGCAGCCCTAGAATTCGGACACTACTCGCTGCCTTTGAAATGCAAGGACATTCTAGTCAGGGTTTCATCTACTCTTACCTGCTACAAGCACAAGTGGAAGCGCTTTACAGTGTGGCGCCAGTCACATAATATTTCTCTGTTGCGCATAACCGTGCCGTAGCTTCTTCCTTACTTCCTCTTGCTGGCCAAGTCTGGCCCATGCTTCTATCAAGGTGCACCTGACTAATTTCCCAGTACACCCGTGCTCTGGGAAAGCTCTCCCTGTGGTCGCATAGGCTTGTTGAGGAGTTCAAGGGCCTACTCCGATATTTCCGTCCGGTAAAGGCTCCTACCCCTTCGTGTTAACTGAATGTGGTGGTGTTAAAACTGATGCGGCCCCATTTGAACCTATACATCGGGCCTCCTTGAAGTTTCGATCTTGGAAGACCATCTTCCTGGTGACCATCACCTCTGCCAGGCAATTTGGGGAAATACAGGCTCTCTCGCAAGCCTCCATATTTGTTGTTCCACTCCGCTAAAGAGGCTCTACGAACTCATCCTTCCTTTATGCCAAAGGTCCCATCAGACTTTCACTTGAATGAGCCTGTGGTTCTGCCAGTTTTCTTTGCTTGCTGAAATATCTTTGCATTCACTGAACATTGCGCATGCTTGGAAGTTCTATGTTGCACGCACAAAGGACTTTCCAAAGACTTCTCAACTTTTCATCAATTTTGGACTAGCGAAACATGGGAAACCTTGTCCAAGGCTCCCATCTCCATGTAGCTCTCCGGCTGTATCATGCATTGTCATCAGCTGGCCAACAGGCCTTTTCCAGGTAGGCCAAGAGCCCCCTCCACCAGAGCCATTGCATCGACTACAGCGTTCCTCTCTGGTGTTCCCCTGCTTGATATCTGCAGGGCTGCTACACAATGGTATACATTATATATTTGCATGAGGCGAGTCTGTTCCAGGGTAAGTATTGCTTCTGTTGAGCCTTGGCTGGGTAAGGGTACTGCTGTGTAATCGTATTCATGAGCATGTGAATCCATGTAAGACTCCGTGCTGGAGATGGAACAAGTTACTTACCTGTAACTCTTCTTCTCCAGCATGGATGCACATGCAAACCCTCTCTCTTTCACCTCTCATCTCTTCTTTGATCCTACTGCCACTTTACATGCGTGACCAAATCTGAAGATGGTCCCCAGGGGTGGAGGAGCTAATGAGGACGGATGTCGTTGGTTGGGGCAGTATGACCCAAAGGGACAGCAATAGGCAATACAAGCGACATACAGTTTTTAGCTTAAAGCTAAACTGTTTTTTGTTACCGAAGATTCCCAGCCTGACAACAGGGACTATTCATGAGCATGTGAATCCATACCAGACCCATGCTGGAGAACAAGTGTTAAAGGTAAGTAACCTGTTCGTTAGGTTTCCCTCATTAACCAGCTTCACCACCAGCAAAGTGATTGTAAGATACCAGTCGGTATTAAGATACCAGTCTGTATTACCCATCCTTTCAGCTCTTCCCACAATAAGCGCTGGCTAACATTATCAATGGCTGCACTTTATTGTAAATATGCCACAAATAAAGGGGCTACATTTTGCCAACATGTTCAATATGAAAACATTGTGAACAGTGCTTAACCCCGCTGAGTTCATTTATACAATTCTTTTAACAGCAGAATTGGAGTCTGAGCGCAATACCTTTTTAAATACAGGCACCAGTATTGCTCTTTTTCATGAGAAGGATATTTTACTATATCCAATTATTTTTCTGAAGTAAATGTTTAATATGCTTGCCCAAGTTCCCGAATTAGCTTTCAGGACTACTTTGGGAGGTCTATTGAGACCAGAATCCCGCAAACATTTTAACTTGCAATTAAACATATGTAAATCCCCCTCATCATAATGATATCAGTTATGTAAAACAATCTAAAACAAACTTCTTTAATATTGGAATTCCTCTGCAACTTTTACATGCCAGGTACTCTCATCAACATTATTTATAGGCTTTTTTTATTAATAACCTAATTTCTGGTGATCACTGTGCAAAAATGTTTGTATCGTTTGTGGCTAAGGTGTTAATCATATTTTGCCACTGCACCCAATTTAAGGACATATTGTAGCACTTAAGCTAATTTCCATGCCTATTCTTAATTTTCTTTATCTCTGCCCCCAGATCCATCCGTAACTGTTGCTGTTTTCTATATGCCTATTTATATTTACAATCTTCATATGCGTCCATTTTTATTTTGGTACCAGCATTGTTGGTGATTAACCCCCATATCTTGCATTCAGGTTTCTTTGTTGTACCATTCATTATATATAACTTCAAAGCAGCGCGATATCTCCAGTCATTAAATGTCATACTTGGTAAAATCTTTAATTCCTATAAGAAAAATAGTCCCAAGTTGCCTTGAGTGCTCCTAAACTCCATGTGTTCTTACCTGGAGCGACACCATGGACACACCCGTTTAACCTACACATAAAGTTGAGCCATTTAGTACATTGTTTCTTGTTTCTCATATGGTCCCAAACCACTTCTGGGATTAATGAAGGAACCATCTTGCTCAAAATGTCAGTGTTTTAGCTCCCCGCAGTGCATTGCATTCTTACTGAGGCTCCCTCCAGGTGTTGCACACCAAATGTGACTGACAGGCACTGTTGTATCCTGCCCACGCCGGCGCCATGGCACACATTCAAGTGTTTGTACCACAAGGATCTGTCTGTTGCCACAAACAGGACAGACACACATTTTCATTGCACACAGGAGAGACATTACCGTCCATTTTACTCTCCTTTTTGCAGGTGGAAAGGAACACAGGAGACACCCTGCAAAATCTTACAGGACGGAACATCTCTGACTATCTGGTGAAGACCTACAGCAAGATCATCCGGAAGAGGTACTGACCTGACCAGGGTAAAGTAGAGGGAGAACATATAGGGGCCAGTGGCTACAGTAAGGGAGTAAACATTTGAAGGCAAAAGGGTGATGAACTTGGGAAATGAGTTCATACATGAGAGAAGAAAGGGATTATAGATGGGAGAAGGAAGGATGTCCAGGCACCAGGGAAAAGCAGCACAGCCGCATGAAAAGGTCCTGATTTGAGCATCAAAAAGAGATGAGAGGGTGCAGCTTGCATTTCAGCTATCCTTATGAAATCAAACAAAACCTGCTTGTCCCAGAACTGAAGCCCTAGTCATGTTGTCATGATGTTGGCTGCTGACCCAGTCTTTTCCGCCCCAGTGATGCTACGAAACTTGAATAGGTCTACAGAGAGGCCTACCTTCTGGACGTAGGTAGTTCTAGGTGCCCTTGTCTTGTCTTTGGTGAGCCTTTGGCTTAGTTCTAAGTGACACCTTCTTCTCGCCTGGAAAAGCAAAACTGAAGTCTCCCCTTGCTTTTACAGTTGTGAGCGCTATCATCCTTGTCACTTCATAACCTGTGGTGTTACTGTGCTAGGGTGGTTGAGGCAGTCTTGTTTTGTGAACTTTAGAAGATTGTGCTAAATAGGGCAAAGCCTTCCATCTGTTTACTCCCAGAACACTATCTCCCCTAGTTGGGATTGTGAGCCTTGGAGCACTATGAAAGCCCTGCCAGTTTTAGCCTTTCCCAAAACAAGGTTGTTGTGTTTTCTTAATATCGGGTCAGCCTTTCTTTAGCAGTGATGAATCACAAAGAGCTGGCATCCCAAACTTGGACGCACAGCTACTGGAAGAGATTTCAAAAACATAGACTTTAATAGACTGGACCCAGTTTCATGCATCACTGATGTATTACTGATGTTGGTGTAGTTTTGATCATTGCTGCTATATCATTTATAAATTAAAGGATTATATTATTATATTGATGGTGTATGCCCACAAAAGACAAATTGCAACTGGTCACCCTACACGCATTTCCTAAGGGTTAACAGAACTGTGTTACCCCTCCACCCATTGAAGGACAGTGGCACTTTGAGTCAGAGGAGCAAGGGGGCATAGAGGAAAGCAGTTCGAAAGTTAAGGCTTAAGGAAGGTTGAAAAGTAGCAAGGAATAAGGCCTTACAGTTTGGTTGTGGGTGGTAGGTGATCATATATTGAATCCAGTCGGACATCTAGGCATCAGGAAGCAAGCTGAAATGGCCTTGGTGAAGGGGGCAAAGATGCGTGGGAGGAGAAATTGAGTCCTCATAGAAGGGGAACATGAACATTTATGGGAAGAGTTAGAGTTCATACCTCCAAGGAGAGGAGCATACATAGTAGAAGGATAGGACTTCATGTTTTAGGGAAAGGTACAAGAAGCAGAATCCAGACCTGGGCAGAAGGGGAATCCAAGGCACGAAAGGGAAGAGGAAGGGCGCACTGGAATGGTGCCAACTACTGGAATAATGTATACTCCCAGCCACATACAACCTTTTTGAGCAGTATGTTCACTGAATTAGGCACTGTACCAGCACCGTATTCTAAGCAGGTTAGTGTAAATAATTAAAAAAAAACAAGTTACACACAAGGACTCATAGCATAATTCTGGTGGGTTGTGGGGTCCATAGTCCTATGTAATATGGAATATACCGAGGTATAGCTATTGTAGGCAATCTACCAGTTTGTATGCACTCATTTGGTTGGGGAAGGATCTAGAAAGCATGTTATCCATATACTTGGGTTGTAAGGCAGAGTGTTGTGAACGTTCTTGGAATGAGTTATGCTAGCAGAAGGGCTGTCACTTGTGATGCCCTTTGTGGTTTGCATCTGTGTGCTCCATCAAGGGCCTGGACAGATATAGCTACTATCATATCAGTTGGTGGGTGTTCTCATCCATGGACGACATTTAGTGGTTGCCAGGGGTCGCAACTGCGACCCCTGAGCTCTCCCTTGCTACCCCTAAAATAAATTCAAAAGAATATTAAATTGAGGCGTGTGGACTGTGGCCAGCAGCATGTGGCTCTTTGTTTCTGGAGTGTCTGTTTTTCTGATAGCTATAGCGGTAAGATATCTCAGTTGGTTGAGCGCTCGCTGCTGCAATGTGTGGGTGTGTGTGTGTCAGTGTGTGTCAGTGTGTGTGTGTACAAGTCATATCTGCAGGTTGCAGTTTCGACTCCCGGCAAGGTCAATTTAGCCTATCATCCTGCTGAGGTTGATAAATGAGTACCAACACAGGTTGGGTGATGTAGTATGTATATTTGTTCTATATGAAGTGCTTAAGCGTAAGTGCTATATAATAACACATCATTATTGTTTGGCCTTGGACGTCTGCTTGAATTCACAGTAATTTGGTAATATGGGCCGATACGCACTGATATTAACGATACATATGGTGATCCATTCTTGTATGAAATGTATATCACAGTACTGTATAAACACTTGTGTACGAGCGCGATAGAAATAAAATATCAATCAATAACCATATTTTTGATAGTTTACTTAGAAACAATGCTATGTGATGCCACTTCCTGTTTTGTCAAGGAGTGAACGGTCATCTCCCATCACTTCCCGTGATGTCACTTTGGGGTGGGGTCAAATGATATCACTTCCTGTGATGTCACCAGAGGTCAAGGGTCTTGTGATGTCACTGCCGCTACCCCAGGCATTTTACTGAAATTACATCCCTGCACTCATCCCACTTGGTTACATGTAACATAATGACTCGGGTGGAGCAGATTACTTCCCAAATTATATATTTGCTGAAAACTGATGTCCACCCCTGTAAGGGGTCAAGAGTAAGACTCGGGCATGTTTGTTGGTTGCTATAGACTTTTATTTCCCGAAAATAATGAGAAGGATTGGGGAAAAAATCCTATCTATCCCTAATCCTAAAAGGGATTTCCCTGCCTCAACAAAACTAAGGGCCGTCTGTGTCAGGATGTTAAATAAAAGAGCGTCCTGTGTCCAAAAATCCTAATCTAACCCTTTCACTCTAAACTCAATATAATGTGTACAGGGAGGCTCTGGTAAACTGTATAACTTGCTTCAAAAGTTCTCAACATAAAAGGTTTACGGTGCAGAACATAAAAGAAATACAGGGAACCGCTAGAGTCCTTCTGGCAGTTCAAAGTGTCTCTTTCTCACGTTTTCATAGTATTGACAAGGACATGAGTCTTCTTTGAATTTCCTTCAAGCATGCGGTTTCTTTACAATGGTATACTTTGTAATTTTCTCTTCAATCGTTGAAAAGGGACATGAGCCTTCCCTTTAGTTTCCACAACTTCCAAGTTTATTTGCCTTCACACTCCTGGTTTGCTCCCTTGACAGGATATCACTTTACTTCTCCTCGTTCTCTTGGTTTGTTCCCTTGCCCAGGATATTGTTTCACTTCTCACTCCTGGTTTACTCTCCTTGCCAGGATATCAATTTGTTTCTCCCTCCTGGTTTACTTCTTTGCCAGGGTATTGCTTTACTTCTTATGCTCTTCCATGGTCTGAGTCTCACTTCTTATTGCTCATTTACTTCCTTACCAGGATATCACTTTGCTTTTCACTCCTGGTGTACTCTCGTGCCAGGATATTGCTTCACTTCTTATCTTCCCGTCCTGGGCACGAGTCTCAGACTCCCTGTTTGCCTGGTGCACTCTTTCTTTAGTCACTCTTTCTTTCACCCAAATCACAATAGCTTTGCACAGTTGGGTCACTGACCACTTTTCAATAGAGTTTGTATTTACTTTGTCACCCCTTTTCAAGGGTTGCATCTGTGACCCCTTCTCAACTCTGTCCATATGTATAACAGTTCCTCTTTTACAGTTTTGGGCTTCCGTCTCACTTTCAACAATGTTCGCATACACATAATTCCCTCCTTTGGAATACTGGGTCACCGACTCGTCTTTAACAATCTTCTGATTTACTTTACTATTTTCAATGGGTTTCTCTTGCATGCTCAGAGTGACACGGCATTCGCTATTAGGCGCCCCAGTAACCCATTCCGTCTCCCTGGGCTTACCGGGCCTCTTTGGCAGTCCTCGCGTCTCCTCTTTGGCTTCTCTTTCGGTTTGCTGGCCAGGTGTACATCCTGTCAGCTGGTTCGTCTTCGCTCTGGTTTCTCTCACTCAGGGCGGTTCCTACTGCTCCTGGTCACCAGATGGCAGGCTGCTTTCTATTCGGTTCCTCCTCACACCGTCTCTTTGGGCTCTGTGTTGCAACTAATCTCCTGGTTTCTGGCGTCTTTGTCGGCATTTGCACCGGTAGCCGACATCCTCAGACTCTGCCACACTCTCTCATTGCTACCAGCTGTGGTAGTTTTAAACTTCCCGGAATTGGCTAGGAATTTCCAATGCCTAGACTGGTGCGTTGATTTGCCGCTCTTGGTGATTTTTCTTACTCCAGTCCTTTTCCTCGTCTCAGTTCAGTCAGTAAAATGGGGATATGAATTAATGTTACTATTGGCCATGACTGGATGTTCTAAATTAATATTTAAGTATGTCATACATAAATGGAAGGGTGAAGGTAAATAAGATTGTTGGCTAAGAAAATCTGTGGATTCTTTATCTACATCACAATATATGCATGTTGCAGAGTCACATGGATGTCATTATAAATTGTGGCTGTAGGACTATTTTGATCTAGTGTTTGTTTATCTCTCTGGAGTTTGTCTTCCCCTACGTGGTCCTACCGCAGGTAGCCAACGCCTGGGTCAGAGTCACGTAGCTTCTGCCTTTCCTTGGCCGGTAAGAGAAACTTGCCTCAAGCGAATTATTGATGATATTGCTAGATTTGTCACACCCCTAAAATGCCAGATTCAGATGACACATTCGACATAATAGAAGGAGAATAAGGCCCTCATTACAAGTTTGCCGGTCCAGATAAAAGTGCCGGTAACAAAGGTTACCTGCACCTTTTCCGGACCAGCAACCCACAAGTCTGCCGGTAAGGGCTGGAAATTCCCGGCAGGCCTGACCTGCCATTCTGGCCTCTACCGGCAGAGTTTACACTGAAGCGCAGGTGCTTCAAGGTTCACATTCCCATGGAGTCCTGCAGGACTCCATGGGAATAGGAACTTACCGTTCCTCCGCCGCCCGTAATATCCTGGTATTACCTGGATATCAGGCGGCGGAAACGGTAGGGCGAGCCTGCCGGTAACCCGCCCGTAGCACCGGCGGACTCTTAATGATGTCCAAAGTTTTTTTTACATTTTTTGACTTGGTGCAGGAATATTTTTGCTGACTTTGGGTCGAGACATGCCTTTGCACCAGTCTGAACCAATGTCTATCCTATATACAGAATACCACACAGAAATCCATACCCCATGGTGAAAGGACACAAAGGAGTGGAAGTTCAGAGTCCAGACCCCAGGGTGATGAGGACAAAGTCCATGAGGATATCAGAGCAGGTTCCATGAGGGTGTAGCAATTCCCAGAAATCTAGATGACTTTCGGTGGGTGAGGTGGGAGAAGCATCAACTGAGAGGGGGGAACATTTAAGTAAAATGGTCAATCTGAACGTGATTCTTGTCTGCCTTCTATTTTTTTCTAGTCTAAGAACAAAGAAATTGGTGAATGAGCAGAGGTAAGAAGCACAGACAATCATCTGTATGAAAACTAATGATCACAACCAGAAACTGCAATGGCTGACTGTTGTAGCAATGGAGGGTATTGTAGAACTGTATGCAACCTGTAATTTAAGAGCTGAGAATTCCTACATTTATTTTTATTTTGTTTTGAAGTTTTGTTTTGTACCAGGTTACTGTAAAACTGCTTTGAAGCACCACAGAGTGGTACCGAACATGGCAGAGTGCTGTTCAACCATATTCTGCAGATGTATGAACTACCTTGAGTTGTAAGGCTATGAAGTGCTGTGCACTGCAAAACATTTAGCTTTCATATCTCTATAATGGTAGTTTACATAGCCCTTCAGCAACTACTAGACATTTTTCCATTAGCACACAGCAATCATCAATTGCCCCTTAGCCAATCACTATACTTAGAATTGCATAAATAATCCTTTAAGACCTTGGGAATGGTGATTATCACTATTGATAATTGTCGCCGCCCCCCTCCCCATTTGCAAAAATACCCCACCTCTCTAACCTAGTCTAAACTTCGTAATTCTCTTTCAAATGGATTGTGCCCTCCCATGGATTCCTCATCTTTGATATACCGATATCTTGATTGCAGTCTCGTAAAACAAAGTTTCGACAGCAGACTACGCTGTGCAGCATTGAGTTGATGTAACTCAGCGGCTTACGTCCCTGTGTTCAGACAGGATGTCGATGATGGTATAAATATTATGCATGCGCCGTTGCCGGAGTTCCATTTGTCTGCATGCACAGCATGCTTTCAGAACGTTTTGATTCGCCTCACCGACTCTCCACGCAATTCTTTTGAATTCTTCTACAATGTCTATGCCTAGGACTGGCTTTAAGAGATGTGCGGACTGTGACTCAAAGATGTTGATCACAGATTTGCATAGAATGTCTTTGGTGCCTCGTCAAGGAGCATAAAGTCGAGTGCTGCTCCTGCCAGTCGTTGACTAGCATCGCCTTAAAAGAGAGAAGGTCGAAACTCACCCTAGGTCGGTCGGTTTCTTAGTCTCCGTCCTCCACTCCTTCCAATATGAACTCTTCCAAAGGCAGGAGTTCTACCGGAGACTAGTCTCCAGAAAGGCCCAAAAAAGGCTCCAAACATTCCATGTGGTTGAGATCTAGGAGCAATTCTCGTCATTTAGTCTTCACAAAAAAAGAAACAAAGCCTTTGTTCCTCATCTTCTGTTATGTTATGTTCTTAAAATGTATAAAGCGCACGTGTAACCAAAGGATTCATGGCGCTCACCTGACATAAAAAATCAGAAAAGCAAGAGGTTTCTAACTAAAAAAGAAACGTTTCGGAGCCTGGCAGAAGGACAAATGGTTAGAAGTAGCCCGCAAGGACAGGGGGAGAGAATTCCAAGCCCTTGCGGCCGTCACAGAAAAGGCATGACCACCCATGCGGGAGAGGCTCGCCCGGGGTATTTGAATCATCAGAGAAGATTGGGAGCGAAGAGCTCTACAAGGCACATACAGGGGGAACTTGCAGTTAGGAATAGCGGCAAGGCCAAACTTCAGCCTTTTATCCTTCCGAAGTCGATAAATGAGCACCCCACACAGTGGGGGTAATAAACAGCGCTCAGATGCCTGAGGTTTCGTAGCACTACATAAATGCTAAATTGTTATGGCAGAATGAAACCAAAATTATTAGGAGGTGGTCGACCAATATGGGCAGCAAACGCACAAGCCATTTCGAACCAGTCGCACTCCTACACTGGCAAGTGTTGCGGTACAAGAAGGTGGTCTGCAGCGATAATGAACGCAAAGTTTCAAACAAAACGCAACGGATGGCAGCTACAACACCCACAACAAGTAACAAACACGTGTAAATGCTTCCCCAAATATTTAGGAGAAGTAGAAACTCAAATTAGTACCAGCCAGACAACAGAGGCCAAATGAAGGGAGAACCCAAAAAGAGGGGCATCCATCTCCACACAGCCATCCGTACGGAGCTTGGCAAAATATTTCTGTGTACGCAAAATAAAGAAAAGAGCCCTGAAAACGGGGTTTGAAACACTGCACGGTGAGGTTGTTGTCACAGTGTAAGGAGAACCAGTACACGGGTGACCCAGTTTCACCAGCACTCCATAAGAAGTGCAACAAAAGTAAGCCGGGAGCACAGAGTTGGACGATGTCAATTCGGCGAAGTTACACAGAAACAGGCAAGATACCTGGCAGCTAGAAGACGGTAACGAGCTATGAGGAGAAGTAGAGACAGCGCCAAACATCAAAGTCAAGGTAAGCAAACAAGCACCCGGGCCCAGGGGGTGGGGTGTGTTGAAAGTAGAAGGCACACAAACGTGCGAAATGCTGTCGCCACTACAGCCGGCCGGGGGCTGAAAGCACCCACTCGGGCAGGCAAAAGCCGGGCTAGTCCCCCGTAATTTAAGGAGAGCTAAACAAACAGCAGGAAAGAATAGAGAGCATTAAGACTCCGAGTGAAGCACCGAACAAAATCGACTGCACACATAAAATCTGAGCGAGGGCAAATAGCCAGAAAAGGACACATTAGGGTACCAGTTTTTCGGGCGACCGGCACCAACAGGCCGGCGGGGGCAACAGAAGTCCCCCACAGAAATATAGGGGTAATACAAGCAGAAGAACAAGGAATAAAAGAGCAACGCAGAGCCAGTCGAGACCAAACCACAACTCACCTCTCAATTGTGATAATATGTAAACGCCCGTACATTGGGAGGTCCACTCATGAGCACAAGGTAAAGGGATAGTAGGGGGCAAGGAGCTAGTATATTAAATCAAGATGCTCGCCCCGGCAGCACATATATTAAAGATGGAACAATACAGAGAAGATCAGCATGGCCCTGCATGCAAACGAGTGAAGCATTCCAAGAAGTGGGAGTTTACCGTTTACTGCATGGGATGGGGATCGCAGTTTCAGACACCGGCAAGGAAAACACCGTTTTTATCCACCCAGAGAAAACAACGGAGCACAGTCTTTTTCACCCCACTGATTACTATAGGTAAGTATGGACAGCGCGAGGCGACAACATGGTACAGATAAGGTATCAGTGTTAAAAAGGTTTCCGTTTAAGAGCTTACCCATATGACAGATGTAAGAATCAGGCACAGCAGCTTAAGAAACCAATACACAAGCAAGCAAGTGTTGGACTTGAACACTCACCAACGGCCAACCAAAGGAGCAGCGGGAGTCAAAGGTTCCATTAACACAGACCTCGCCACAATCAGCACAAGAGCAGAAAGAATGGGGGAAAACAAAAGGGGTGAAGGAATACTATAGGGCTGAACATAACGATGGGGCATAATATAAGGACGCCTCCCAGACCCTTTTTTGTTCACCAACACATGCATATGGAACTTCAGGAAAACCCAATCAAAAGAGAAATTAGTAAGGAGACAACGCCACAGCAAGTCAGTTAAAAGCATATAGAATTATAGTAAAACAGAGCAGCAGAACCCACAAGACACCGGCAAATACCGGAGGAGGTATGTTTGAGAAATAATTAAGGCAACAACCGGCCAACGCTGGACGGCCGGGCCAAAAAGGGCTGCAAGTAGCACAGAACCTGAAAACGGGTTTTAAAAAATAAAAGGGGACTCACTAAGAAAGCAGTGGTGAACACCACTCAACGCAATATAGCAGTGTTAGGGAGAATTCTCAGAAATGTACTAATTCCCTTCACCTTAGAGACCCCCAGCAACTTTTGGTTTCTATCATATATCAACCTGAGTTCCAGGACTACATTTCCCAAAAACCTTTTTTTCAGCCTTTCTGAGCTAATTTCGATGCAATAGTCTTATGCTTTAATTGTGTTTAAGAACACATTTTAAGCTAATTCTGTTGTCAGTACTTGTGTGTTCCCTCTGACATATGACATAGGGCAGATTTCCATTGTTGGGGGTTCTGCAGTCTAATTTTATGGAGCACCTACTCGTTTTGCTTTTACCCTCTTTATTTTTTGGGGTTTCTAATTTATTTTGGTCATCAGAGAGACTTCTGCTAAAATATCCCTGCCACTACATCAATTTCTAGGTATATGGTAACACCCCATATTGGTTTCAATAGGTAGGAATATTTCGTTTTGTATTCACCAGGGGTGCAAGCCGATTTACCACATTAGTAGCTCAATGTACCTTTATGGTAGACATTGGGCTGCTCATGGCTTTTTAGTGCTGCTCTTGGCCACTTTTGTTTTTGGAGCTTACTTCGTTCAGGGAAACAATGAAGCCGGCTTTAAAATGGCTGTTCTTCCCATGTAGGCTCTTTGTGAACCCAAGATGGCAGCCTCCATAGTGGTTTGAACTGGTTTATACTAGTACCTGGCTCTGGGCAGACCATTACACTTCCTGTGTGGGTGGGCCTGGGTGATTGGCTGGCCGTAAAAACTGTTGCTTTCAATCTGCTTATGGGGTTGGTGGCGTTTAGCCCCTTGGAATGAAGGGCTGTATAGGGGAACCCTGTTCCTGAACTCAGTTCTGCTGGAGTTTTAGAAGGTGCTTACCTGCTCAAGGATTTCCCACTGTTTCCTGCCATTGCTGAATACTTTGCTTTTGGCCATACTGGCTGGATGCAGTGGTCCGTGTAAATCTTCGGGATGGGTTTTTCGCTGCTGGGTGTCCTCCCAGAGTTATCCTGGTCTCCTTTGCTGGGACCAGGCCTTCTATTCTGGCACTGTTTTCTGGGACGTTTTTCCACATACACTTACGTGCCGTCCCCTTTCCTCCATACTGCATGGGCGTCCCTTCCAAGGAACGGCAGACAGAACCTTTTTCACCAGAAAAAACCTCTTTACCCTTTAAATTTAGAGGCGCACGGGGGTGCAGCCCTGGGAGCATGCGCTGCCCTGACTCCGCCCTCTGGCGCCACTCCCCAGTCCCCTTTTCCGCAGCAACGGGACAAATTTACCAGCGCTCCTGGGTTTGGCTTCGGCCATGTAATTCAACGCGCGGATACTTCTTCTCTTTATCTTTTTTTGTCTTTTTATCATTCAGGTACTCGGTCCTCAGGCGTCATGCTCCTCCCCGGCACATGTCGACTTCCACAGGGTTCAGCAGGTGTCCATCCTGCAACGGGCTCTTCGCAACTTCAGACCCCCATGCCCTCTGCCTTCGCTGCCTTCGCCCAGACCATGGTTGGCAAGCTCGTACAGAGTGCAACGCCCTGTCATCGAAATCGCTGAAGAACAGACTAGCCAGTTGGAGGGAGCTCTTCCAGAAGTCGCCTCCAGAGGACCTCAAGAACTTTGTGAAACACCAAGCCAGGCCCAGGGTAGGGCCCCTATTCTCCATCGCACCCCACAAAGGAGACTCCTTCCCAAGGACTCTACCGCACGGGAGGGACCGTTCAGGTCCTTGTACCAGCACGTGCACCGAGGCTGCTGCAGCTACCTGCCTTTGGGCCAAGGGATCCTCGTATCCTCCCGGTGGCAGTGTTGAGGGACCGGAAGGTTCTTGTACCGGATTGTCATCCGAGAGGCTCCGCCCTTGTACCGGCAATATGGCCGAGGGGCTACGCCCTAGTACCGGCAATATGGCCGAGGGGGCGCCTAAATGCAGCTCTACCGACCCCCAGGATGAGGGTGTCACACCTACAGGGTCTAGGCCCGAGGAGCAGGGTAGGCCTCGTGATCTACACGCAAGAGTCTTGGAGGAGGCTGGGCCCAGCAACACATCACAGGCACGTGGCAGGCAGCACGACAAGATGGCTGCCGCGCCAGACAGAGGCACCCGTCCAACGCCATTCCAGGAGTTCGGCGAAGAATGAGTGCCAAGGTGGGACTGGCCACAACCAGGTACGTGGCCTACAGCCTATCCTTCTTATGCGCAGGGCAGTTTTCTGCTGCGTCCATACGGACAGGGTATGCAGCGGCTCCTGCAGCTCCCGGCTACCCCGTCAGTACCCCTTACCACCTCTTCGGCCTGTGAAGAGGGGTTCTTCGAGAGGTTCTTTGAGCTCATGAACTCACCTTGGATGGGAGTTATCCTCGAGGACGCCATCAGGGAGGTCCTCCCTACAATGCTACCAGCACCACAAGTTCCTCTACCTGCACCCGCGGTCCCGGTGCAGCCACTGCCTCTGGCTCCCCAGCCGATTCCTCAGGTGGTTCCATACCAGCCTCTGCCTCCTCAGCCTCCGGCTGCGGTCACTGTACCCCAGCCACCGGCTCCAGCTACTCCTCCACCTACACAGGATCCTGAGGAGGAGGATCCGGACACGCCATCCTCAGCCAGGGCCTTCCACGAACCTCTTGCAGGACTGGCGGAGTACCTGGGTGTTAGGGAGAATTCTCCTTCTATGGCTAATTTCCCTCACCTAGAGAGTCCCCCAGCAGCTTTGCTGGATGTGAAGGGTTTGTTTTTTTCTCCTGCTAAGAGTGTGACTCTTTTTCCCACTCTTAGGCATATTTGCTATGTGTGTTCTAGGCTATTTTTTTGTGTTTAATGTCTATGGGGTTTATCTCACCCCCATCGGAACCATCTTTATCCACATGTGTTTCACAGCACCCTCCGTGCAGTGACACAGGCGTGTCGTAGCGACCCCCAAACATAGACTCCATACCTTGGGGCTGACTACTGTCTCCCAGGGCATGTAAAGTCCCCATTGACTTTACTAGTCAATCTTTATGAACAAAACCACTACAACCCATCTTACTATGGAGGTACTGGCAAGGGTTAATAGTTTTTCCGTTATGTTCATTTTCGAGAGGGTACCGTACAGTCCCTCTCTCAAAGGTTTCTGGCTGGTGGCAGTGGTTACTACCAAAAATATTCAACCACGAATATTTTCCTATGGGATTTTCCCATTGATCGAGGCTACCACATTTACTGACAGCCTCTAACATACCGCCGGTTTAGTTTTATATTAACTTTACTCTGGTAAGTTTTATTTGCCAGAACTTTTATATAAATTCTTTCTCATGTCTTTCTCTTATGATCCTAACCAAGGTCGGGAATCCTTTGTTCGTCCTATTGGCGGGCTTCTGCCAAGAAGCCCTCCTTTCGGCGCCACTGAGTCTGGGGTGGACCCATTGTGTGGGCGGGGGAGTAGGACCCCTGGACAGGTTTGCCTCAGCAACCCATGTCGCACTCTGCCCTGATAGGCTGGAGGGTCTCCCGCCAGCATGCCCACTCCACTGTGTGAGTGAAAGCTAGGCTGTATGAATGGGGATCTTTTTGCATAAAAGCAGGGTCCTGAGGACTGGAAGAGCAAGACGTCGCCACTGGAACTAAGAAGCCGAAGAGGAGAGAAGCCAAAGACATCTGCACCAACTGAACCACCGGTAAAGCCATGCTGCAGCGTCTCACCACTTTTCTCCACACGACGAGAGAAGATCTTCACCTGCAAGAGTCTTCTTCCCTTGAGCTGGTGGGGCCAACCAGTATGCCAATCGCCTTCCAGGACCTGCATTGGTCGAATCGCCAGTGCCCTGCACTCGGAGACCGGATAGCCAGGCACCCGTCCACACGGACCGTGTTTTAAAGAAGCGTACCTTTTATTTAGTTTGGCAGCACCGCGGCTGGTTTCATCCCTGGGCAGTGCAGTAACTCGAACCTTCCTCCACGACGAGAGTCGCTCTTCCTCTGCTGGATCTCCCGAACTGCAAGAACTGCCAGGAACAACCCACACCGCAGGAGCCTCTTCTACATTCTAAGCTACTTTGTTCCGCCAGGCCTCCCTTTTCGTTTGGTAGCGCTAAAGGTGTTTTAAATCCTTTACCTACCTGTTGGGTTGGCCGCCCCTATCCTCTAACTTTGTCTTTCACCTTCTGCAACCACCTTTTCGAATCGTTTAACAAAGACTTGACTGCAGCTACAAGAACATTTTTGCTCCTGGGTACTTTGCCCTGTACCACTGACTCTGGCACAGGCCTATTGACTCTGGCTTAATCTGTTACAACTGCCTTCTCTAGATTGCTTCTCACCTAGAAATGTGTTGGTGCTCCTAACTCTTATAACCACCTTTTCCTTCCCACTTTTAAACTTGTGAAGTGCCCTTTTGCTTGGTTCTCACCTTAGTATTATACATGCTAAAGTACTGTCTTGACTAAACTTGTTCACAATCTTATTGGGAAGTGTTGCTAGGGTGCCTAAGAGTATTTTCCTGTATAACTTGTCCTTTCCCTCCCTTGCGAGAAATTGATAGTGCCATTTGTGTTTGGTTTTCGCTGTGCCGTTTTGCTCAGTTTTCACTCTTGCTCAAACTGGTCTACAAATTTAACCAGGGAGTTGTGTCTACTTTTCTTGACTGATTTTAACTTGCTTTAATAACTGTGATTAATGTGTTGAACTAGAAGTGTGTAAAATAAATATATATTCTTTTTAATACAAAGCTTTGGTCAGTGTTTCCTTTTACCATAGTATTGTAGCCCTATTGTGTAAACCCTGAATACTGCTCATCTCCCTCTTGAGATAAGTCTGACTGCTTAGCCACAGCAACCAACTAAATCTTTTTGGTACAGGCTGATACCAAAGGGGATTTATTGCTCATACCTGTAGTCTTAATCTTCTGTAGTGCTCCCTAAGGGAACTGCACAGGATTCTGCCTATCACTGGGCCTACCCCAACCCGAGGCTGAGCAGCCGGCAGAGAGGGTTCTGGCAGAGGTCCTCACACAACGCCCCTCTGCCAAAACAGGGATTCCACTGCAAACCGATGTCTCCCTGGCCAAGAAGGGTTGGCTCAAGCCCCACTCGGTCCAGCCGGTCAATCGACGCCTGGACGCCAAGTACAGGCAGATGGAGGGGGATACACTCTTGCTATCGGCCCATCCTCCGCCACACTCCTCGGTGATCGCTGCGGCATCACTATACTCCAAGCCTCAGTCGTCCTCAGCCGCCTCCTCGTCGACGCTGCTAGGCAAGGAGGAGAAGATCTTGGAGGCGTACAGGAAGAAGCTGTATTCCAACGCGTCCTTGCATCTTCGTCAGGCTAACGCCGATGGCATGCTGGCTGCTGCTAACCAAAAGTTATGGCGGGAGATTGCGGACTTCCTCCCGGAACTCCCTACACATAGCCAATCACGTTTTAAGACTGGGCAGGCTGAGGCCAAGACGTTTTAAGACTGGGCAGGCTGAGGCCAAGCTGGTGGTGCAGGATCTCGTGGAATCCACCGCCGCCCATATTGACACCTTTGGCCGTGGCATCTGTATCGCCAAGGACATGAGAAGGACAGCCTGGCTCCAGGCAACGAAGTTCAACCCAGACGTCCAGGAATGCATATTAGATCTACCTTTCGAGGGAGGGGACCTCTTCCACTCCTCCATGGACGAAGAGCTGGACAAGAAGAAAAACAGCTCACAAACAGCCAAGTCTTTATCCGTCTTGAAAAAGACCACGCCCAAGTCGTACACCCAGTCACAACAGCGCTCCGACAGGGGGCGTACTTACGGAGGGTTCCGCAGCTTCCAGAAACGGAGATCCAGGCAGTCTGACCGCTCGCCGGCTCAGAACCGGCCAAGCAACAAAAAGGGGGGGGAGGGGAGTAAGGGCTCTTTCCAGTCCCCCTCCTCCTCCACAGCCTCCAAAGGAAAGAATGCATGACACGTCCCTCCGGGTCCACGTGTCACCAGTGGGGGGCAGGCTTGCTCTTCATGCACATTTCTGGTGCCAGAATTTCACGGCCCCCTGGATCCTCTCCGTAGTATCCACGGGCTACCACCTACTCATCCCAGCCTCTCCTCCCTCCTCCCCTCCACTCCCTCAAGTTGTGACAGCAACTCTTCTGGCGGTGATCCGGTCGCTCGTAGAGAGCCAGGCAGTGGAGGAAGTCCCAGCCTCCCAGTGAAGCTTGGGCTTTTACTCCAGGAAATTTTACCATTCAGAAGAAGAACTAGGCGGGCATGAGAGTTGTGTTGGACCGTTCCATCCTCAACCTCTCCTTACCCCTGCAAAAATTCAAGATGGTTTGCGCCAGCTTTTGTAGCGGAGATATTGTGCAAGGGAGACTGGATGTGCTCCCTGTATCTGAAGGACGCGTACCTACACGTCCCGATTTGGCAGTCCCATTGTTCTTTCCTCAGGTTCAGGATCATGGGCTACCATTTTCAACACAAGGTCCTTCCTTTTGGCCTCAACTCGGCCCTTAGGGTCTTTACCAGGCACATGAATACAGTGGCTGCCCTCTTCAGAGCACAGGGCCTCCACATCTACCCATACCTCGACGACTGGCTCGTCAGTGCTACATCTCGGGAGGCGGTTCACCACTCCTCCCATGCCCTTATGAACACGCTGCATGATCTGGGCATCTCGCTCAATCTCAAGAAGTCGCAGCTGCAGCCCACGCAGACTCTGACATTCGTGGGCCTCATCTGGGACACGTGCTCCGAGAAGGTATTTCCGTCGTAGGACAAGATTTCGGCCATCAAGAGGGCCACCGCCGACTTCCTCAGCCGAGAGGTGACCTCGGCTTGGTGGTACCAGCATCTCCTGGGTCTCTTTGCGGCAGTCCTATTAGCCGTCCCACACACAAGACTGAGGATGAGAAGGATTCAGCTGCACTTCGCGGCCTCATGGAACCAGGAGCGGGGCTCTCAATCCGAGGGGATCAACGTTCCTCCACCTCTACACCCGGACCTAACATGGTGGTCCAGGGACTGCAACCTACGGACGGGCAAGCCCTTTCGGCCTCCCACTCCGCAGGCCTCCATCACCACAGACTCCTCGCTCGAGGGCTGGGGAGCTACCCTGGACGATCTCTCGGTCCACGGCACCTGGACTCGACAGGAGCATGAATACCACATCAATTGGTTAGAGCTGAATGCCATCTGGCTAGCGCTCAGAGCATTCCTACAGCTTCTTAGGGGCAAGGTTGTCCTCATCCAGACAGACAACTCGACCAGCATGTACTACGTCAACAAGCAGGGAGGCACCAGATCCCCTCCTCTGTGCAGACTGGCAATCAGCATGTGGGAGTGGGCCCTGGAAAACGAAATCTACGTCATTGCAATCCACCTCCCGGGTGAAGCCAACCTGGAGGCGGACAGGTTTAGCAGGTTGGGAGCGGACAATTACGAGTGGCAGCTAAACAACCTCGTCATTCAGGAGATCTTCTACAGGTGGGGTCATCCCCAGGTGGATCTCTTTGCCACCTGGCACAACAAAAAGGGCCCTCAGTTCGCCTCCTGGCAGGGACAGGGCCAAGGCTCCCTGGGTGATGCATTTTGGATTCAGTGGAACGGCATGAGAGCTTACGCCTTCCCGCCCACTCGCTGATTCACAGAGTGATTTGCAACAACATTCTAATTGCTCCACGGTGGCTGGCCAGGCCATGGTTTTTGGAGCTGCTCAGCCTCTCGGAGATGCCTCCGATTTACCTCCCGACGGGCCCAGCTCATCTTCTGGTGCAGCAGGGGGGGCAGGGTCATCCACCCCACGCCACAGAAACTAGCCCTCACAGCGTGGTACCTGAGCAAGTAACGCTGCAGCACATCCGCCTCTCTCAGGCTAATCTGGAAATCATACAGGGCGCAAGGAGCAAGGCTACCAGGGCCCAGTATAAAAGTAAATGGCCCGGATTCTGCCACTGGGCAGACTCCAAGAAAATCGACCCTCCTTTTCGGCGTACCTTGCCCACTCGGATGTGCAGGTGGACACCTGCCGTACATACCTTGCAGCCATTTGAGCTTACAGGAATTCGGAGGAGGGGATCTTCTCCTCCAGCCCTATCGTCAAACATTTGACGGACTTGCAAGGCTCTTCCCGCCTGTCAAGAGGCCGCACCCAGTGTGGGACCTCAACATAGTCTTGGGCACTCTGGCACACAAGCCGTTCAAGTCAATGGCGTCCGCGGACATCAGGCTGGTCCCCATCAAGACTGCCTTGCTGGCCAGCCTCCCCTCGGCTCTCAGAGCCAGCGAAATCCAAGTGCTGGTCGCGTCAGAACCATATACTACATTTTATAGGGACAAAGTAGTCATTCAGACACACCCGGCGTTTCTCCCCAAGGTGCCATCGGCTTTCCACTTAAATAAGGAAATAGTCCTTCCTATGTTTTTTGCCGATCCCAAGGACGAAGCACAGCGAGTGCTGCACTGCCTGGATGTCAGGCGTGCCCTGAAATTTTAGTTGGACAGGACCAAGGGCTTCCGCAAATCGGAAGCCCTGTTTGTCACTTTCGGAGGTTCAAGAGCAGGCTATCAGTCCTCCAAGGCCTCCATATCCCGCTGGATGGTCGCGGCCATCAAGGAAGCATATGAGGGCCAGCACAAGCTGCTTCCGGCCAACATGCACGCCCACGTAGTCAGGACCAAAGCAACGGCCATCGCATTCCGGCACCATGTCCCTTGCTAAGTTATAAGCAGGGCGGCCACTTGGGCCACTTCCTCAGCTTTCTGCAAGCATTACTGTTTGGATGCCTGCTCTTGATCAGATGCGGTTTTCGGACAGGCGGTTCTCAGGAACCAATTTGCTTAAGGAGGGTCTCCTCTCCACCCAGGGCTACATTCAGTTGTAATCGCCCATGCAGTATGGAGGAAAGGGGACGGGACGTAAGAGTAATTATAGGTTACTTACCATAGTTACTAACGTACTGTTAGTCCCCTTTCCTCCATACGTCCCACCATCCTCCCCCCTAATAATACTGGTGTCATTAGGCAATGTTAAATCTATTGTCGACGCGTCAATGGGGACTGAGGTGTGGCACCGGAGTGCAGAGTCAGGGCAGCGCATGCTCCCAGGGCTGCACCCCTGCGGGGCTCTAAATTTGAAGGGGAAGGAGGTTATTCTGGTGAAAAAGGTTCCGTCTCCCGTCCCTTGGAAGGGACGCCCATGCAGTATGGAGGAAAAGGGACTAAGGACTAAGAGTACGTTAGTCTTTACGGTGAGTAACTTATACTTTTTCCTGCCAGGGTCTGCCACTTTGATTGTGGAAGCTGCTGCCGTACTGGAAGGTTGTTGGGACACCAACCCACCAAATCTGCATGTCTCGGGCAGATTCTGGTTGCCACCATCATTGTCTCGCTGCAGGGGTTGTTTTTTCTGGTGTGCCATTCATGTTTGTCTGTTGAGCCCCTGGGGTTTTCCGTGTGCAGATTCTCCAATCTCCTGCAGCAATCTCTGTCATTGATTTCACTTTTGAGTGGTGAGCTGCTTTGCCGGACTGTGTTTTCAGAAACTAACACTGTACTTACTTTCCCCGGTCCCTGGGTAGGCATGTTATTCAAGATACTCCCCTCAGGGCTCCACAGGGTCTGTGGCGTTGGGTTCTGAAGGTTCCCTTCTACCACATTTCTCCATTGGTTAACATTGGGGATAACTGAGATATACCTCACAAAACTGGATTACAGGTGACATTGCAAGGTACATATCTGCACTCTGGCATTTTCCTCAGGAGGTCCTATGTTCCCTGGAGTTCCTCACCAAGCCTTGGATTTTAAGAGACTTTCCCTGATTTATTATTGACTTTTAAAACATTGTACTACACTCCTGCCTAGGAGATTGATTGTATCACTTTGTGCGCCAACTGTTTCCCTCCTTGGTGTGTAACATGCCATTCTGAAGACTTTGGTAGCCTTCCTGGCTGTGTTGGACACTGTGGTCCGCTATTGATTGCATCTAAATGCTACAACTGTGTCCTGTGCTCAAATGTTCCGTATAATACTTGATCTAGAATGTAGTAGGAAACGTCTGCTAAGTTCTATGTGTTACCTTTGGATCCTTACTGGTAATTATTACTTTGTGTGATATTTTCTTGCCGTCTTTTCTTACCTCCCTTTTGGAAGTCTATATGTATTGTCTCTTCCACCAGTTATCGAACTTGCATTATATGGTAAAGTGTGAGTTAGGCCTTAACTGGGCATTTGTTTTTTTTACTCTATGCTCTGCTATATGCGATGTAATTGATGTTCCCATTATAAATACTTTGTGTGACCTTATAAAAAGTGTATATTATACCAATGTGGTGTATTCTTTTGTAGTGTCTATTGCGATTTATTGTACCTCCCTGCGAGCACTCATCCATCCTGAGGTTAAGCCTCTGCTACCCTTACCATTGGAGAGTCTGGTCTTTCCTTTTGGGTGACACGCTTGCCACCATTAGGTTAGATCATTTCACATCCCTCAACAGAGGGTTATGCAACGAGCGCCCTAACAGCATGCCTTTCAATATTTTGCTAGTCTAGCCGATTAGAAGTGTTCAAGTAAATTCATTTTTAGGTGCACGCTACCTTTTCCCATTCTCCATACACACTTTCAAAATGTTTTTTTCTCTTTAGTTGCACTGGGTCTAATCAGTGATACAGTTTAGATTTTGTAGTGGGAGTATTTTACTCCCTAGTTTGAAGTAAATGATTTTTTAAAGGGAGTAAAAATGTAAGTCCAACTCCCAATGGGAGTATTTTATAGGTGAGTAAGCATGTTTTAACTGGAAGACGTAAATCTTTTTGTAATCATTATTCCTTTGCACCTAGTTATTCATACACATTAAAAGGTGCATGTTTACTTCTTCCAGTCACGCAATAATAATAGTTTCTTCTTACTATGTGCACTACTGGTCCAAATAGATCCCTGGAGCTGTGTGTTCAAAAGCAGGAGGCCTACGTGTCTGTTTCCTATTTTTGGTTGGGAATATTTTGACACCCTATTTGAATTTTTTGCGAGTATTTGCCTATTTTTAGGGAGTAAAAGTGGCCAATCCATGCCTTATCTGTAGGGCTGGGACTAATACTAATACTGTTGCATTAAATTCACTTGCTATTACATTTACCTTTATGTAAAGCATTAATTTGCAATTTCCCTGACATAGCCAACAGAAGGATCAGGCAACAGAAAGATGAATCATATTGTGCAAGTCCTTTAGCCTCTAAGCTAAGCTAACCTTACGCTACAGTAAACAAGCTATCCAAATTCAGCCAAAAAACTGTTCATAAACCTGTCCACTAAATTCCATCCCTATTATATAAAAAAACATATACTGGATAGTTTCTTAGACAGTCCCCTTTTGTGGTGTTCACGGTTATACCTTCTGCAAGATCTCTGATCAGCACAGATTCATTAGGCTTCCTCAATCGCTATGGTTCCTTTGCTACATCAACCTTCTCAGATGTTTCCATGATCTTGGGTTCACTTCCAGTTTCCCTCAGGTCTCTGCATGACCTGGAATTCATTCAGGCTTCTTTCAGTAATGGGTATTTCTCTCCCCCTCATTCGGGGTTGTTTCAGGTAGACCATATTCTCCCCCACTTGCCAGGCGGTTCTTTTCTCATGCTTCCTCAGGAAAGCACCCTGACGCTTTCCCTCTGGTATCCTGTTTGGTAAGCAGGAACTGTTCCTGGGTCCTCTCTTCAAAACAGTGTCCGCTGTTCTAGTGGAACCTCTGGCATGACCTTGCCAGAGCAACTGTGACACTATTGATGGTAAATAAACCACTTCTTCCAAAGCAGCTGTCTTTCCATGCAGCCAGGCAGAATATTAAAGCACATCTGCTTCCTCTCAGTCTTTACCCCGCACTGACTTACTCCACCTTCTTTTGGAGACTAGGCCTTGTGAAGGATTCCCTAAGCCGACCCTGCATTGCTTCGCCCCTGGTGTGGATCGTTTTAGAGGTTTTGATTTATTTGTTCCATCATAATGCTTAATTTGAAATGTTGGCTTATTACTTCTAGTTTGTCATTGGGCAAGTCTTAATTGGTAACTAAATGGTTAATCGGTTGGTGGCATGCTTTTTAAGGCAGGGTCAGGCCATCAGCACCCCTTTAGATCTGCAGTTAGGCATGACAAGCTTCTGCAGTGTTCCGAGGCGTTCATCACCCTCGATGCGAGTGACGCCTGCTACTTCAGCTGACCGCAAGCTCTTTGACTCTCGCTATGAAAGTTCTTTACTTCTTTATTTGGATTCCTCACATTATAGTTTATGTCCATGTTCTGCATTCCACAAACTTCCAGAATTCAACCTTTCCTCATTATCAAAGTTTGTTAAAGAGCTACAATCACATTTCCCATCATGACACGCTCCCTACAGCCTGGGATTTTCTTGGATGTTTACCATTAAGTTTCACAGAACATTTCCAATTGCAATGCTCCCTGGTGTTGGAGCTGGACTCCTCTAAGAAATGCTAGAACTTGTAGTGCAGGACCATCTTTTCAGATAAAGATAAATAATTTTGAATAAAGATAATACTGCTTCTTGGAGTAGAGGGCAAAAGCCAGGAATCCCACTCCATCCACTCACTGAATGGTACATCAGGTAGTGGCCGGACCCACCCAGCCCCTGTGGCTCATCCCTCCCATTCAAAAGGATGGGAAGCTTCTCTATTTCTCCAGCCCACTTTTTGCCCCACTGTCACCATCCTCCATTTCTTTTAATCATGCCCATTACTTACTCACTTGCCTAACATTCCTCTTCCTTCTCCCTCTTATCCATATGGGGATCACTCCTCCTTACAGCTCATTCTACCTCCTTTCTTCCTCATCTCTCTTCTCCTGCTTCTCTGCTTTGCCATTTCCATATCCCTTTCATCTGGTCTCATTTCCAACCGGTATTCTTTCCAACACTAGGTACGGGGGATTCTCAGTTGGTGCCAGAAACACAGAGGCTCTGCCAACGGCAGCCGAGCTTGCTGATGCCACTCGGGAGCTCCGGGAATTTCTGAACATAACACCAGTAAGTGCCAGCAAACTGCATCTATCTTAAGAAGTACCAGTTCAGGAGTTATTAATAAACAAATAAGATCGGGCTTGTCCAAGGTCATGAGTGAGGGTTTGTGTGTGGGCTACTATATTGTCACATTGTGTGTGACATGTTGTGGGGGGTGCCGGCTAGTAGCCAACCACAGGCTTTATATGTGAAACATACTGTTTTGGAGGAAGTAGGTTAGGGATAATATATCACGGTGTGTGTGGGGGGGGTATAACCTGTGGGCAAAATATGCTATCATGGATGGCTTGCTATGATATATACTGTTGTGGGTCCAGGGTGTTAAAAGATAATATGCCTTCACCAGGTGTGTGGGTGGTCTACAATCTGTGGGACCAGGGTTAGTATGAGTTAGGATGCAACCTGTCGGGTTTGGAGGTTGGGTTGCTAACTATAATATGCTCTAATAGATTGTTTTTATAGTACATACAGTGAGGGACAAAGATAAGACATCACATTAGGTGGCTGTGGTATATATCATTTTGAGGAAGTGATTATATGTGATCACGGAGGGTGTTACATGATTTGATGAGGCTGAAGGGGGAATAAGATGTCACAGGGTATGTATATGTATGTTTGTATTTTACATGGTAAAGGGAGGACAATATACTTTCACAAGGTTGGGGTATGTCGTATGTACCATATGGCGAAATGGATGACCAGTGTATGGTGATAGGGTTGGTGTATCGGGGAATTTGGGGGTGAGTGAAGGTAACCTGATGGTTTGATTGCCAAAGCAGCTTTTGAAAGTTCCTTATGGTTACAGTTACCCTGCTTCTTTCTCTAGTTGAATGAATGGAAGTGCTCCAGATGTTTGATCTTACCTGGTCGTTGGATTCATAGGCTTTTTTGAGCATGTAGTGGTTGGATGTTGTCTGGTTAGGTGGCTCGGAAGGTTAACTGTCAGATGAGACTGGTGATTGAAAGTTTCGGGTGACCGTATATGCTGAAGGCTTGAAGTGCTTGGTGGTTGGAAGTGCGTGCAGGCTGCGTGTTCTGGGTGGCTAAATGTGCCAGGAGGCTGGATTCATTTGGTATATGGATGTTATCAACATGTGTTTGTACTGTGCAACTAGGCCTGTTTGGCTGGTTGACTGGAGCACTCTGAGGGCTGCAATGCCTTTGGTTGTGCTATATGAAATCTCTTCCCTTTACCCTCACAGGGGGCTGCTCTTGACCGGCTGTTGGGGAACCTTCCTAATTTCATTCAAGGCCTGACTACGAGAGATAATGTCAAGGTGAGTGCTTTCCCATAGTAGACCCGGCTGTGGGTGGGGAATCTGGGTGAGGTCTGCCGTTTATTGATGAGGCAAGGGTGGATCACAGTTGGGATGAATGAATGTCCCATGATAACCCTGCAGGAGATTGAGGGATTGAGGATGTTCACTGTCTGTGTTTGCTCTGTAATGGCACTATGCAGGTGATGTAGAGGGTCTAAGTGTATAGTACGTGGGTCCCTCCCCCCCATTTCATTCTCCTCACCACAACACACCCATGTCTTTTCCTCTGAGCCTCTCCATCACACACCTCCCCTTCTTTCACCTGTCTTATCTGGACCTGCTTTTGTTGTATTTATTCATCTTTTAATATGTGTTAATTTTTGTTGATGTCAGTTTTTCCTTCTATTTTTCTACACTTGTCAGTTAGTCACTTCCACTTTCTTTTCCTCTATCTGTAGCACTCATTTCCTTTTTTACTGTTCCTCTTTTAAACTCTGGCTGCCTTTCTATATCCTCTTTTATATCCTTTCTATATCCTCTTCTTGCACATTTCCACATATGTGTATTTTTTCATAATGGAACCTAATGTTTGTGGTGTCTTTCTTCCCATAGATTTGGTTTAATAACAAAGGTTGGCATGCAATGGTATCCTTCATCAATGTCCTGAACAATGGACTCCTGCGGGCTGCACTCCCAGGGGGCGCCGACCCCGCATTGTATGGGATCTCAGCGCTCAACCATCCCCTGAACCTGACCAAGGATCAGCTGTCAGATGTGGCCCTGTGAGTTTGAAAACTTTAAAGAGCCTCTTTGCATAAATGACAGGTGCTTGATATGACCTGTAGACAGACTGTAGAGGTGGTCCCTCTGAGTATTGAGTATGGAGTAGGGCCTCCCTTATGCTTTCCCCAACACTTCAGCCCCTTCTTTTCTTTCCTCTTGGAACGAACACACTCACTCATACCAATGCGTGCAGTCAGAGATTTCAAATGTGGACACCTAGGCCCTGATTCACAGAGAGGTTTTCCAATGGGGTTTTGCCATTATAAAACACGCCTGTGAATTAGGCCCCTAGATCCTACACCCTTAACTGAGGTTCCACCCCGATTGTTGGTGTGTTTGAGAAGTGCAACTTCCCAACAGCAACACAAAGGCATTTCCTAGTGTCCCCCCGCCATCTTTTACTGGCTTTCATGGTTTTTACACTTGCTTTTTCTGTAAGAGTAGCTCCCGGTGAAGTCCCCAACAACTGTGACTTCTTTTCAGGCTATATGGTAGGTTCGCCCACGGAACACATCATTTTGTCCTTGGGTAGGTTTTCCCACCTGGGAAATGTGCTGGGCTGTAGGTGGGTGATAGCTACATGTTTTGTTTTTAGCTGCGCAATCCTGCTGCCTTTTATCATATTGGTAACCTAGTGTTCATATATAGTGGCCTTTTGGCTGCAAATGCATTTTAAAAATCCTACACCTCAGCATTTTATTTTGCATCTTTCTTTGTCCGAGTGGACCACGAACAATTGCCAAAATGACTCTTCTGCCTATGTAAGCTCTGAGAAAACCCTACCATTGCTTCCTTTGTTTGGGTGGTAACACATTTTGACTGGATGACGGTCTCCTAGACACCTAGATCCTCAAATCTACGGGTGTTTCGTTTGGTTTAGTTGTGCCTATGTGTATGATGTTTGGCTGCCAAGCCCGACAGGACATTGAATGGTGCCCGGTTTTGCTTTGCGCAGTGTACGCAGAGTTGAAGAGCAGATACTTCTGACACACTGATCATACGCCTGGTCCTCCTGCTGAGGATCTGTGCTGGGAATTTGTTACAAAATAATTTGTTTGCACTATCCGCATCTACCTCAATGGGGCTCATTACGCTATCTGCAAATGATTTGTATGATCATGGCAGATTTTTTGGGGAGTGAGATCTTTTTCAATTTCACTCCCTGGCTTACCTCACTTGCTTTGCTGACACTGGTCAGTCACTATAGGTGCCAGTTAAGGGGGGCAGTCCCAGGTTTAGATCCTTTTTGAGTAGCAATACTACCTTCTTTGTTCAAGGAAATATTGTTTCCTCTTTATTTTCTTTTTGATGTATTTGTTAATATTTCATTACAGCACTGTCAAACTGGTGGCAATGATACCCCTTTCAAATATGTTTGGGTGCACTATCATGTGATCATACATTTGCAAAATGCAAGGTAGCCATTTCACCACCGTGGTGGTCCAAAATCACTGAACCTTGTATTTTAAGCTCTGCCTTAGTTAATGTGTCCTTGTTGGACTTCTACGTTACGGTCAAGTTCAGAAAGTGCCATATATGGTCATGTACTCTTCGTAGCTTCTTGCAATAAGCCCAGGAAGGTTGCTGGCTGGAACTGGGTAAGGCATGTAGACATCCTCAATGCTGTTGAGGATCAGAAGGACGCAGACTCTTTAAGGACATTGTTACTTCAGGTTTTATTAAATAATAAAGGTAAAGGCCTAGCTATCGCTATAGCTATGGGGGATTCTATACCTAAAGGAATAATAACCCAGGTGCTTGTTGGTCTTTCTCAATGTCTAAAAGAATACGTCCACCGTCTATCGCTAATACAACAAAACAAAAGGCCAGGAAAATGACTCCCTTCTTCTGCTTGCTGCTTTTAGAACTTATCTTCTTGATAGATGCTCTTTCCAGATTCTTTGGTCACTCTTTTTATCAGTTCATATAGTTCTTTTCTAAAATTGGTCTTCTTGGTTCCCACTTTGGGCCTAAGTGTACTTGATTCAGGTTGATTTATCCTCATAGCTATTCAAGCCTTCCACTCTTCATTTTCTCACTTTCTTACTTCCCATTCGTCTCCATTTTCTACAAATTGGATTCTCTCTGCATGGCAAGGTACATAAATATTCCCTTTATGACTCAGTTCTTCAAGTATTTCTATATCTCTCTTTTATTCAGATCATTCACATTCATGAATATTGACGTTCTGCTTTTCTCACTTTCAGTTTCCTCTTATCCAGGATACGTGCTTTCTTATTTCCTTACATTCATACAGTTCAGGTTTATCAAGGAATTCACATTTCCCTTCGCCTCCCATTCTGGGAGTTGTATTGTTTTCTTTCGCAGACGGTTAAAGTTCGATTTCAACAAACTTCCTCTCAGTTTTCTCGGTATCACTGAGACGAGATAGCCAGTTTAAATAATGTTAATTCAGGATCTTCTAGTGCCTCACCGTTTTTCCCATTAGTCTTCCGATTTATCGGAAAACCTTCATGTCAGCTTTGCTTCTCCACTGCATGGTCGTTCCGCTTTCATCAGCGTCCCTCACATATACTATTCGTTCATCCGCTCTAACAGGGAGCCGTGCAGCTTGCTGCAGCTACCCAGTGGCAGTATCGGCACAGTTGTATGTGCCTGTTACCCACAACGATTCTCCTGTTGTCACGGCGCCACCACGTCTCAAACCCCCCCTCAGCTTACACCTTCTCAGGATCTTGGCTTCATAAGCTCCAAACTGGCTTCTCAGCGGTCCCCTTGCTGTCTCCCAACCAGTTTATATCTAGCGGGCTCCGCGTACCATTGCCAATCCGCCTCCTATCAACGTCACGTAACCTGGGGCCTCCTCCGCTTGGCAACAACCTCTTTTCTCGCGTCTCGTCCCTCTTCTCACTTCATGTCTGGTGAATCTTCGTATTTCAATCCACTCTTCTCAGTGGATTGGATACTTCGGCTTGAAGAGAGAGTTTCTTTTTCCTCCAGATAATGGCATCTGTTAGCTCCTTCCTTGTCCCAGTTTTGATAGATGTTATGGTTTGACAGTCTCATATATGCCATCACATTTTCTTGTGTAGGGAGTTCCTATGAGGAACGGGAGTCCTTGTCCCCAAAGGGGGAGTCTCCCCGGGTGAGTTCCCACTCGCCTCGTCCCCTAGTGAGGGTGTTGCAGACCGGGATCACCTCCCTAGCCTCACAGGTGGGCAGGGGGGGGCTGCCCATTGGGGAGAAGGGATGAATTCCCTCAATTCGTCACAATACACATTCCACCGAGGTTTAATTCACTGTTTATGGACTGTTGGTGGGTGAGCTGGCTGTCCAGGATTGGACGACCACCCACCTGTTTGAAAGATGCAGGTTTTTTTATTGTGGGGTGGGGCATCCCCCACCCAGGAATTCACATATTAGGAGGGGAACTGGAGCTATTCAACAGTTGACCCCTAGAGCAAAGAATTCAAAGAAGAGACAACAGAAGGACGCCAGAGGACTGCTGCTTGGAATCGCCATTGGCCAATCCACCTCTGAGGCAAAGGTCTGCTCTTCGAAAAGAGAAGGCTTGTACCCAGTGCCTCTCAACCTAGGGTAGGGGGCTTGACAAGTCTCGAGTTTTGATTTGCTCATCTTCTAAAACTCATAAAAGTCGATGAGCCTTGTATAGAAGGCAAGGTATCAAACAGTGAAGACAGGCACAAGTGATCACAGTTCAAGAGTGTTTATTGAACTTCGATGGGCTGGTTGAACGCCTATCTAAGCCTAAATCTAAGGATGGGAGCAAGCTACGACCATCAAATAATAACAGTGTCTGCCAAAATAAAAGGGCCTATACTAATAAACCTATTGCCAATCCTTCGTTCTAAATACAAATGGTGTGGGACAATAGTGTATGCAAAAGAAACGGTGTTCAAGAAATATGTCAGGATAGTTGAGCAGTTGGCTTCCCTTCCCCACGTTTTCAACACGGGGCAAGGCAGCATGTTCAAGCTTCGCACACACACTCTGGCTTCTCTTCCACGAGGATATAGTACAAAGCATAGGTATCCGGGCCTTCTGCCAAAGCCTCTTTCCCCAATAACAGTCTCTTACTGCAGAGAGCCTGTTGTAACAAATAAGCACCAAAGTTCCTTGTTTATCAGGATTTCCACATTCACAAGTTCTCGCTTCAAGTGTTCATCATGTGTCTCCCTCCTTCAGGCTCGGACCCCATTATATCAAAATTCAAAGACATTCGAATGTGCGATGGGTTTTGCTTAAACCATCGAAGGACTACTTTGATGCACTTCACACAATGTTCTAACCAATCTTCTACTTTCGTTCCTCCACTTCTTGGCTGGATACCTTACAGAGACCTTCGATTGAGCACCCTTGTGATGCCAGACCACTCTGTCACTGGTATTTGGTCTTTCTCCATTAATGTTCAAACATCCATCATCAGTTAAGCTTTCGTTACATCTTTCATTGCATGCATTATCAATCGTCGATCTTGCGCTTTTTCCCCAATGTTGTTGCTTGCAACATTGACTTCAACACAGACCGTTCTTGCATCAGTCTCCCCAACTCACTGGCTGTGTTGTTCTCTCGGGCGCTGCTTTGATCTTGAAGCCAAGGACGAAACCACAGCAGCTGCTGTTCCTCCCCGACACAGTGTTAATAGTTTTGGGTACACACACAGTACTGTGTTATTGTCTGCCCCGCCATCCCCTTACCTATTAATGTTACCCTAATCGTGCTGTACAGCGTCTTGTTCCTTTTGACCTAGGTTTGCGTTATATAAATATAATATTTATAAAATATCACTTTTATAGCCTGTTATTTGAGGTTTGATTTCATGGGAACCGGGTCAAAGAAGACTGACCTTTATTGGTCCCTTAATAAAATCATAGAACTTTATTTTCATCAGGGCATTGATGTCAATTTGCTACACATTTTTAAGGTCGGCGTTTTAACCATGGAAATAGAACATACTGTTTTCAGGAGTCTCAGGATTTCTAGCAATATACATATTTATCAATAATCATGTCATGGGATACATATATGTATATATTCACTAAAAAACCTTAGTTAAGGTGCAGTTAAGTTGTGCAGATTTAACACAACAAAACCCTCGAAATTCAGCGGAGGTGGGAAGTCATGACCAGCTTAACTCTGTGCGCTCCCGATTATGTCCCACATATTGCCATTTTGTATGTCATTGAAGGGTGAGAGAGAGTGTGTCGAGTGAATCTGTTAGAGTGATGAGAGAGAGAGAGGCAGTAGGAGAGTAAGAGTTGAAGGAGTAAATAGTAGAAGGATGTGAGTGGAAATTGTGTAGGTGTTTAAGAGAGGGAGGGAGAAAGATAAAGGGTGTGCCAGGATGGCAGTGGAAGAATGAAGGTAGTGGTAGTAGTGATGGTCGAGATTAGGTGGGAGGAAGGCAGGGAGGAGATAGAGGGAGTGAGAGGTAAGTGTTTGTGTGAGAAGATGAGGAGACTTGAACAGAGGAGAAAGGGCGATCACAGAGAGGGAAATGAGATCAGGACACAGCGCGAGAAATATAAGGAAGATGGAGGAGAAAAAGAGGGAGGACGATGAATAAGAGAAAGAAGGGAGGAGTGTAGAGATAGAGGGAATGGAGAAGTAAGAAATACGAGGAGAAAGGTCAGAGAGTGTGAAGGAGAGAAAAGAATGCAGAGAACATCTGGGTGCAATAATCATAACACCCAAGAGAGTGAGGCACACATTAGAAAGCCTGAGAGGGTGTGGGATGGAGAAAGCCTCAGCCTTTAGGTACCGCCGTAGAAATAGCCTAGAAGTAGGGAGTATTAGTTACTTGGCGTTAGTACTAATATACTTCGGGACTACAGTCTGGATTAGGTACACCTAGGTAAAGGTGGAGGGAGCACCTATGAAGGTTATGGGAGCTGTAAAGCTGTACAGATATAGAAGATTGCGTGTGTGGGGACACACTACCAATTGTAATTTAGGTTGGTAATTGAGTTTGAAAAAATATTTCAGGTGCAAGTGTCTCCGGCTACAGGGGCATGAAATACTAGGTTCTTCAGAAATACTTGAAGAAATGCCTGGCTCTCCTAAGGGATTATCCCAAGTTACATGAATATAGGAAATAAAAGAATTCATAAACATCACATTCTGTTCACATGTGGTTCTTTTACATTTTAAGTCAGCAAAATATATCCTAAAGCAATTTTTACAAATGAACTTGTGAAAGTCACAATAGGAAGTATAACCAAAACAATTGTGTTTCTATTCTAGATTAGTCGTTGGATCATTCCAACTCCTTCCTGAGACAAGATGTTCCTCCACAGATTCATCTGTTCCTTGCTGGCGAGTATAGAAGTAGTGCTTTCCAAAATCACATTGGACTGCACATCATAGTGCTTTGTCATACGCATTGCAGCCCCTGTATATACATCCGTGTCTTCATCCTGGACATGTACTACAGGCAAGTGGTGGAAAACAGTCTGCCCTTCAAATCCTGCAGCATGTAACCCAGCAAAGGGTATTCATTTTTTGAAGAACAGTGATGTATTTCAGATGGTACTCCTGCTGCTACTATGCGTTTCGGGAATTAGGCTTTCCCTTCTTCAGGTAGGTACATCCTGTCTTCCTAATGAAGAATGACATGAATCAGTAATGCTAATAGTCTTGTGGGGACTCATAAATGTAGCGATATACTCATGGAAATACACTAACCTTGTTGAATTATGGGCGGCCAATGGCGACCTTTGTTATATACAAAACGCTGTCAAAAAAGAGAGGGGAACAAAGTCGATGTTAGGATCTTCTGTTCTATGCAGTGAGGCATCCCTCTGTGCGCCAACGAAGACAAGCATAGACCGTTGGGAGCGGGTGGCGTGGCAGTTGGGATTTGGCAGTAGGTGGATATAGTAGCTGGTGTAAGAGGTTGTCGTTGGCCTGCATGCAGGCCCTAATAAAGTACTTAATTCTCATGTGTACTTTCTGTTATCGCCACAAGTTGCGACAAGGATTCACACCATGTGGGGCCTGCACTGGTGTGGTGAAGGCTGGCATGCTGGTCGCTGATCGTGTGGACTTCTGAATCTGTCAACTATGACCCTCCGGCGAAGTAGACGTAAGCTGGAGGGGGCAGTGAGAGCTTCGGGAGGTGGTGCCCTGTATCACGTCTTGGAGGAGGAGGGCAGTGGGCATGTATGAGTATTTCACATGCCATGTGAGATCTTGCAAATACAGTGAGGAGAACTGTGTCCACACAAGGGTGCCGGCAGACTGTCGAAGAGGATAAAGCTCATTTTGTGATCTAGAAAATGAGTGACATTCAAACTCTGTGAAGTTTGTCGACCACGTGGAGGGGGACTAAGAGGTATTGTAGATCCCGTGTTGTGCATTACTTACTTATCCTAGCATAATGGGGAGCAGTGAGCAGGCCCAGCCACCCCCACCATTTTTAGCCAATCCCGGCAAACCACCAGTGAAATGGGGAGTGCGGATCAGAGCATTTGAAACCTATTTAACAGCCAGAGATGGGACAATGTATAAACCAGAGAAGAAGGCTGCATTGTTAGTCAATGCCTTAGATTTGAAGGGCAGACTGTTTTCCACCACTTGCCTGTAGTACATGTCCAGGATGAAGACATGGATGTATATACAGGGGCTGCGATGCGCATGACTAAGCACTTGAAACACTTGTGTATAGGCGCGTTACAAATGCCATATCATATGATGTGCAGTCCAATGTGATTTTGGAAAGCACTACTTCTATACTCGCCAGCAAGGAACAGATGAATCTGTGGAGGAATATCTTGCGCCCCTCAGAATATTGGCAGCTGATTGTGAGTTTGGGCACCTGCTTGATAAGTATTTGAGGGACCAAATTGTAGTGCATTGCAACAGTAAAAGAATCCAGGAAAGACTGTTGAGTTGTAGGGATCTCACCTTGGACCAGGCGGTGTACATAGCAAAAGGCATGGAAGTGTCTGCCAGTGGGATGAAGGCTTTAGATAAATATTTTGGTGAGAGTCCATCATGCTCCTATGTCAGTGGGAGACCCGAGAGAATTTTATCAAGAGCAGAAGCTGCATTTGTTAAGAGGAGGAAGAGGCACTTTACGTTATTCAAGAGAATGCTACCGTTGTGGCAATGTAGGGCACATAGCATCCAGCAGGTCGTGTCTGGCGGCAGGCAGAGAGTGCAGCACGTGTATATGTGTGGGACATTTTGCAGAGACATGCCGATGCAGACGAGGAGGTCGGGTGAACCTTGCAGCAGGAAGTGATACTGAAGATGACAGTAATGGTGAACACATTGTGGTGATGGTCGGCGTGAATAGTGAAATCGTTAAGGGGAACAGATCACCACGCTGTAAGTTGAAGATTAACGGCAAGTGTGTCAACTTAGTTGCTGATTCTAGTGCCACTGTCAGCATAATATCAATGTACACGCACAGGTCAAATTTTGGTCAAGAGGGTCTGATGAAACCTCAGACTGCACAAAAGCAGTATGAAGGAAAAAGAATAACGCTACTAGGTTATTTTCATGCACAGCTAGAATTTAAGGGATGCTATGAAGAGGACATTATTTATGTGGCAAAGAAAGGCATAAACGTGGTAGGATGGGAGATGCCGGGTACGATTGAGGATGATCTTGGACCCATGTAGTGAAGAAAAGATTTTGACGGTACCCCTCATATATGACTTGGAGACAATTGTTGAACCATGGAGACAATTCTTCCGGAAAACAGCAAAGTTTTTAAAGACATGCTTGGTTGCATGAAGGGCTTCATGCATTGAATTAAGCTGAAGACATGCAGAACCAGTCAGATAATGGGTTAGAGCTGTACCATTCAGTGCACGAAAGGAACTGGCTGACCATTTGGACAACCTAGTTAAAAAGTAACTTATAGAGCCAACCAAATCGTCATTGTGGTTGTCGCCTGTAGTGGTGGCAAGAAAATGGAAATGGAGACATTCGGCTTTGCATAGACTTGAGATGACAAAATTCTGCGATTTGGGTGGATTGCCATCCCTTGCCCAAGTTTGAATGTCTGATTGCAAAGGTGGCAGATGCAAAGTTTTTTTTTACGACTCTAGATCTAAAAACTGTATACCTCCAGATTCAATTGCATCCGGATTGTAGACGTTTGACTGCTTTTGCGACACCAGAAGGAGCATATCAGTTTAAACGGATGCCCTTTGTGCTGGCATCTGCTTCTTCTGTTTTCCAGCGCATCATGCATGAAATGTTCATAGGTTCAAATGGTTTGGTGGTGTTTCAGGATGACTTATTGATTTTTGGTTGTAATGAGAATGAACATAATAGAGTTCTGTCTGAGGTGCTAAAGAGGTTGCGTGAGAGAGGAATGACTTTACAAAAGGCAAAGTATGTGTTTTCAAGTGCATCAGTGGAGTACTTGGGTCATGCCATATCGTCTGAGGGAGTGAAAGCGAGAGAGTTTGGTTACAGCTATTAATCAGACACCAATGCATTGTGATAAAGAAAGTTTGCTGTCATTCATGGGATTAAGCGAATATAATTCACGGTTCATTCCAAGGTATGCCATCATTGTTGAACCATTGAGAGAACTATTAGGCAAGGGTGCAAACTTTGAATGGACGGACGAGAGAGGGAAGTGTTTTTCAACAATCAAGAAAAGCATTGGGGATGTGCCGATTTTGAGTGTGTTTCGCGAAGGTAGCCAATGTCTGATCACTGTGGATGCAAGCTTGTGTGCTTTGGTTGCAGTTTTAGGCAAGATGAATGCAAGGAAGGAATGTATTGTGTCATTTGCATTGCGCACGCTTCAAAAAAGCCGAAAGACAGTACTCTGTAATTGAACGAGAAGCTCTGGCGCGTGTGTGTGGACTGTACAACATATTAAATCATTTTTTATTTTTTTTATCTGTTTATTGGCATTTTCTTATTTATACAATACGATGCACAATGCTGAGTTATCATGTGTGCCAATCAATGCTTTGGAGTCCAATAAAACAAAGGAGTAGGGAAAAGAAAGGCAAAAGTAGAGAAAGAAGATACAGAGTGCCCAACTTAGTTAGTGGGAAAAACCAAGAACCAGGTGTTTGCTGCCATACTGTAGACAGTGACTCAGCTTTACTCATTGGGCGTCAAATATACTGTGCCCTGTTAATCATTCAGCAGGAGGGAGGCCTGATTCTGCGTATGTGAGTCCAGTGCGGAGGAGAGTGACAGGAGTAGCTACTGCTATTGCTGTGAGGATGGGTTCACGGTGGTTTGTCATCAGAGGGATAAAAAACAGAGTTAACTTTAGGAGCCCCGCTTCCAGGCATATACCCAAGGTCGGGTAGAAGAGCCAGCCTCCTTACTCGCCTCCTCCTGGCCGCTAAAATCACAGTGGCACGAACCTGGAAATCGCTGGAGGGACCCCTGATGATCCTATGGTGGCTCAAACTTTGGGACATCTTCGTCACAGAAAAGATCACGGCGGCAAACAGAGGCCTCCTTCACCGCTTCACGAACATCTGGCCCCCAGTAATAGACTATGACCAGAGCTATCCAGCACTAACTTTTAAGCCACGAGCGGTAGCAAACGCTCTAACAGCGAGGAACACGGAGATGATACAACGGACAGAAGAGCAAGATTTGGACGTTAAATGAGGGGGGACGGGAATGGGGTTGATGGGGGAGGAGATGATCAATGTGCTGCACAGATTGTCATGAAAGAGTATGTTGTAATTTACTTTTCTCTGGTGTGTCGATCAAAAATAAACATGTTTAAAAAAAAAACAAAAAAAGAGTTAACTAAGGATGTTTCGCAGACATGTTTGATTCAGGACCAAAAAATCTGTGTTACCTCGCATTCCCAGAGCATGTGCATTAAATGGGCATTCTGTTCACCACAGCGGGGACAATTGGAAGGTGCATCTTTTTTTTAACTTGGCAATTTCGAAAGGAGTCGTATAGGTGCGATGAAGCACATTTACTTGTATGAGTCTTAATCTCGCAATACATTTTTTACGAAACCCAGCGCCCATGCCCATTGACTGTCAGTGATTACTAGCCCCAAGTCCGCCTCCCATTATGTTTTCAGCTTCGTGAGCTTAGTTTTTGTGTTATCTAGGAGGCACCTGTACAGTCTGAACACAGGCCTCCAGCTATCCTCTAGATCATACATTAGTGCAAAGAGGGTGTTATGTTGGGGTTCAGCAGGCCAATCCGGCCAGGTACGTTTATCAAATTGGGTTACTCTCATATAACTTAGGAACTGCCCCCCTGGGAGACCCTCCTTTTGCATGAGGTCGACCAGGACCCTGAAGGTGCCGTTCTCGTACATGTCTCCCCAAGTGGCAATGCCTGATCTCTCCCAGCATCGCGCAACTTTCAGTTCCTCTGGCTCACTCCGTGTGTTAATCAAGATGGGATATTGTGTGAGTAGGGTTGTTGAAGTCTCAGTATCTTCAGTGTCCTTGACCAAATCTTTCTGGCCACCTTTAATGTTAATGGGTAAACCACGTGTTTGTTCCCCGGGCACCATAATGCTTCCTTTAGTAACACAGGGCTTATCAAAGTACTGAACAACGCATGCTCTGTAGTGACCTTGTCCGACAGCCATTTTGTGAAGAAGCGAAGTTGAGCTGCTAAGAAGTGCTATTCTAGCTGCGGTAGTTGGACACCTCCCTGCTCATAGGGCAGACACAGGGTAGTAATGGCCAGGCTGTGTCTTTTCGTGCCCAATAAAAAAGCCCTGAGTGTACTATCCAGATCTTGGAAGAAGGGCTCTTCTTTATAAAAGGTAACATTGATGAAGCTAAGAGCCTAGGTAGAATGATCATTTTTGTGATGGCCACCCTGCCCATAAACGAGAGGGGCAGTCAAGACCAGAACCCCATTGATTTTTTTGACACCTTCCACTGCCCTCCGCGTGTTTAGGACATGTCTTTTCTGGGGTGTGTGTAATTCGTATACCCAGGTATCTAAATGAGTCATGTTCCCATTGAGGCTCCATTCCAGCACAGGAGTCGCATTGGTGTCTCTTAGCCCCGCTAGAGGAATAAGGCATGATTTCTGCCTGTTAAAGGTGATGCCAGATAATTTGGCAAAGTCGTCTAGCACTTAAAGCATTATGGGTAAGTTATGTTGCAGCTAGCATAGGTATAGTAGTACGTCGTCGGCGTACAGGGAGAGCAGATGTGTGGTGCCCCCTATGTGAATTCCTGCCTCCAAATACTCCTGCCTGAAGTACACAGCTATTCGTTACAATGCTAATATGTAGAGCATTGGGGAGAACGGGCACCCTTGTCGGGTCCACCTTTGTATGGCCAACTGTCTCGATATGTGCCGACCTGTCTTAACTCTGGCTGTGGGGGAAGTGTACAATATTCTAACCCAGCGTGTAAAAAGCGATCCAAAGCCCCGTAGTGCAGCCTCTATCCACTCCCAATACACTTAATAAAAAGCTTTGACCGCATCTAGGGAAGCCACTACATACCGCTCAGGGCCATCGTTGGTTTGGTCGATTAGATGTTACAGTCTGCGCAGATTAGAAGTGGTGTTGCGACCAGGTACATATCCGCTCTGATCCTGGTGTATTAATGCAGCAATGCACCGACAAAGTAGTGTGGCTACCATGGTGGTAAGTAGCTTGATGTCATAATTGAGCATGGCCAGGGAACGGTATGAGTCGCATGTTTCTGCAGGTTTCCCAGGTTTAAGGATGGGGACCACACACTTTTCTCGCAATGTATTTGGGAGTTCGGCAACATCAAAGTCTTCCTCAAAGACTTTTAAAAGCGTTGGGGCTAGAGTGGATTGATATGTTTTTATAAAATTCTGCCGGTAGGCCACCGCTTCCCAGTGTATTGCCAGAAGCTAGTGAGGTGATCGCTTCCTCCAGCTCTGATAAAGTAAAGGGTTGGTCTAAGAGGTCACGCTGACTAGTGGTGAGGTTTGGCAGTTCGATCTTTGTGAAGGTGTCTGCAATTTCCTCAGGTGTATTTGGGAGCTGTGGCTATATAGCTTAGCATAGTAGTCTGCGGATATTTCAATGATTGGTGTCTGTGCCCTCCCAGGTGCTCCACAATCGTCCTGTAGAAGCGTGATTGGAGCTCTAGGGTATTCTTTTCGGCATAACCAGGCGAGCAGCTTCCCCGACTTGTCACGTTCTGTGTGCGTTTGTGCTGTCTTAGTCAAGTAGTCAAACTTTGACAGTTTCTTCCATGTGGCTTGGCAGCTATGCCGAGCCTCGCTAAGAACTCGCTCGGCAGATGGCATGTTTAGATGTAGCTGTTCTAGCTCCCTGACTTTGGCTTCGGAGATCTCAAGCTCCTCTCTCAATTTCTTACAGATACCGCCAGCGCCCGCGATGATCTCGCCTCTTGTTGCAACCTTTAAGGTTTCCCAGACAATTCCCCAGCTGTTCACACTACCAATGTAATCTTTCAGGAAAAAGTCTACTTTGACACGAAGTTGCCCCCTAAAGGCCAGATCCGTCAATGCGTCTGTGGGCATGCGCCAATGCGTCTGTGGGCATGCGCCAAGTCGGGATGGGAGTGTTGGGCGTCCCGCGGTCCCATGAGACGATAAGTGGGGAGTGATCTGATATTGTGCGGCCCATGTATTCAGCACCCACAAATTCAGGGAGTCAGCAAAGACATAGTTTATCCTGATTTGCAGTTTGGCTGGGAAGGAGTAAAATGGAGTATTTTCTAGACTCTTGGTGGAGCTCTCTCCAAACATCAACCAGGGCTAGATCAGCTACTGCGTTAAGAAGTGCGGTTGTAGCTGGGAGTAGACCGTTCTTAGGCGGTGTGGACCTTTCTTGCGCTATATCTAGTACACAATTAAAATCCCTGCCCCATATGAAGAAGGTGTCCCTATGTGGGGTAATTTGTGTGCACAGTGCCTGGATATGTGCAGGTATAGCATGGTTCGGAAAGTAAGAATTAACTATGGCTAGTTCTGTGTTGCCGAGGTAGCCTTGCATCATGATGTACCGCCCCCGCATCTTTGTCTAAGTTCAACACCCGGAGAGGGAGCGAGTTGGTGATCCATGTGAGGACGCCCCTGGTGTACTTAGAGTATGGGGACCTGTGTACGGCCCCCACTTCCCCCCCTAGCATTTCGCCACTACTTCCTGCTCTTAGGCTGTCAAGTGGGTTTCTTGAAGGAAAGCTATTGTAATCTTTTTACGCTGGAGGTATGATTTAATTCTATTCCTGCGTATGGATGTGCCGAGGCCCTTTACATTACATTCCATGACAACATTTTAAACAGCGCCATGACTTTTGTGTATTTGTGCTAGCTTTTGCAGGGCTTTTCCAATTCTATATCTGGTGCATGTGGTGACACTGTGTATCACCTAGTGGGGATTGTCATTTAACCTTTGACTTTATATAGATGGCTAGGAAGCAGGCAGAAAACCTTACATTGGTAGGCTAATGTTAAAGGTATTTATATAGCGCACAGTTGGTCTCCAGGCGCTCAGGCGGATCTGTAAACCAAGAGGTGGGGTTGGGTTAGTGGGTGAAGAGGGCATAGGAAAGTGAGAAGATGGTGTTTGTTGGCAGCTTCAGTTTGGTTTTCACTGTGCGCTGAGCTTGGGTGTGAATATAGGATCGAAGCGAGTCCTGTGTGCTGTTGTTGCGATCTATGTGTTGATTGTTGTTGCAGTTTGGTGAAGTGTGTGTGGTTTGCTGTGAGAGAAGTGGTTGTTTGGGTTTTTGTGTGAGTTAAGTATACAGAAACTTGAGGTTTTGGTTAGTGGGTTATATGTCTCTTAATCCTTGTAATTTTGTTTTATGCATCCAGTTGTCATACTCGGTAGGTATATTATTTCTCTTTCTTTCCTGACTGTCTAGTTTCTTGTGCAATAGCGTGGCTGGTCCCCAGCTAAGCTATTTGAGCTTAGTACACCCGGTTGGGCGAGCATTGTTCCCTAGTTCGGTAGTGTTGTTATTCCCCCGCTCCTTCCTATCTGTTTGCTGTCGGTGGTCCATTGCTTCCTGTAATTACAATGTTGGCCAAGATGTAATTGCTAGGTCATACCTTGCCTTCCTTCCCGATTGATCTGTGAATGTTCTTTGATATGATTCTAGGTGGTCCATCTTTCAATTGATAATTGGATATGTTGTAGATCAGTATATCCTTACTTCTATTAAGGGTCGAAGGCTTGGGGAATGTGGGATAGGTTCCTCTCTCAGCCTAGTTTCGCTCTGTATGCCCCTTGGGCATTCTTCCAGTTATTTGAGGAGTTTCCTGTATTGTAGTTGAACTCTTGTGTTCCGTATGTTCTTTGGTAGTTCGTTCCAGGGTTTTGGTGCGAGAATGAGGATCCTCCGAGTTTTCTTTTGATGTATGATTTGGGTTCCAAACGGATGTCGCTACTGGATCTGAGTGGCCTTGTAGTGTGATGTACGTTTATTTTTCTTCTAAGAAATTCTGTGCCTTGGTCGTGGATTGCTCTGTGCGTTATGCACATTGATTTGAACTTGATTCCCTGTTTGATGGGTAGCCATTGTAGCATTTTCAGCGCTGGTGTGATGTGTTCTCTTTGAGGTAATATAAGGAGCAGTCTGGCTGCCGCATTTTGTATGCGTTGGAGTTTATTTGGGGGTCATTGAGGCATGCCTAGATATAAGCTATTGGTGTAGTCTAATCTGGACATGATGAGAGCGATGACGGTAGTTGTTTTGTTGGTGAATGAGAGGAATAGTGGGATCCGTTTTTTGCTGCTCGCAGGAGAAAGAAGCATTTCTTGATTAGGGCGTTTACTTGTGGCTCTAGAGTGAGTTTGTTGTCCATCAGGGCTCCCAGGATTTTTACAGTCGATGATGGGGCTGGGGCTTCACCAAGTTCTGTTGGCCATGGGATGTAAAGGTTGTCTTCTCCGTTTTTTGTGATGATCATCATTTCTGTTTTGCCTGGGTTGAGATTGAGGTAGTTTATTTCATCCAGTTGTATATTTCACGAAGGCAGTTCTCTAGTGTTGACTTTTCTTCTTGTGAGTCTTGTATTTTATAGACTATTTGTGTGTCGTCAGCGTAGTTGTAACAGGTGAGGCCATGTCTTTCGTTGATTTTAATTAGTTGAGACAGGTAGATGTTGAATAGAAGTGGCGAGAAGGATGAACCTTGTGAAACTCCACATGACGATTCACTTGGGCTTGATTTGAAATGTTACATCCATTTTGTTTCTGTTCTGTTTGTTATGAAGGATTTGATCCATAGTAAGGCATTGTCAGTGATTCCGAATTCTTCTGGTCTCATAATGAGGATGTCGTAGTTAATTGTGTCGAATGCCGCAGAGAGGATTAAAAGTATCAGAGCAGTTCTTTTGTTTGAGTCTGCGTTTGCCTTTAGGTCATCCCAGATTGAGATGAATGCTGTTTCTGTTCCTCTTATCAGTCTGAAGCCTACTTGTGCCTGGTTTAATAGGCAATGTTCTTCTATGAATTCTTGGGTTGTTCTATTATATGTGGGACGTTTTGCAGTTTGTTCCGGTGTTCCTTGGATCGGTGGGTGTCTTCAGTGTTGTGGTTGCATGGTCTGTTTTGTATGGTCTGTTGGATGGTCATGATTTTATTTTTGAAATGGTCTGCAAGGTCACTGCATAGTTTCTTTGATGGTATTGGAGCGCTGTTGCAGCCGGGTGGGTTTTTTATTTTGTTTATGATTCTAAATAGTTCTTTTTGGGTGTTTGGTGATTTGAAGATTCTGTTGTCGTAGTATTTCCTTTTTGCTTTTTGTATTTCCTTTTTGTATGAACGGGTATGTTGTTGAAGTTTGCATTTTTTTCTGCAGTCTTTATTGATCCCCCATTCTAGTCCTAGTTTTCGTTTTTTTCGGGGATGAATTGAAATTTTCTTTGGCGATCTTGTCAATTGTTGTGGTGATCCAGTTGCGAAGTATATCGATTTTAGTGTCTAGGTCAGCTCCGTCCATAGATGTTGCTTGTGGTTTGGTGATCTCCAATAGTTCCGTTAAGTTGGAGTATTTTATGGTTCTATAGTTTTTTTCATGATGATCGGTAGCTTTCCCTGTTTCTTGGTTATTGGGGAGGGCAGTGTGATTACGAAGGGGATGATGAGGTGGTCGCTCCAGAGGATCTGTATCAGTGGCGCTGTGGTAATTAGTTTCTGTTGGCGAAGATTGTGTCCAGTGTATGTCCTGCCGTGTGGATTGCTCCTTTGACCAGCTGATGTAGTTCCCTTGTTGTTAGGTGGCTGGTAAGAGATTTTTGTGAGGTTTTGGTTTCTTCATCGAACCAGATGTTGAAGTCTCTGAGGATAATCAGGTGGTTATGCTAGATAGCTAGGTTGGTGATTGCTTTAATGAAGGTGTCTGCGAAGGCTGCATCATACGTTGGTAGTCTGTATACCAGTATGAATTTCAGGTTTGTTCTGGGATTTGTTGATAGACGTATGTTTAGGGATTCACAGTTATTGATGTTTAATGGGTCTTCCGCTTTAATTTCTAGGTGTTCCTTGTGGATGATTGCCAGTCCACCATCTCTTTTTGTTTTTCTGTTTGCTTGGATGCACTTGAAGGTATCAGGCAGACAGTTATTGAGGGTGATCTTGTAGTTGTCATCTAGCCATGTTTCGGTTACGGAAAGGTTGTCAATGCCTCTGTCACTTAGGAGGTCATAGATTTCGGTGGCATGTTTGGACATTGATCTTGCGTTAATTAGATTGCATTGGATATTTTTGGTGTGATTTGGTTTATTTGTCGTTCCCGGTTTTGATTTGTGGGTGTTCAGTTGGGGTGCTTTTATGTTGACTCTGAATTCGTTGAGGTTCTGTGAAGGCGGCTTCATCGTTCTGTGAGATTGATAATTGGGTTGCTGACTTCTATTGCTTTGTCATCTCTTGTCATTTGGTGTGCGTATCGATAGTGCCCTTCTGTTCTTTTAATGTAGGGAGTAAGGGAGTTGGCGTCATCCCATTCTCTTCTTGGATCCACTCTTTTTTGGTTCCGTTCTGTTTTTTTTTTATCCGTCTTGAGTTGTCGGAGTCATTGAAGTATCTAGGTTCTTTGGTTGGTGCGAGGTACGGTGTAAGGTATAAGGATTTGTCTCTTACGATGTTTGTTCTATCGATAGTATTGTTTGGCGGGGTGTGTTCTGTATTGAAGGTGTCTTCTGCTGGGGGTGGTTGTGCTTGTGCATCCGTATTATTTGTACGGTGTTCATTTTCTCTTTGTCGACATCCAATTCTGCGTTGGGGCTTTTTGGGTCCTTGGAGGGGGGAGTTGGTCTGGGTGTTGGGTTTATAAGGGCAGTTGTCCAACTGTTGTTCCTTGTGCCAAGCTAGTGTTGATTTAAATCCTCTTTAGTTGTTGCATCTGGAGGTTTTTTCGAGGGTGTGTCTTTGTTCGTCGGTTGGGTAGGGGTTTTCCTCTAACAACGGGATGGCTGTCCTGGGGAGTATTGTACGTAGGTGGTGGCGCGGTTGGTTATGGGCTATGGGTGCAGTAAATTAGGGTGGAGAATGTGGTAGTGGTTACTGGCTTTGGTGGTTGCTTGGTGTTAAGGGATGTCGGGCTCTTAGGATTCAATTATTGCAGGTACTGATAGTATCCAGAAGGATCGGAAGCAGAAAGTGTAGAGTCTAGGTTTTGCAGGTGGTTTTCAACGAGTTATACTCTTGGGTGTAGGATATCAGATGTCCGAAGGGATGTAGGTTTCGGGAGGAGCCAAGCGATGATTGAACAGCTTGATTCCTGATCCTTGGACAGCAGCGGGTGGGTCCAGGTTTCGCGAAGGCAGGCAGAGGTCAAAATTGGGACACCTAGCTATCGGGAGAGGGTTAAGGCCTCGCAGAAGGCAGGCGGTGATCAATTATCAGGTTAGGGACAACTAGGTGTCAAGGGAGGTTTAGTTTGGGAGAGGTAGGTGGTAGTTAAGGGCCAATTCTAAGACGCCTAGATATGGTGAGGAAGGTTCAAGCCTCCGAGTGTCAGGCAGCAATTGAACACCTGGCCTGGGACACCTAGACAGCAATTGTACACCTAGACTGTGACACCTAAACAGCAATTGTACACCAAGTCTGGAACACCTGGACAGCAGGAGAGCTATCGGGTGTCGGGTAGCAATTCAACACCTAGACTGGGACACCTAGACAGCAATTGTACACCTAGACAGCAATGGTGCACCTAGACTGGAACGCCCGGACAGCGGGAGAGGCTCCGGCCTCACAGTGTAGCAGGTTTAACAGTATAAGCTAGAGGTGGGAGCGCCTAGTGTTAGCTCGTGTACAGATGCAGAGAGTTTCAGGTTTCACAATGCAGTTCAGGCACAGGGGAGTACACCTAGGTATAGTTTGGTACAGGAGAACACACCTAGATGTGTGTTCTGCGTGGTGGGGGAGGCCTGGGGTCTATAAGATGCCGTGTCTAGAGGCAGAGAGGCCTAGGTTTCACTGTGCAGTTTAGTACAGAAGAACATGCTGAGATTTGAGAGTCCTTTATATCTGGAGAGCGGCCCTAAGTTTCGCTATGTAGTTTGGTGCAGGAGAACATACTGAGATTTGAGAGACTTGTACAGTGGGATAGAGCCATGAGCTTTACAGTACAATTTGGTATGGGGACACACCTAGAATGGGGTCCTGTATAGTGGGAGGGAGGCCCAGGCCCCACAATGCCGTTCAGTACAGGAGGACACACTGACATTGAGAGTCCTGTATAGTCGGAGAGAGGCCTAAATTTCAAATGTAGTTTCAAAATGCAGTTTCAAATACAGGGGAGTACACCTAGAGGGGTCCTGTATAGTAGGAGAGAGGCTCAAGCCTCACAATGCAGTTTGGTACAGGAGAGCACACTGAGACCCGAGAGTCCTGTATAGTGGGATGGAGGCCTAAGTTTCACAATGCAGTTTCAAGTGCAGTTTCAAATACCGGGGAGCACACTTAGAAGAGTCCTGTATAGTGGGAGAGAGGTCTAAGCTTCACATTGCAGTTTGGTATAGGAGAGCACACTGAGAATTGAGTCCTGTATAGCGGGAAAGAGGCCTATGTTTCAGATTGCAGTTTCAGATGCAGGGGAGCACTATTAGAAGGGTGCTGTAAAGTAGGAGAGAGGCCTAAGCTTCACAATGTGGTTTCAAATGCAGTTTGTTTCAAATACAGAGGAGCACTATTAGAAGGGTCCTGTATAGTGGGAGAGAGGCCTGCATTTCAGAATGCAGTTTCAGCATGCAATTTCAAATGCAGCTTCAAATACAGGCACTGTATGTAGTGCATAGCACTAAACGCACCGATCCACTCTAAAGCTGCCAGTCTATCTTCTGATAGGGGATCGTACCAACGCTTTGCGTGCAGCTTTTAATATAGTGGTTCCATTTCTGATTGCTCCCAGCTAGTCTATTATGGTGGCCTGTTGTGCTGTGTGTCCGTGACTGTTGTTGGGAGGGCGCTGGCTCCATCATCTCGATGTCGAGGATCGTCGTTTGTGTCTGTTGTGCTCCATCCACATTGTTACCGCTTCAGGGCTTTCAAAGAAGTGTGACTGTCCTCCATGTATCACTTTCAGACTGGCTGGATATGTGAGCATATATTTGATCCCTTTCTGCCTTAGCCTGGCTTTGATTGAGATGAATCCATTCCGTTGCTGTTGCGCTAGGGGGTGTAATCTGGATAGATGAATGCATTTGAATTGTCTCTCTGAATCACTCCTCCTTCCCTAGAGAATTGTAGGAGCACTACCTGGTCCCTAAAGTTCAGAATCTTTGCGATTATAGGACGAGGGTGCGATCCAGGTGGGGGTCTTTTTTGTAGGGATCGGTGGGCCCGTTCTACACCAAAGCCTTGTGACAGTTTGCCAGGGCCAACTTCATGGAGAAACAGTTTCTCTATGTAGGTCGTTGGTCCTCTGCCCTCGGTACCTTCCGGTATACCTAGGACCCTGACATTGTTTCTGCGAGAGCGAACCTCCGCATCTTTAGCTCTTGGTTCTAGTATGCAGTTTCTGAATTCTAGGGTTTTCATTCAGGCTGCTAGGTCTTCAGTGGTGGTCGCAGTGTCTTTCTAGAGTGTTTCAGTGATCTAACCCTCTCCACAAGAGATCTCACGTCTTGACGAAGAAGTTGCCCATCTATCTTGACATCCTCAATTCTTTGTCACAAAGAGGATCTCAGGGCCACTGCGGCTGTAAGTACTTTTTCGAGGGGATTGTGTCCTCCGACGTATTCCACATCTATGACCGGTAATGACCTCAGCTGTGCTGCTTCGGAAAATTTTCGGCAGAGGGTGTCCTGCCGAATCCTCCTATAGGCGTCTCATGTCGAGGGTGACTGAATACTTGGGGTGGTCTGCTCCACCTGTTGATTTTGATCAGGATGATCTGACGGACATCCTGGACCAAGGTCCGCCCACTGACCCGGTGTTGCCATTTCACATGGCTTTGCAAAGAAGAGTGGCGGCGGCTTGGACTGCTTCGGAGAGTCTCCCGGCAGTGAATAAATTGCATCCGAAAAAATACCGCCCAGCCAGTAGTGACCCCTGCTACTTGTCGATGCACCCTACTCCGGAGTGTTTGGTGGTGCAGGCGGCTACGGCCCCTGCGAAGTAGGCTGCGTACCCTACCATCCCTCCTGATAGGGACGGTAAGCGCTTTGATGGTTGGGCGAAGAAGGTATTTTCATCTGGGGGTATGGCTTTGAAGGCAGCCAACTCTGTTTGTGCCTTGTCGAGATTCACTCACACTCTGTGGAATTGTGCATCTTTGGCAGCTGAGCATATTCCCGAAGGGGAAGAATGGGATGGTTTTCTAGCCCTCGTGCAAGACGGCAAGGATGCCATGTGTGAATCCGTTCAGTCGGGTTTGGACACGGCAGACTGTGTCAGCCGGTCCGTGGCTGCAAGCACCGTGTTACGCAGGTTTGCGTGGTTGCGGAAGTCAGGGTTTGCTCCTGATGTACAATCCCGGCTTCTCAACATGCCCTTTGATGGTGTCCATCTGTTTGGCAGCAAGGCTGACGAGAGCCTTGAGAGGTTGCAGACCTCCAAAGCTGCAGCGAAGTCTTTGAGCGCTGCAGTATGTCAACCTCCGCCTTTTCATCCTAGGGCACAGCAATGGAGGGGAGGTTCCTTTCGGTACTACTCTACCTTTGGTAGATCGAGAGGAGCTGCCCGTCAAAGGGGCCACCGTAGAAGTACCAGAGGTGGAAAACAAGGTACTCGAGGAGCCAAAGCCGCTCAGGCAGTTGCTTCTTTGCCCTCAGGCACTGCCGCAGCTGCGTCCACTCAGTCATGAGGCCATGTCCCATGGTTCGCCGGTTGGGGGCAGACTTGCGCAGCATCTTGGAGAATGGCGAGCCATTACTTCTGATGTGTAGGTTCTGGAGATCATAGCCGACGGCTACTGTCTTCCCTTCCGGCAGAGGCCTCACGACAATCCACCAGGGAAGCTCTCTTTTAAGCATCTGGATCCACTCCTTGCGCAGGAAATCCTATCCCTGCTGGACAAAGGCGCCATAGAACTGGTGCCTTTAGCGGAGTCAAACAAGGGATGGCATTCCCCTTATTTTTTGATCCCGAAAAAAGACGGGGGATTGAGACCCATCATGGACTTGTGTTGGTTGAACAAGCTCCTCAGGAACGACAAGTTCAAGATGGTAACTCTTTCTCAAGTCCTCCAGGCCCTTTAACTTCAGGATTGGTTGGTGTCTCTCGACCTCATGGAGGCTTACTTTCATGTGCCGATTCATCCCAAGCACAGGAAGTCCCTGAGGTTCGCGGTTGACGACTCGCATTTTCAGTTTCGGGTCCTGTCGTTAGGATTGACCTCTGCCCCGAGGGTCTTCACCAAGCTGATGGTGGTGGTGGTGGCAGCGTATCTCAGGAAAGGGGTGATTCACGTCTACCCCTACCTGGACGATTGGTTGATCAGGGCGCTCTCTCCCGAGCAAGCCCTGGATCATCTGTCCGACACCTGCCACTCCCTTCACAAGCTGGGCTTCTCCCTCAATTTAAGGAAGTCCCATTTGACACCTACCCAGCGGCTCCTATACATTGGAGCAGTGCTCGACACATCCCTGGGGCAGTGTTCGCCGCCCCAGGTGAGTGCTCATCACATTCTGCAGATGGTGGACAAATTTCAACATGCCCAGAGTCTCCCGGCGTTCGAGTTCTTGAGGTTGCTCGGCCTCATGGCATCCTGCATTTTCCTGGTACCAGAGGCCAGGCTGCGGATGAGATCTCTGCAGTGGGCTGTCTAGATGCAGTGGTCACAGTTCTCCGGCAGGATGTCGGATCCCATTCAGATTCCGCCCTCGATCGCACAGGATCTTCTGTGGTGGGCCGTCAAAGGCAATCTATTGAAGGGAGCTCCATTATGGCAACCTTGGCCGGAGGTGACGATCGTGATGGACACATCCCTCACGGGTTGGGGAGCTCATGCCAACGAGTTGACAGCCAGCGGCCATTTGTCTCCGTCGGAGTCCAGACTCCACATCAATCTGTTAGAGCTGCGGGCCGTCAGGCTAGCCCAGAAGGCTTTTCTGCCGTCTGTGCGGGGGAAGAATGTCCTGATTATGACAGACAATACAGTGGCCATGCACTACCTCAACAAAAAAAGGGGGGGGCAGGGTCACTCCCGTTGTGCAGGGAGGCGATGCAGCTCTGCTTCTGGGCCATCCAGCAGGAAATTTCGATCTCGGCAGTTCATCTGAGCAGGCAGAGCACGGTCTCTCACGAGTGGGACCTGGCTCTGTTGGAGATCTTCCCCCTTTGGGGAACCCCACAAGTGGACCTCTTCGCCACCAGTGTCAACCGGAAGTGCGAAAGATTCTGCTTGTGGGAATTTCCTCCAAGAGGAGCCTTAGGGGAAACGTTCGTAGTGGAGTGGTCCTTCCCACTGCTGTACGTGTTTCCTCCAGTCCCTGTCATTCCGCAAGTGTTGTGGAGGTTACGGAGGTTCGGTTCCTGGATGATCCTCATTGCTCCATCGTGGGCCAGGAGTGCGTGGTACCCGGACCTTCTAGACATGTCCATCTGCCCTCCATGCCGTCTTCCCTACCGAGACGATCTGCTCTCGCAGGAGGGGGTCGGGTTCTCCATCCAGAGGTCAAGTGTCTCAGCCTTCATGCTTGGTATCTGAAAGGTTGAGGTACAAGCATTGGCACCTCCCCGAAGACGTGATGGAGGTGTTGCTTTCGGCCAGAAGGCCTGCAACGAAATCCCTGTACCGTTGCCGTTGGAGAAAGTTCTGTGACTGGTGCAGGGTACAGAATGTGGATCCTTTCCAATGTTCCATTCCTTTGTTTAGTCTTTTTTGCTTTCTTTAGCCCACAAGGGCCTGCAAGTGGGTACCACTAAGGGTTACCTGGCGGCGATGTCCATATTTAAGCGCTCGTCTGAGGAATGTTCTTATTTTAAGATCCCTTTGATTTCCCAGTCTCTGAAAGGGCTAACTAATCTGTTTCCACCGTCGCCTTTCCAGGTGCCGGGATAGGATTTGAATTTGGTTTGAAAGTTCCTAATGGGAGCTCCGTTTGAGCCCTTACATTCTTTTCTGTTGCGACTGTTGTCCTTTAAAACTGTATTTTTAGTTGCGGTTACTTCTGCACGCAGAGTGAGTGAGTTGCAGACACTTTCCGCCAAGCCACCCTTTACTGTGTTCCATAAGGACAGGGTTATCCTGCGGGTGCGGCCTTTTTTTCATCCGAAGGTTGTGTCGGAATTCCATTTTAGCCAAAAGGTGATTCTTCCGACGTTTTATCCTCCTCCACATCCTGGTAAGGAAGAGGAGAGGCTCCATAGGTCGGATCATAGAAGAGCTTTGAGTTTCTGTCTCTCACGGATGTCCCGGGTCAGAGTGGATGATCAGCTTTTTGTTGGTTTTGCTGGAAGGCGCTTGGGTCAGGCTGTTTCCAAACAGACCTTGTCTAGATGGATCATTTTGATGATCTCTGAGTGTTACCGTTTGGCGGGAAAGGACCCTCCAGTAGGTTTACAGGTTCACTCTACTAGGGGTGTGGCTGCCTCCACTGCTCTACAAAGGGGTGTTCCGATGATTCGAAATATTTGCGAAGCAACCACATGGGCCTCTGTCCATACTTTTGTGAGACACATTTCCTTGGACTCCATCCATGGGCAGGATTTGGCCTTTGGTAAGGCAGTCCTTTATTCAGCAATTTGATTGGGCATTCTAAAATTATAAATTGTAAATTCTTTTCCCACCTCCATACATTGGTACTGCTTTGGGAGTCTGTCATAGATGTGGAATACGTCAGAGGAGACAATCCCCTCGAAGAACAAGTTACTTACCTTATCTGGTAACGTTCTTTCGATGGGATGTTCCTCTGACGTATTCCACATTGCACCCTCCCAGCCTGCCCCTCTACTGAATTTCTTATGCGAAAGCAGCTTACGATTCCGCAAGGCTTTGTGCAGTCATACTGGCAGGAGATTGGTGCCACACGCTCTGGGGAAAAAACTACAACTGAGGCTACGGGTGCCGTGCGTCCTGTATATAACATCCGGTGACGTCGACCCTCGACGGAGGCCCTCAAGGAACAACGTATCAACGTCATCAACGCAGGACGGCCACTGCCGAAAATTTTCCGAAGCAGCACAGCTGTGGTCATTACCTGTCATAGATGTGTAATACGTCGGAGGAACATCCCATCGAAAGAACGTTACCAGATAAGGTAAGTAACTTGTTCGTCTTCTTATGGGTCCGGTTGAGAGCAACCCGTTTCGGTTCGCACTGCACTTGTTGGCTCTGATGTCTGTGACTTCCCAAGGCCAGCAAAGAAGTCCATGATGGTGCCTTTGTGTTTTTTTTTTCTCGTTTGGGTGCATAGCTCCCAATGTCAGGGTTCAACATGTGTGACAACATTAGTGTGGCTCCGAGTCCTGTCTCCCCAATCTGTGATCCAGCACCATGCCTGCTGAGTGTTCCGCACTTATGAGGTACAGCCAGACATCCAAGTGTAGATTACAGTCCTGCTCCGTCGCTGCTAGTGTGTCACTGTATCTGCCCCCGTAGTTGGCTCGCGGTTTCCAGGTAATGTCTTGGTCTAGGTGGTACTGCAGTGCACAAGCTATGACAGGCCCAGCATGCTTTGGTTGGTGCCACGTTGTGCAGGACATAGGAGCGGAGTTATCGGCACAAGATGTGTGTGAGGTAGCTGTGTGCCTGGAGCCAGGCCCGCCTGATAGTCCTGTTGTGTCTGTGCTGCAATGTCACTGGCTCCGCTCGACTCTGCATCTTCTAGCTCTGCAAGGGTCGTGGTGGAGCTTGTAGCGGGAGTTGCCACCCCTGATTTCATGGGCAAAGCTCACGCAGCTGGCGATTTGCTTGTACAGCCACTAGTGTCTTGAGTTATTGCACATACGCTCAGGCCATGTCCACTCAGGTCCAGAGTTCGCTGCGGAGGGGTTGGGGGGCGACCCTCAAGGGCCTGAGTTGAGAATCAGAGGTCAGTGCATATTTGCTGGCTTTCCTGCAGCCTAGTTTTTCTCCAATGAGCCACCGAGCAGGCCCAACACAGCAGGCGCATCAAACTTCGCTCACAGGAAGTGCACAGGGAAGCAAGGGCTCCCCCCACAGTGTTGCTTACCGTAAAGGCGAGACAAGCAGCGATGGCACAGGTTCCTGCAAAATCACACCGTCTCCTTCGCGGGGTGCCTGTTCCGGGGCAACGCATCCATCCCTCACTGCAGCCTAGACCCAGCACTGTCAAAGCATATACTGTGTGTTTACGGGCCGAGGGTTGACTCAAGGAGATGGCGGGATCTGGTGATTTGCTTGAGAGGGGGAAGTGGCGTTTGAACCTCGTTGAGGGCGCATGTGGTGGCATTCCTCCTCTCTGCCGTCTAGTCCGGGATGCAGCGACTACTGTTTAGCCGCTCAATGTATGTCCAGCAGTGCTGCCAGCCCCGGCAGTGGCACAGTCAGTAGTGGGACCGTCACAAGTAGGTCCTGTTTCCTTGCCACATTGGATATGTCCAAGGGCGGCGTTCCCCTCCTTAGCAGCGGCTGCAAAGCAGTCAGCCTCCAGGCACGTCCACAAGTACCAATCCAGGCACCTGGCTGCTCGCTGTGCAGCTTCGTGGTGCCTCCTTACAGTGCGCTCCGGCTCTTCCGAGGCAGAGGATTTGTGTTGGCCGCCATTTTGGGTGGTGTCACCCTTGCCACGTGCGGTCCTCTGCTATTACCCCAATGTTTGTTTATCTACAGAGAACTAGCGCCAGCTGCATGTCGCAGCTACATTATGGACAAAGTTTACCATATGCGTGCTGGAGTTGGGTAAGGAAACTGCAGGTGTTATAGGATCATTGATCGGCTGGCTGTCGGAGCTCAGATGAAACGCAGCCTCACTGCATGTCCTCTAGGCCATGCCCCCCCCCCCCAACATTTTAAATCATATGTTTGGGGTACGGTTTTTACTTTGAAGACTGATGATAAACCTTTGTTGACTGTTAAACTGAGGTGGATGGGGAAAAACAAATCTGAGGTTGTGTCGTCTAGCTTCTAAGCTGCACGATTATATGTATAGCATGGAATTTGTGCTGGGTAACTGAAACTTAAGAGCTGATTTCCTGTCTCTGATGCCATTATTGAATGTTGAGGCCAAAGTGGATACAGAGGATGATGAAGAAATGGTGGTGGTTATCAGGGATGGAGAGCGCACAGGGATGAGTGGAAGAGCAAGTTAGGGATTGACACTGCTGGCACGTGTTGTGCACAGCGTGTTGAATGGGTGGGCTAGAGAACACGTTCTGGACAAACAGATGCAAGTATACGCTAAGGTCCAGGAGGAATTGTCTGTGGAGGATGGTATGTTGATTCGTGATCACAGGTTTGTGCCACCTGTTGGAGTGTGATGGAGACTATTAAAAATTGCTCATGAAAGGCACGTGGGAGCCACACACATAGTAAGAGGTGTCTACATGAATGTTATTGGTGACCAGTGATAGACAAGGAGGGTAATTGGCTAGTTCGCTGATGTGGTGTTTGTTGCTCTGCTGACAAGGGATTGCAGTGTTGTAGTGTGCTGTTGCAAATTGCTAATTGGCCAGAGGCCAAGGGTCGAATTAGCTATGGATTGTATAGGTCCCATTAACATTTTGTCACCGAAAGAGCGTTGTGCATTAGTTCTGGTAGATTGTCACTCCAAGTGGTGTGAAGTGAAATGTATGTCCGTGTCAAACACTGCAAGCGTGATTGAGTATTTACGGGAGCTTTTTGGAAAGAAGGGACCCCTGAGATGTTGGTGACTGATAACGGGGTGCATTTTACCTTAAAAGAGAGGCAAATGTTTTTAAATGAAATGTGGATCAAAAGTTGGCATACTGAACTTTTCCATCCCCAGGCAAATGGTTTGTTGGAAAGGGTAAAGAGGATGGTGAAGAGCTGCATTCAATGGGCACTAGCTAACCGGGTATCTGTGCAGTCTGCTAGGTGTGACTTGTTGTGGGCATATAGGTCAACGCCCAATGTTGTGACAGGTGTTTCACCTTTCGAATTGTTGAGAGGTAGGGAGCCTGGGTCTAAGTTGGTACCAGTTTGGGTTGGTCGATTGTTGCGTGATGGGGTGCCTGCTGTGGATCTTGATAGTGTATACCAAAGGGTTTTGGACAGTACAAGAGTAAGGTTGATTTTGATAGCTGGAGGTTTGTCTAACAGAATGACCTTCTAGTGGGTGACGTTGTTGGAGTCAAAAAAACTTTCAAAGTAACCAAAGGAGAGTCACAATATTTTGTGCCTGAAATTGTCACTGAGATGAGTTGAAGCGCCGTCAAACTGGGAAAGAATGGATGGTGGAACAAAGAAAAGATTGTGAGGTTGAACAGGAGATATGGAATGGTGGAATATGAGTTTGGTAGTGGGGTTGTAACCTGTGATGAGAGCAGAGTGGAGAATCCTCTTGTGGGTGGTGGTGAGCATGTGGACGAATCAGTTAATGGTTAAGTGGAAAGGGAGTGTAGTGTAAAATGAATGTTGGAGACCTTGGCCAGTACCATGAGACAGCTTTGGCGGAAGATTTGTGCAATCTTAGAGACAGTTCAAGAGACCATCTCAGGCACAATGTTGGATGTTCTGACAAGTTCAAAGATGTTTTCTATGATTAATTATTTCTCTCATATCTGTGTCTGATTGTTTCCTTATCCATCGTGAAGGGGAGATGTGTTATGATCTTTTGTTCCATGGCGCGAGGCGACCCGCCTAATAAAGTACTTCTCATATGTGTACTTTCTTTTATCGCCACAGTCAATCTTTTGCTAAAGATACTTAAGGTAACCGGGATTTATAGTCACATTATTCGTAATTAGCTAGTAACATCGTGGTCACTTATGCAGTGCTGTAGTAATGAGAGCCAGGGCCTCTGTAATGTCAGGATAGTCAACCCTGTATTAAACATAATCTGTCGGTTTGGGAAACGCTACATGCATATCACCTAAACCTCCATCAGAATTTTAGGAAAATGCACTTACTGTCCAATTAATCAGTTATATTAACATGATGCTGTGCATCGGGAACAGTGATAGTGCCCATTCCTATAGGAAAACCAAACAGGGTTTTTTAGAATTTGTATTTTGTGAGAAAATGATTCAAAATCCTGGTACATTGATACATGCTTACCTAACTTAACTTCATAATGCCGAGCACAGGACGGGCAAAGTCAAATAGTAAGTAAAGGCACACATAGTGTAGTAAAGGCACAAATGCTAAGACACATGCCATTACAAGAGCTCTTGATATGTTTACCTTTTTACCGACAAGAACATTATCATTTAGTCCTATGCATTGGAATTGCTGTAAGAAATAACTCTGAATCAATAACAATGCAGGCGGTGGCTTTTACAAAGCCTCTTGTACCGTGTTAAAAAGATACTCCTGAAATGGAGTGAATATGTTGTCAGAAACGTGCGTGTGTGTGACTGCGTATCATGCATGTAATGTGTGGCGTCTCTTAAAGGTTCTCTGTTACCTGATATCCTGTTATCTTTAAATATTGTATCTCTGTTGGTTAATACATTTTAACGAGACGCTAACATACATTTTATTTTTTATTTAATGGTTATTTATAATGCGCCTATACACAATGTGCCTCATTATAAGTATGCCGGTCCCGGAAACAAAGGGGCTGGTAAGCTTAGTGGCACTGGTGTTTCTGGACCAGCCGACAACGGGTTTGCCTGCCGGAGCCGCTGTGCCCGATAGGTCTGAACCTACCGGGCACAGCGGTCACGGTAGGCAAAGCTGTCACGGATGCACTGGCACCGTTAACAAAGGTGCAGGTGCTTCTGTTGTCCCCATTCCCATAGAGTCCTGTAGGACTCTATGGGAATGGGGACTTATAATTTGCCGGCGCCTGACTTCCGGGACCGCCGGGGTTGTAATACCCCGGTGTTACTGGGTAGTCAGGCACCGGTAAATAATTACGGGTCTGGCAGCAACCTGCCGGTAGCACCGATTCGGTTACCGCTGGACCCATAATGAGGCCCAATGTGGTTCAAGCCGCAACAAGACAAAGGGGGGAACGGGGATGACAAAAAGAAAATGGTCCTACTAGGCCTTGTGACATTCAGATAGTGCAAGTGCAGTAATAAGTGCGGGGGACAGGAGGGGGTGGAAGTGCCCGTCGGGGTGGCAGGGCCTGTGGTTTAAGCGAGTGCCAGGAGATGCCAGGTGGACGGAGCCAGGAGAATGCAGAGAGTGCTTCGAAAGAAGGTCCACATGCTAAGTGCGAGGAACAGGGCTGGAAGGGCTCAAGGGGTGCTGGCCCAGCCAGGCTAGTGCAGGGGGAGTGAGTCCGGAAGGGCAAGTGCGGGTTAAGGGGGTGTTCAGTGAAGACAAGTGCAGGGGTAGACTGTTCGATGAGGGTCTGGTGCATTGTAAGAATCTGCGGGAATCAGGCAGCCAGTCAAGAGGCAGAGGGGGACATTAGCAGGGGAGGGGGAAGGGGTGAGGGAAGGAGGAAGAGAAAAGGATTCTGAGAGGGGCAGGGAGGCCATTCCAGAGGGAGGCCCCTGCGGAGGAGAGAGATATGCCCCCACTCTTTACTTGGAAAAGCGTCTGATCTGCAGAGATTTGCAGCTAGAAGACCGAAGGGCTCTAGCAGGGAAGTATATAGGGAAAGGGATTTGGGTGTAACGGGGTCCCAGGCCACAGGAAGCCTTGTGGCTGATGCAGAGGGTCTTGAACTTGATCCTCCCAGCAACCGGGAGCCAGAGGAGAGATTTTAGGGCTTGAGAGATGCAGTCCCTGGGCTTGAGGCCAAGGATAAGACTTGCAGTCCTAGTCTGGATTAGTTGAAGGGGGCGAAAGGAGGAGTTAGGCAGATTGAGGAAGAGGCTGTTGCAGTAGTCCAGCCTGGAGAGGACCAGAGCTCTGGATACATTGAGTTTCTGGGGAAGGCCAGGAAGGGGCAAAATGTCACTGAGGAGTTGCAGCTGAAAGTGGGCTTTCTTGGCACGGTCTGTGATGTGAGAAGAGAAGGAGAGAGAGGAGTTGCAGATGACACCAAGGTTTTTTGCCTCACAGGAGGGGGAAGGGGCCCATGGAGGGCAACAAGATTGTAGGGGGGAAGAAGGGATCTGGGGTCCCAATAAGAAGAATCTCAGTCTTACTGGCATTAAGGCAGAGATTGTTGGCAGTGCACCATGCCTGAATAGCAGACCATCAGGAATGAGAGAGGAAGAGGGGGAGGCAGAGGTGGGAAGCTTGTCGTTCGGATAATACTGGAAATTAGGCGAGAAGATGGAGATCAAATGGGTCAGAGGGGTAAGGTAGATGTTGAAAAGCCAAGGCGAGAGGATGCATCATATCAAAATTGGCTCCCACTGTGTATTCCAAAGGATATGATGTTGATTTTTTGCCTTGAGGATAGCGCACATGGATGACATTTAATCATTACTTCTTTGACATGAGACTACATCAGGTAGAAGAGAAGAGGGGTGTGACATTTAACATTCTGGATTTGTCGAAGAAGGGCAAGACTCGGGACTCGCGTGGATGTTTATTTATTTAGTTATTTCATTTGTAAAGCACACATGCAGACCGGAGGCATTGAGGCGCTGTTGCAGGTACAGATCAAGGAAGAAAGCCTAGTCATACATTGAAGTAATTGTATCAAGGACCGGAATGTGCAAAGGTGGTAATGCAGAAACCGTGAGACAAGGCATTCTTGGACATATTAGTCCCACTGTGCAATCTGTGATGTGGATGGGGGAGTGAATTTGCAGGCGTGATGGACATAGAGGGCGGGTTAGGTGAAGAGCTGCATCTTGAGGGCTTTGTGAAAGATCCAGTAGGATTTCTCAGCCCTCAGGGACGGGGGAGGTAATTCCAGAGTTTGGCGGCGCGGTAGGGGAAGCTGGTGCCTCCAGCTTTGCATCTCCTCACTTTAGACACGAGAAGTCTGTGTATGGGGTCCTGGTGAGCCTTGATGAGTGGGATTTGGTGATTCTTTGTGTGAGGTAAGGGGTGCTGTATTGGAGAGGCAGTTGTGGGCAATGAAGAGTGTTTTAAATGTGATTTGCTCCTGGATGGGCAGGCAGTGACCTTCTCTTCTGGCATTGGAGATGTGTTCCCGTTTTGGGATATTAAGGGCTGCTCTTATGGCATTATTTTGTATAATTCGTCATTTATGAAGGTTTCCAGTGGAGTTGCCTGTAAATAGGACTTTGCAGTAGTTTAACTTGGAGCCAATTATAGCCTGGGCAATGGTGAGGCAATTGTTTTTTGTGAGAAAAGGTCTGGCTGCGTTGAGGACTTTTGTGGCGTATGCTGCCGAAGAGGTGATGGCACTAAATTGTCTAGACAAGGTGAGTGAGGCGTCAAGATAAGACTCCTAGTGTCTTTACAGAAGTTGAGACCGGAATCACACGTTGATCAATCAGGAAGAGTGAGTAGAGCGTGTTGTGACTTACAGGCATTGGTTGAGCCGACAATTAGGATTTCTGTCTTATCGCTGTTGAGGCACAATTGGTTCGCTGCAATCTGTGCCTGAATTGTAGAGTACATAGTGTTAATATTAATAGAGTCATCAGTGTAGTTACCTGTGAGTAGGATCAGGATTTGCGTGTCATCAGCATAGTTGATGTACGCCTCGCCGAGGGCATCTAGGATGTTGAAGCGTGGCCGGTTTAAGATATTGTAAAGTGTAGGGGCGATGCAGGTCCCTTGGGGTGCACCGCAGGTGATGGGGAGGGTGAGGCATTGGCTGTGTCTGAGAAGACTTTCATGACTGCCTTCCAGGAAGGATGCAATTCAGGCTGGTGCATGTGAAGAGAAGTTGGCATGGGTGGTAAGGTGTTGGCAAAGTATTTGATGGTCAACCAGGTCGAACGCTGCAGACAAATCTAGGAGGAGGAGGGCACAGTTTCCTACATCCCTGATCTCTCATCAAGCTGATTTTTAAGATTGAGAAGAGCAGATTCTGTTCATTTCCTGGGCGGAAGCCAGATTGGCGCATTCCTAAGATTTTGTTGTCCTCCAGGAATTGCTAAACCTGCAGGTAGGCTGCGTGGTCCAGAATTATTTAGTAGAAAGGGGACAGTTGTAATAGGCCTATAGTTAGATGGGATGGATGGGTCTAGTATGGTTTTTTCAGGAGGGGCATGTCCCAGGCTTCTTTAAGACTGGCTGGCACAATGCTTTTTGAAAACGAGGCGTTTATGAAGGCTGTGATGACTGGGGCCAACACGTCCGCACATTCTTTAACGAGGGATGCTGGGCAAATAGCGCCTTTGAATTTAGAGGGTTTCAGGCTTTGGATTAGTTTTAAGACTTCACTTTCCGCGAGGTCTCTGAAGGCAAATTGATTGGTGGAGTGAGCTGGGGGTGGGGGGGTAGGTTAATATTTATTGCTGTTGGGTCATTCTTGAAGGTAGCTAAATGTGAGAGTATTTTTTGTTTTAGGGTGTTGATTTTGCCTAAGAGTGCTGCTTGAATGTCAGAGCACCAAGTTGCGTCTTTGGTGAGGGTGATGGGTGAGGCGGAGGGGGCTTCTAGTGTTAGTCTGGAAATAAAGCCCTATCATCGTCTTGCCCCCCCAGCCCCCTGGGCAAGCATGCTCTGGTCTCAGACAATCTTTGACAATCCCCTAGGGGAGGTGTATGTGGCCCCTATACCCCCCCTTCCAACCTCCATACTCAGGCCCCTTGTGCGTTGTGTTACTCCTAGATTACTTCTAGGAACATACCCATGTTGTACAGAACAAATAATACCAATACAATACCAACATACTCCTGTCTTACTACTATGGACACAAATAACAAGACACAAAGAACAACACATGAATCGATTCAATTATAACAGTGGAATACATTTATTTATGCTAATACCAAAACATAATTCAAACAATGCTAAAACTCTATAAGCCTTTATCGAATTTGCACCTTTTATGCTTCTGGTGCAAATCTACCATGCAATAACTATGAGCCTTTCAGATCCCTAATGCAAGCCTGTAATGCAATCCTCCTCTATGCAGAATCGAACCTCTCCAATCCAATCCACACCATGCTTCACATTCACTCTCTTAAAACAATCCCTGTCTGATCTCCCCTTTCCCAAACTCAAAGCTCTTTGTGTGTGTGTCTGACCAACAACTAGATGGTGTCACATTCTAATCATAGGCATAATTTCTGGGGGGGAGTGGAAAACAGGGAAGCCTGTCCCCCCCCCCCCCAAACTCCATGGCACACCATTCTGTCCCCATGCATTTTGGCACAGTCACCTCCCCTTCAGATGCCATGTCCTTCCCAAACCCATCAGCAAAGTTACCCCACTAAATGTAATCAATCAGTTTGTCTAGCCATGAACCATACTTCCCATTTGCTTGTGCATCTCTCTCCTCTCCAGCTCTGTATTTGTCAAGCCAGGTCTCTCCTCTTCCCGCTACTCTCTTCAATCAGTCAGTCAGCAGTGGCAGGCCCCTTAAGATCTGGTCACACGACTGCTTCTGCCAAGCTCTGACAAACCCTCTGCCCCAAAGCCATCGGATTCTGCTGCACCAAGACATCTCTCCCTCATTCTCAAGATTGCATCCTCCATCCATCAGCAATTAACTCGAACAAACTCCATCTGTATCTAACTGCATTCTCCAACAGACTCTCAGCAACCAGCAAGGACTAGGGGCAACTCCTTCACAGCAACTCCCTCGAACTAGCTAACTCCTTTCTCTCCAGCTCTGGTTATAGTTTCCAATGACGCACCCATTTCTATGGTTACTTATATGATTTGCTAAGAATGTCTATTCCCTTCGTGTCAGCATTAACAATGCCTGCCAGTCTGTGTTTGCGTGTACTTTCACTCCGTGTTCTGTGTCAAAGAGTCTCAAAGTGACATTGGACATCATATCTCTCTGCCTTGGCCTTCCGTGTCTGGTGCGAAAAACACCATCTAATTCCCTATTTCTCTATTCACTTCCACTGTTGGCTCTGCCTGCATTACAAAATACTCTTAGTGCCCGTTTTCAAAGCAACTCCTTGTGTGAAAAGCCTTCCCTCCTCTCTCCCCATGTCACTCATTTAATGGCCCCAAACCTCGTGTTGTCTCCGCGAAGCTCAGAGCTCAAGCTGATTAGCCTCCCTTCTCGGACAAGGGTTCATGTTATCTGTGTCTCTCTGCCAATGTTTACGAATACTTTCTATCACAGTGTACCATAACATTTCGCAGTGTCGCGGCACTCCGCACTGACTTCATCAGAATGGATTCAAATGCCAGCCTAATGCTTTCTAATATTTATGCTATTCTTCTCGCAATGCAAACGCTAACCACATACTAACTCATTCCAAGTGCACACTCAACATACATGCATATGTGTCAAACATATCTCTAAAAGTGTCTCTACAAAGCATACATGTGTCATCATACTAAATGGCTCTTCATGGAATTTTCAAATATGACTGTGTGTGTGTCATTTCCAGGCCTCATTCGTTCTTAATCCTGCAAACAATACGTTTCTCTCAGCCTAAGCGCTACAATGCAAAATACATAACATCTTCTCTACATGTCACGCTGCAAATATACTGTGTCTCTAAAGCACTGCATACGACAGTGCAAGTGTCATGCTATTGCAAATTCTAGTGTCTAGCATGTTTCTCTCCTAATGACAAGCGCTATATTCTAATGCAAACATATCATTCGAAAAGCAAACCCTTCGTACAACATGGCCTATTTCTCTCTTCAAATGCATAACATGTCGATGGCTAATGCATAAAGTGGCAGTCTAATATGTGGATAATTATAATGATGCTATTTCTTCATTTACTTAATCAGAACTAAACAGAATGCAATAATGGATAGCTAACCATGATGCACCCATGCCTAAAGGGATAATACTGGGTAACAATAAGTAATGACTCTCTATCAATGGATAATAATGGGTATTGGTTCTGTAACAAAGAGTACTTATTCTCTCCAATGGGTCTTATGATTCTCTAATGATAAAAATTCCAGGCTCCTCATTTTATCAGATTCCACACTAGTTCCCTGTAAATGGTAAAGATTTCTTTAGTGTTGGAGGTGGCCATGCTTATTCTGGCGTTGTAGCAGTTAGATTTTGCCGCGATAATGGCTGCCTTGGATTTTTGAGCTATTTTACTAAACTCCTTTTTCAGGAAATCAGAGGGGTTCTTCAGCCAGGTGAGCTGAGCTTGGCATTTCAGAGTGCAGAATTTCAAGAGGTCAGGAATAAACCAGGAATTCAAGTGTCTGACTATCTTGGATTTGTGATGGGCTAGGGGTGCTAGGGTGTTCACAGCTTTGGAGAGGATAGAGGTGTATGTTGCCTCTAATGTGTTGGGGTTGGATGTGAACGGGGGGAGGGGGTCCGGAGTGTTGAGCAAGGGAAAGATGTGGACTTCAGTGAGTTTGCGAGAGCTTTGCGACACTGCTGGCGGTAGTGGGTTGGATGTCGTTTAGAATTTTGTGGGCTGAGGCATAGAGAAGACGATGATGTGATGGTCAGACCAAGGACAAGGAGTAATGACACTAGTGGTGATCTTGCAGTTGTGGTCAGCGACCCAGTCTAGAATACGTCCTTTAGAATGTGTGGAGAGGCAGCGCGTTGACAGAATCCTAGGGTGTTGAGGGCGTTAGAAAGGGAAGATGCATGTGTGTCAGGTTTACTAACTATTCTCTGCAAGGAAGCCTTTGAAAACAGTTCTGGGCCTGTGGCTACTTCATTGGCCAATACTAGGATTACCCTGACAGAGCGCACATTACAATTGGCCGAATCGGACAATAATTTTGCTCAGCAGGGAAATATCTCCAAGGTGATCTCTCCTTACCCAGCAACATTGACTGAGGCTGACCCAGAGGAACCCCAACAGCAAGTGGGATGATTGGAATCAACAAAAACGACAGTGTGCACAGAGCTTACCCCGAGGATATACACAAGGCTGATGCCTTGGGTGGGTCAAATTGCTCGAAGAATTATATAGATGCAATGGAAAGAATCATGTGGTGGGGCGAACAGAGGAAGGGGGGATTTCTAAATCGAAACTTTAAAGTGTGTTACGATATGCCAAGGATGGTGATGGCCAATGGAGAGTTAATGCCTCTAATGAGATGGACAATAGAGCGGCTAAGGTCCTACCTAAAGAACCAGAAAGTAGGCAAATGAATGGCCAATTTAAATTGAGTTTGAGTTGTGCTTAAGGCCCCGAAGTGCAGGTATGCTTAAATAGGAGGAACGTACTTACCATTTTTGCCGAAATCCCAACACTAAGGTTGCTCTCATCGACTGATATTGTTTGCGTTGCATTTCCTAATCGAGCTGACACAAATCATTGCCATCTTTATTTTGGATCAAACGTGGTGAAAGCGTTGGTGCTATCAGAATTGAATAAACTGAAAGAGTTGGGATTTGACATCCAACCTGAGAGGAATATGGTGCTGGAGGGGATAAATATGTTTGTGGGGCTCCAAGTATCAATTAATCCTGCTATTCATGGTTTAAGATCTGCCAAATTGGTTGGGGTCCAAGAGGATGTGAATGATCGTAATTGGGCTCTAGTTACATCCGCTTTGTGGAAACGATCAGTACCATAGTGACTCTCATGCTAGTAAGAGGGGTATCCAGGAGTTGGGACTGAAAGTTGTATCCTGGAACTCCAGAGGAAGTCATAATCTGCTCATTAATTGTGATGCTATGCAAATTCTGAGACCAGGTAATATAATATTACTTCAGGAGACGTGGTTGCCAGAATTTCCACTCCTGGATGTTTACCAGGTGTTTACTGAGTCTGCTAGGGCTACTAAGGGGGGGAGGACTTCAGGCAGTTTGCTGATTGCAGTATGGTCTACTCTAGGTATGAGAGCTACCAATATACCCAATCTTCCATTCGGGGTGATGGCATTGGCGCAAACTTCCCCCCGAGGGTTTGACGAATATGTTAATTATGAATATCTACTGGCATTGAGGAGTGGCAGATTTGCAAGGTTTCCTGCAGACTATCTCTGACTGCATTAATACATGGGCTAATGCGTACCCAGATGGAAGAATTTCTTGTGGGGGGAGACCTTAAAGGAATAGTGTGCTCAAAAATGTTATTGTCCCGATCATTCGGGCAAGTCGCTATAAGCATACAGTGATCGATCATAGACATTTTTCCTATGCATCTTACCTTAGTTTTCCTCACTTTTACATATGCGAAAACGTGTTGTGCACGGCCATCGTGTGCTAATCTTATCCGTGGATCGATCGCCCTAAATTCAAGTGCGCTTGCGGCAATACATCAAAACACCTGCCCCCGAAGCTGACATTACTTGTCCCAACGATCTGCTCCACCTATTTTCATTACGTTCGTGGCTTGCGTAGCCCAACGTGTCACGTCATCACCCACGCCCGCAGAAACAGGAAGATAATCACAAGATAAACACAGACATGCTCACACAGAGTGTACCATCTCTGCCTTGCCCTAAATAGCCTTTGCTTATTGAATATTTCAATAATACATCAACAATAGTCTGCAATGTTGCAAGTGCTTATATTTTTCAAAGAATGTTCACAAGAAATTATAAACTCCAGGAAACACTTTTTTTTTTACATTTTTGCAGCTAAGTTGCAGCTGACGATGTTCTTTGTCCTTTTGTGTCCTTGTCTTGCCATATGGCACATCAGCAAAACAATTCAATGACCGCCCTTGGTGCTCCGTGTGGGAGAAGACAAGTCTTTTTTGCATTTTCAAAGCCGAACATACTTGCTTCTCTGCCTTCGTACATCATGAATGCTGACATGTTGCTCTTTATTGCCGAAAATGCAAATGGACATATAGGGCCATATTGATCGTCCCACATAAAGCTGATCGAAGAAACACTGCTTATGTTAATTCTCCAGTGTTGATTCCAGAAGCCGTCTGCAGGCACCTGGAAGCCTTGGCACGGGCAGTATGGTACAAAGTATCTGTAAACAAAACACAATAAAAATACATTTCAGTAGCTAGCAAAAAACCAATTGTAGCCTTCCACCCCCTATGTAATACCGTTATGTACACTGTCTTACCATGGAACGGTGCATGTTCAGACACTGTGTGTGTCAGAAGGCTGAGCATACCTGGGTGGCAGGGCCAACTTAAGCACTTTTGGGGCCCTGGGCACGGACATCTTTGGGCCCCCCCTCCACCAAACCAAAGAAATTACTTTAAAACTTTTAAAAAGATTATAAGTGGGACATGGTTTTCAAATAGTGTTGCCATTAGAGATCAAAAGAGTAAAGCAGAACTTTAAAACTTTGAAGAGTAGAGTAGACTTTAAAATATGCTTGCCCGAGTCCTGCACCATCTGGTCCACTCCCTTCTGAAAACCACCCTTTCCACTCAAATGGCCTTCATAGGAAGAAAAATCAAGTACTGGGCTAAACGATTCCACCGGCATGCGAGCAGGCAAACCTTACAGAAAACAGTACAGTAATGTATGAGATATTAGATGAAGAGACAAGGATCACTGTATTGTCTGCTGGCAAAAAGCCAGGATGCAAGGACAAATGCTTTGGTTCCAAATTTGGATACTTATTCATCTCTTGGACTAACAGTGTATGCTCATCGTTGGAGTTGATTACCTAGGTTTTACAACACCCCATCTGAACAAACCAATTTCTAGACCTTCACCATAAGGATGACATATTTGTTTTTATTGCAACCCCTATCTGGTGCTGATACATTGCTGATAATAGCACCTGTAGTGCTGCAAGACCAAGTACATATGCAGGCAGGTTTCTTCAGACATAGGACAGGCTTAGCCAGCCTTACAGGAATGTGCTATTCTAATCTTGAATAGGAACACACATCTCTGCAATTAGTGCTTAACACCCTGAGCTAACTTCTGAACCATTGTGGCACTCAATTTACCAATATGCATTTCAAAATTGGCTATTGCACATGATTAACATAATCCCCAATATACCACAGAGAACACAGAAAGCATTGCATGTTGAATTGATTGAGGCAGAATGTACTTGACGGAACGGACAGGCAATAGGTTTAGAGCCTCAACACCATGCCATAAAATATCCTGATGTGTGCAATTTAAGTCTGATGAACGAAGGAATCTTACTTCTTTAGATCAGGCCGCCTTTTGGGGCTACCCTCCTACATTCAATTCGAATTCACATTCAATTCAAAATTCAATTACAGTTTCTTTTGCATTCAAATTGTATTTTTTGGCATTTATGATTTGGCATTGATAACACCTCCAGATGTGAATGTAAATGCATTTTACAGAGAGCTACAAATCATTTTAATCTAGAACTACGCTTTACAACAAGTTCGCTTTTTGGAGGACAAGGCTAGTTTGCAATGTTTTGTGGCATTGTATGGGTCCTGGAAACAAAATCGGCTTCCAGTCCATGAGTATGCATGGCCAACATAGTCAATGTCAGATCTTTGACAAATTCAAAATCCATTTCCTCGTATATTGGCTTGACCACCCATTGTTTGCTTCGTTTTGTAAAGACTGTGTAAAGACTGTGTAGTTCTCGCTTGATCCCTACTGACGTTATTGTTATGGGCCAGTACAGCTAATCTTGTTCTCGCCTCCATACCGTCTATGCCGTGCAACCTTTTGGGGCTGTACTTTAGGAATACCTCCAAATCTCCAGTGTAACAGAAATCGGTGAGTCCCTTCAGGTCCTTGTAAAGCATTTTATGGTACACAATCTTTTCAAGTGCTTTGTGTGGAGGTGAACATGGCACCAACCACTTCTTCTTCCATTCCTCCTCCTTCGCTAACGGTCCATGTGCATATTCGTGGAAATGTTTGTTTTCTGTCCATGAGTGTACGTTGGTACAATGGTGCATCAATGAACACCATTTCTCAAGTAGAATTTCCACAGATCATCACAAGTTTTGGAGCTCCACCAAAGATGGTTGCTGATGGACTGATGGACTGACACCATTTTATAAGGTTTTCAGAACCTTTCTTTTTCCCAGCAGCTGTAATTTTTTTATTGATTGATTAAGCAACGTGCCATACATCAAATTGATCCTGAATGTGTGGAAACTGCTCTTGCATGGCCTTCGCTATTGAAACGTGCCTGTCTGTGACCATCACATCCACGACAGAACAATGTTTGTACTTTCCATTTCTTGAAAGTGGTAAGTGCAGTACTTTGTGGAAAATCCTGGACTGTCACACTGTCCGTCGCCAGCTAGCCAGAAACGTTTGCCAGAGAATGTACTGTGCATTGACATCTGTTCAACATTCCAAGCATGACTAATAGCAGGGAATAAGAATTCCATTTGGTATTTGTAGTATTGAGTTTTAGCAAGGAATTCAAGACCCACAAACTGACTAAAACTGGAAATCTTGCTGAAATTCGATCCATTGAACAGTAAAGCTGCTGAACAAAGTAGATTCCCAGCTGGCACTGTGCCGAGCATCGGTTGAGCAGACCTGGCGGTCGACACAGGTTGCTTGGATTTTTAGGTTGGTGCCTTGAAATACACGAGACACATTCACCAATGGCTCCCCGCATATCTTGGCCGCGATTGTATGTTCACATTTGAATATGTGTACAATTTCTATCAGGCAGCTGTCGAACACAATGTACTTTTGCTCCTTTAGTAGCCAACCGTCCTGCAATACTGATTTTTGTGGGTCGACGGTGGTGGACAAATCCTCAAGACTTTGCAAACTGAAGTCATGATCGTCTGCAAGATCATCGGTCAATTTCGTTGAAGCTTCAACCTCTGTCAGTTCATGATGTGATAATTCAACATGAACTGGAGAAACCGCTAACTATGAGTGTTTGTTTTGGTAGAAAAGTTTTGGCGTGTGTAAAGTGTGTGAAGGGGTCGGAAAGCAGTTGCAATGCATCATCACTTTCTTCATTTTCATGTGTTCGACCTTGCACACAGTAGCAATGGTCCAGGCTGTCTTTGTCAGGGTCGCATGTGACATTCCATTCATTTTCCGGCCACTGGAGAAATGCATCACTAGTGTGCTTGTTGACTGTGCCACGCTGCGCCTGAGATATTACTTGCTCCAATGTGAAATGGGTTTAGCAAGCGACATCTTTGGTTACAAGCAATGTCTGCGTCTTTTTACTCCTCTTATTTCGTGGCTTCTAAAAGAATAAATAGAAGAAGATACTGAATGTATTACACACATACAGAACATACGATCTTCCAACTAAAAACCTAGAAAGACTAAAACATCTGCTCAAAAGCTTGTGAAAAACAAACTGGTACGTTATTTACCCTTGGTTTCTTGATTTGCCTCGAAACAGTGGCCTACACTTTGCTGACGGTGACATCCAGCTGCAAAAAAAAGGTTTTATATGGTTTTAATACAGCAAATTTAATTTCAAAGCAAATAATCCTAAGTACATATCTACAAATCGAAATCAACTAAACAGACTGGAAAAGTTTGCGACATCATTAAAATGTATTCTGAACGCAATGTGATGCCCAATTTCACTTCATAAATGTATACTCAGTTCCATACGCCTCTTCCAAGTCCACATCTGGAGCGCATTCCTTGAATAGAGTGATGTACAAAAAAATACAATGTCAGCCAGCGCGCACAATAAAAGTTTGCATTCGACAGAGCACCTCAAGCTAAGTATTTTACATAGACTTTGAACCATATACTGCTAGGGTTGCTGTTGCAACACAAATAGAACATTAGTATGGATAAAACCTTGAAACGAGCGTACGTGACTTTGAAGTGGGAGAATGGGACAAAAGACTCCCACCAATCCCCTCACGCCCCTGGCCTAGAGGATCACGGCCCAGACAACCGCCACGAGAGGAGTTTGCCTATCTACCAGACGACCAAATACCCTGGTACAGGAACATACGGATGTGCCCACCAGCCTGCCTGCCCTTCCCAAGCCGACACCTGCGGCATGGATGAACTCGACTGAACCATTCAACAGTAAATGAACACATCGTTAGAGATGCCATGACGACCTAGCCAACGGCCAGAACACCCGTGCAAACAGGCACACTGGACACTCCCACACCAATCCACACGAAGAACATATTCAGTGCTATGACGTAGGTAACGGACACACCCACTGACGCGCATCTTTATTATTTTTCACATAGGTTTTTCAAATGCAGAAACGCAAGACGCACAACAAATTCATCTAAAATGCTTGCTGACGCTTCTCCTAACCCGTGCATTGCAATAAGAAATATAACGAAGACATGATACTGGGGATAAAGCAATACGATACCGTAACTTAAAGTGCCGTGCATCAAACATCCCCACCTATGCACCAGGCCCAAGTAGGCCGCAAGCAAGAGCCTCCATGAACATTGAACGAGCAAGAGTACACTTGCTGACCCTGCAGAATGAGCTCGGCGAGAACAGACAGCCAAGGGAACAATGTTGCAAACTCGCATACCACAAGCCGAAGCCAAGGTCACACCTGCAAACTAAGCCAGACACACAGTGGAAAATGCAATATTAAATGTGCAGAATTCTACCTCAACCACGGTCTCCCCTCACGTGACCAAGCCGAACCTGACAGGGTGCCAGACCCAGGAGGGAGGAGGCGCCTGGGTCCCACGTTTTGAGACACAGGCAGCAACAATGAAGCGGCTCAATGGACATCTGCGGCGGTGGGAGTAGTCTGCCTTCAAGCATATGAACAAATCCACGCATTGTCTGCACAAACACATAGTTACACATTGTTGCAAATGGCAGGTGCACCGCGAGCTGGGAACAACGCTGGTCCCAGACTGGGGGGCTCGCAAGTGGGCCAATCAGAACATGGGGCACTTATCACTGACGCCATTAATATTAGCCAATCATCAGGGGTCTTCATGTAACAATTTTCATGTATCTAATAGAAGGGACAACCCAAGTATACCACCTGACTGACCCTCAACCACTAACAGCGTTCTCTATACGTATGCTATACTAACCCTACCACCCGAGGAACCAATCCAGAGTGACGATAGGTTTTTGCTAACTTTCCCAGGTGACGCGAGTAGCGCGTCATACTGAGGTAAAAAGGGCCTGCGAGCCCCACGAATTTTGAGAGAGAGTCAGGACGGACGCGTACGATCCTTGACCCATCCCTGCCGTTGTTTAATAAACAGCAGAACCACCTTGCTTCTTGCGTGTGCCTCATACTCATTTTTGGGATACGCGGGAGGAGTTGGGGCCTCCCTGCCCGGGGGTCCGCGAACAGCCCACAGACCCCGGGAGAATTTCCCCCCGACAAGTTGGAGGCACTGCTGAGATCTGTTTAAGATCTGCTTTTATTTCATTTTTCCGAGTGCTCTCGTTGCGAGGAGGCCCGGCGGCGCGGCCCCCTCTGCCGCTGCCCCCTTTTGAGGAGTACAGGACCATCGCGGAACTGCGAGAAGACCGGACAGCGCAATCCGGATATTGGCCTTCGGGAGCCTGTTGAGAAGTATCCCGCCCGCGGTTGGCGAGTGTCCAGACGTGGTCCAGACGAGGGGAGGTGGCGAGCCGCTTGGAGGGGTGCACGCAGTCGAGTGGCCCCGCATCAAGAGAACTTGGTGAGTATGCCACGCCCAACAAGCAATGTGAAATTGTGAGGGAGGGGGGAGGAATAGAATACGGGAGGTGGGAGGTGTTACACAGGTGAGCGGCGAAGGTTTGATAAATTAGTGTTGTCGGTGAAGTGAATGGTAGCTGGACAAGTGCAAGAGCAGTCAGCTACGTTACGGAAGAGGAGGGGGCGGAGCACGAAAACATCACGTGCGGCCGCTCATAGACACTGATTGGCCTAGGTCGCGACCCCCTGTAAGGGTGTGTGTGTGTGGGTGCGGTTTCCTACGATTTGGTGATTATTGATCAATGAGTAGATGAGGATCCCTATTGATTGAGCAGAAAACTCGATAGATAGATGACGTTTCCCTGTAGGCGGTAGGTAGCTGGTTGCCTAATACGGAAGATAATTGGCTGGTTAAGCCCTCCTGTCGAGGGGCGTAATCACATGCGAGGCGACGCAGCGTGCGCAGTCTGATTATATTGTTGATTACCTTGTTCCAGGCGTGACAAGAAGACAGCTGTGGGGTTAACGGGGGTAGATTGCAAGCGTATTTTGAACTTTTAAAAACATGTAAAGAACTTACCGGTAGTTGTGGAAGAGATCGGTGATGTCACCAGTAGGGCTTTCATAGGATATCTCGAGCATGAGGCATTTTTTCGGAGAGTGGTGGGGAAGAGAATAATGGTAAGAGAGTGAAGACGGAGATAAACGGTAACGAGTAGATCGGGGCAAGGTGAAAAGGGGGACGTGGCCGCGCACGGAGAATGCCGGCCACGACAAGTGAAGAAAGAGGAGGAGGGGTAAAACAAAGTGGGACGGCTGTATAAGAACGTCACACAGGGCATGCAGCCGCAGGGGGCTACGTGCGCCTCGGCCGTAGGGGGCCATAAAGGTGTTCGGTAAAAGAAGAAAAGAAAGAAAAGAATATACAAATGCAAATGCTATATTTTACTATTTTTCCTTAGCGGACATTCGCAAGTCCCCAAAATTACGGGGCCAGGTAAAGATCTAAGATTGTATAGCGTACACTGTTAGCAAGATAACCGCTACCAAATAGTGGTAGGATAACAAGTGAAGTGCTACTATGTCATACGGGACAGGATCGGGAGGGTGGGGGAACACCCTCACTACCCCGCTACAGCATATATGTAAAACACGGTCACCCCATATGGAGAAACTGATCAAATACAGCATAGAATGGACACAGGGGACGGACAACAAAATGACGACTCCATGGCCGCCTAATGGCAGTTTCGATCCATATACCCAACATTCACTATTAACCCATCTGCATAACACATACAAGGGGAAGAAGTTGACACACCACGTGGAGGTGTTTAACTTATGGAGGATGTTCCAAGGGTCCCGACCAGACCAAACGGAATGTTCATTCTGGGGGAAACAACGGAAGAAAAGAAGATTAAGGAGGAAGGAGAGAATGGGGAAAAAGAGAGTGAAGGCACACAGAACACAGGGAACGGACAAGAGGGAGGAGAAAAGAGTAACAACCTAAACGAAAAGGAAATAAAAAAGGAACAGAGCGACGATATGCCCCTAGCGAAGGTAGTGAGAACGGAGGGTGGGGGGTTATATCCTCTAAGAGAACTAGGAGAAATAGTAAGATAACAATTAAGGGCGGCTGAGGGGTACTCGAACCCGGCCTACAGCCCGCCACCATATACAGCTGCAGGTGGCCACACGGGAAGGGAGCAGACTAGTACGACGGGATCAGCTCATAGGAAGATGCCCGCAGGGGAGGGGAGGACTGGCAAAGAGCAGATCGCGGAAATAGGGCATGATGAGTGGGTAGCTGCGCAGGTACTATTAAAATTACGAGGTTCATTAACAGGAGAAGAGAAGGAGGTAGTAAGGAAAATGGACGAGGATAATACCAGAAAGAGTGAAATGAAAGGGGAAGAGGGGAAAAGAAAGGAGGAAGAGCTGTTACGACAAAAGGAAGAGATTTTGGAGGAACGATTAGCAGAATTAAGGGATGAGCAGAATGCACTGATCAAGCAGCTCGAGAGAGAGGAAAGAGAGAGAGCACGGGAAAGGAAAGAAAGTAAGAATGAGTTGGAGAAAATGAGGGAACGAACTGAGGAGCAAAACACAGAAGCCGAAAGGGTAAAGGCAGTAGCAGAAAGGGTATCCAGAGCAGCACTGCGTGACAAGAAAAGAGAGGAAGAAGAGAAAGAAAAAGAAATGGAGATATGGAAGAAGAGATTACTATCAGAAACAACAAAGAAATACGAAGAAGGGAGGATGATGGAGAGTATATTAGAGCGGGAAAGAGCGAGATGGGAAAGGAAGAGAGAAGAAGAAAGGATATTGGAAAAGATGAATAGTGAAGTAATGGAGGAATTGAAAAAGAAAAGAGAGGAAATTGGTAGAGAAATAGTGGAGAAAAATGAAGGGGAAAGAGAAGATAGGAGAGGGGAGAGTGAAGTAAGGAGGTATGTATACAGAGACACAGAAGTAGCAACAACATCAGCACAAAGGGGAGCAATTGGTAAAGAAGTAATGGGAGGAACGGATCTAATAGACTTAAAAACAGTAACGATCAGGGGGAAAAAGACAGATTGGGGGTTGTCATTCCTGGATGACTTTTGTAGTGAGGAAGAAGAAGGAATGGAGAAGGAAGGAAGAAATAGTGAAAGGGAAAGCCTAGATAAATTATACATCACCCGGACAAATAGAGAATCACCATGGGCCTGCAGGAGAAAGGAAGAACTGGAGGGAAGTGAGGGGGAAGAGCAAGGAATGGCGGGAAGGCAGACACGTGTAGCTACACCCTCATCATCCCGTCCAACATGCTCCACCACCCCACACTCATTACGTGCAACATGCCCACCTACACCCACCCCCACGAACTGACACTCTATGCAGGCAGGCTTAGAGACCTCCCTGGATGCAGGCAGGGAGAATGAATACACACGCCCACATTGAATAAAGGAAATGATAAAAGAAGGGGAAGAGATGGAGGAGAAACAGTTACGAACAGGGGAAATATGGACACAATTGACGATGTAGAAGACACGGAAGAAGAGGAGGGGTACACGGACTCGATTTTGTGGAACCCAGGGGGTCAAACAGGACAGAACGTAATGCCACTTCTGGAGAGGGGAGGGGTTAGACCACAATACGTCCCTTGGAAGCATGCAGACAAGGAAAATATAAAGTGCAGGCTCCCATCATTAAGTGGAGGTGCGGGAAAATGGATATATGAAATGAAAAAATACACCGCAGGACAGAAGTTGGCAGTGGGGATGTAAAGGGCCTTCTAATATCAATATTGGGGGATGCAGCAGATGACATCTGGAAGAGAGCAGGCTTCCCCGGGGTCACAATAACAAACACATCACACGATTGGGCACCATTCGCAAACTGCAGACATGCATTATGGCAAGCGCTGAGGGTACAGTACCCAGACACATCAGACATAGGAGCAATTACATCACGCAAGATGCGTGAGAACGAAGATCCTGTTGATTATATCCAGGAAATTCAAGAGAAGTGGCGTATGGAAACTAGAGAACAATGGGACAAAACACCAGCAATATTCTATCATATACTAATACAAGGGCTCCCAGAAGCAGTTCAGAAACAACTGAAGAAGGTAGTGGGGATGGAAGCAAAAGCATGGCCAGAAATACAACTGACGATAGTACATGGCAAGAAAAGATGAAACAAAAGGAAGAGGATAGAAAAGCGGAAGAGGCTAAATTGGTACAGAAAAAACTTACTAAATACACGATGGAAGGTGCACTAATAACTACACCTACAACAATGACTCAAAACCCCACACAAGTAGTGGCTGCACAAGATCTCTCCCAAATACAATCATCACAGATTGTAGCACAACAGCTGCCACCACCCCAACCATACACGACTAACATGGGAGGAGGATACTCAACGCCAGGAGCTGGATATTATAATTATAACGGGGGAAGGGGAGGAATGATGAGGGGGAGGGGATACGGCTATAACGCACAACAGCAAGGGGGAGGATTCAGAAATTTCTACCCCACAGGGCAACCAGTATACCAGGACAATTCAGGGAGCTTTCCATGGCAGAACAGGGAACCACCGGTATGTTGGATTTGTGGATTACTAGGGCACATGTCACGCACATGTAGAATGAGACCAGGCACACCAGCATGGGGAGAACAGGGACAACAAGGGCCTACAAGGGAACAGCAGGGCATCCAACAACAGCAGGCACTGCAACCGGGAAATGTGCAGCAACAACTAGTAACACAACAACAGCCACAGACATATTCACTACCACAACAACAGGTAGCGATAACACAACAACATCAAGTGCAGCAAGTACAGCAACCTGCCCAAATTCAAGACCATAAAATAACCTCTACCAATACACAACTACAGCAAACACAAATGGGAAGGGTGACCGTCCAGGGACACAACCCTTACACAGGAAGTGGTCAATCATTATACCCACAATAGGACAGCCCACAGACGGCCTTGGTGTGTCCCATCCTGTCGGTAACACCTAATAGTGCGGAGGAACCACGCATAGAGGTAACGATAGGTGACAAAAAATTATCATTTCTTGTTGACACCGGGGCGACCCGGTCTTGCATAAGGGAAGGTAAATTTAAGATGTCAGGTGAGGCCATGAACACCCAAGGATTCTCTGGGGCTAGGGGGTTGGTTCCCTTTACTGATAACATTCCCTTAAACATACTTGGGAGAGACATAATGAGCAGGTTGAATAAGACGATCTCCTTTACGGAGGACGGCATAATTTGCTCCACTCCTGGAATAAACATGGACTCACTGCACGGCAAATTATGCAAGCATACTGTGGACAGACAGTGATTAGGGCTGAGCCAGTAGATGGCGAACTGTTCCAGTACGGAACAGACATGGCATTCGCATGGATGCCAGGAATAGAAGGAAAGACCTGGAGGAGGCCAACAGCCTATTTGTTTAGACCAGAAACACCAGCCAATGAACCAGAAGGAAAGGTGATTTCAGTGAGCGTGGAGAGCATTATAGCAACTGCTGATTATATCGCAGTACATGCCAAAGACAGGGAAGGAAGAGCATGGAGGGCAGTGATAGCCCTAGCTGAGGGATGCAGGCTCACCCAGGTGTCAGACGAGGAGCTCTTTTCAGAAGAAAAGGAAGAAGGTGAAAAGGTATTTATGATGAGCGTAGAAATATGGCTAAGAGTGCCATACAAACAAGTGGCACAGAAAATTGCAATGGCACTTGAAGCACCCACATCCACCCCAGTTCCCTTCTTTGAGGAAGACATGGCAAAAGTCCCAACATCATTATGGACTACAAGTCCCTATGACGTGGGGTGCATAAAGAGTATAGGGGGAGTAAGAATAAAATTGAAAAAAGGTGCAATACTCCCTAGAGTGAAGCAATACCCACTATCAAAAGAGGCAGATGAGGGCATATATGAAACAATAACGGCCCTTATAAATAATGGCATATTGGTACCATCAGAATCACCATGTAACACAGCTGTATATCCAGTGCGCAAAGCTAAAGGAGGGTCTTGGCGTTTCATCCAGGACCTCAGGCCCTTGAACAACATAGTGGAAGCAGAATACCCCATAACAGCAAACCCGGCCACAATATTGTGTGGCATTCCAGCAGAGGCATCACGATTTACAGTGATTGACCTCAAAAATGCCTTTTTCTCAATACCCCTGCATCCAGACTCACAAGATCTAACAAGCTTCACGTACAGAAACACAAAATGGAAACACACCAGATTGCCACAAGGGTACTGCGAGTCACCCTCAATTTTCAACAGAGTAATACAGATGGATTTGGGAAACATTGAATTGGAAAGCACAGTGTTGCAGTATGTTGACGATATAGTAATTTGCAGCACAAGCGAAAAAAAATGCAGAGAGGACTCATTGAAGATGCTGAAAATATTGGCTGAAAAGGGTTACAAGGTAGACAAAGAGAAGTTACAGTACTGTCAGGAACAGGTACTATACATTGGTCAGCTCATATCCCAATACGGAAGAAAGATTGCACCACAAAGAGCACAGGCCATATCAAAAACGCTGTTGCCACAAACAGTGAGGGAACTGCAGCAGTTCCTGGGACTGTGCAACTACTGCAGAGCATGGGTATTTGATTACAGCTCATACATAGGACCCCTACTTGAGGCATTAAGAGAAGCTAACTAAGGGGAGAAAAAATTGGGGTGGACAATGGAAATGAAAGAGGCCTTTGATGAACTGAAAGATGCAATATCAACTGCTCTGGTACTGGCCACCCCAGATTATGAACGACAATTCTTTATATTTTCACATTGCGACTCAGCAGTAATGAAAGCAGTGTTGGCTCAAAAAACAAGCATGGGTTACAAACCAGTAGCATTCTACAGCGGTTACTTGGATCCTGTAATGTTAGGACATTTCCCTTGCGAACAAGGTCTCGCCGCAGCTGCCTTCGCGGTAGAGAAAGCATCATCAATTACAATGGGGTGCCCAACCAAACTATTTGTGGAACATGCACTATTTGCAATATTGAACAAGCCTAAGTCCACACTAACCACGCAGAGGGCGTCCGGTTATGAGATCATCTTATCTAGACCAGAATTATCAATTGTTAGGTGCAGTACAGTTAATCCTGCAAGGTTTATAGCGGAAGTCATTGAGGAAGGCGACTATGCACATGATTGTACACAGACTACCGAAATGTACTCATGTACTAGAAAAGTTGAAGAAGACGCGCTAAATGGAGGAGAGCTCTTGTTCATTGATGGGTCATCAACAATAGACCAAAGTGATGGGATAAGGAGAACTGGGGCAGCAGTGGTAAAAATGACAGAGGAATTGGCGTGTGTGGCGGTGAAATGCGTACAATTACCACAACATTACTCTGCTCAAGCAGCAGAATTGGTTGCACTGATCTTGGCGTTGAAGGAAAGCTTTGACAAAAGAGTGACTATATATTCTGACAGCGCATATGTCACGTCTACTGTCCACTCAGGATTGTCCAAATGGAGGAGAAGAGGGTTTAGGAGAGCTGACGGCACCCCAGTGCAACATGCCCTCTTGTTAGCCGAGTTAATTGAAGTAATAAATGATCCCCAAGAACTAGCTTTGGTCAAATGCCTCGCACACACTAACGGAGAAGATCATATCTCAAAAGGAAATGCAGCAGCAGACGCACATGCGAAGTATGCCGCATATTTTGGTGAGATATGGAACCCCCAAGAGTCAGGGAGAGGGAGGGGGATAGCTAAAGAGATGTTGATGAGCGAAGGGTACACCCATCTCCCAGCCACACAGATAATGGAGTTACAAGCGGCTGCACCAATGGCAGAAAAAGAAATATGGGCAAAAAGAGGATGTACAATGTCGCCAACTGACGCACTATGGCGCCAGGGTAACACTGGAAAGATGGTAATGCCATTGGCACTATTGAACACCGCCCTGAGCCAACTCCACCACCCAGCCCACACAGGCAAGGAAGTTATTGAAGCACGAATTAGGGAAGATTGGTTCTGGCCCGAGTTAAATTCCCATGTGACAAATTTTATCAGCAATTGTCTCACATGTCAACAGTTTACGGCCGGTCACACGCTGAAAGTGATAAAAGGTACTATACCCCGGCCAGAGGGACCCTTCCTGCACATCCATATTGACTACGTTGATATGATCAACGTATGTCAAGGAAATAGGTATATGATTGTAGTAGTATGCCCATTCTCCAGGTGGATTGAGGCAGGACCCTGCTCACATCCAGATGCTTTTAGAGCAGCTAAATTTCTAGTGAGGGAGGTTTTCCCCAGGTGGGGAGTGTGCGAGGTACTGCGGTCGGATAATGGCCCACATTTCGCTAATGAAATGTTCCAGCACAGCACATCACATCCTTACTGAACATCAAGCATAAATTTGCATGTGCATATCACCCGCAGGCCAACGGTATATGCGAACGCCTGAATGGCCTACTGAAGGAGGCAATTGCAAAGATACAGAAAGCAACAAAGAAGCGTTGGTTGTATTGCCTTCCGCTAGCTCTATTTGAGCTGAGGAATAGACCAGGCTCCGACCACCACCTCACTCCTCATGAGGTGGTGACCGGACGTCAAATGCGCCTTCCTCTTACGCCAACATCAAGGGCATTCACAGACTATGAAAACACTGCAACTGTTCTTGGTGATGAAATGTACCAATATGTGTCTTCTTTGGTTACTAGTGTAGTGTTTGTGTCTCAACAGCTCGAGCGCACGCGGGGCGGGTCTAAGAGTTACCAACAAGAAGACGAGGACCAAGGACCGGAAAAGGAAAAACTGTGCAAAATTGCTAAAGGTGACCACGTGCTACTCCGCAATTTCAATAGAAAGTGGAACAGCCCACGCTTCACTGGTCCCCACCTTGTAGAGGAGGTATCTACGAGAGCAGTAAAGTTGCAGGATAAGCGTGATTGGAATCACCTACACGACGTAAAGATCTGCAAACTCCAAACCCGCCCTGGCGTCACCGACAGGGCCATTGGAAGAACAGCGACAGCGTCACCCACGGAGGAAGAGACTTCTACCACAGCTGACGACATAAGTGTCTCCATACCCTGCCACCCCCCAGATTCCCCAGAGACAACTACTGAGATAGAAACTGGTAATTCCCATACCGCCCACCCCATGGTCACACGATCAAGGAGTAAAGAGACTTCCGCCAGTTGAACCCCAAACCCTCTGCCTATTGACCTCCTACCCACTACAGTAACCACCCAATTGAAGGACATTGTCTTGCACATATACACATGTAAACACTTGAATGTTCTCTTTTTTCTTTTCTCGCACATGCAGGTACCGCGTATTATTGTATTGCTAAGAAAACAGATAACTAATAAAGTTCATTGCCCAGGAGTAGATGCTACCCTCAGAAGATAACTACCCTGAAGCCCTATCACACCAATTCATCTATCACATAAAAAGGCCAAAGTACTTAAAAAGAAGGAGGGTACGTGTCTACTACACAGCATTTATCTTGGCCATAGAACAATCAATGCCCCATCTTCACCAACACTTGCCTGCCCTAAGAGATAGATCGCTTAGATTGGCATGGGAACAGCTCTTCGCCTGGGCACTGAACGACTACTTGATAGGGAGAGCTTGAAAACAACAACTAACACTAATAACAAGCATATTGAGAATTTTCAGGCGGGCAACTTTAACGTCGCAAGAATAAGCTGCCGGACTGCAGCAAGGTAAGAGCAAAATGCCGGTGAGACTAGCTTCTGTAATAAAAATGATAGGGATTTTGATGATCACTGGGTTTTTGGCTGCCTCTGTATGGCAGAAAAGTTATGCTATCAATATTTTGGCTGTACCCAAACCTAATGTACCCCCACCCACGGCTGCAACAGGTGTTACGTCAGGTGGTACTAGCAAGCCTCCACATAAGGGAAATAGAGTTAAACGTAGCACATACTCAGATAATAAAGGTATCGATAATTACATAACAGATTCAGCACACGTCTCGAACAACATGTGGTACCAACACATGACCCAAATAGGTAAGCAGACAACAGAAGACAGCTGCTACGTCTGTTCATTGATCCCATACGCCATGAGCGCTTCTCGAACATTCGTTGCTTCGGAAATAGATGAAAAGACAGCACAATGTATAATATACCTGGCACTGTTCCAAACGAAAGGGAGATTTCAAGGGACGGTGGTGAAACTGGTGTGGAAAACGCGAGACTTGTATCCATACGAAAACAACTTCCTCAAGACTTATTTGAGTTACCACAAAAGCAGTTTGCATGCTGAAGCATTCAGATACGTGACAAGTGGTCCTGAAAAGGGAGAAACAAAGAAAGTAACACTACAATACCTACCATGTGACTGGTACGCCACCGAAGTTCCTGGTAAACAAGGATGTTGGGAAAGACCACTGGTAACAATAACAGGGAAGGTGTACATGGACAACAAATGGGACATAGGAGTGATTGGCAGCAACATGGTAACAAGAGAAAATATTACAACTATTGATGAACACAATAACAGATGTTGGACGATTTGGGGCAAGTACATACCCATGTTGACGTGGATGGAGAAGAATGAAGACCCAATAAGCATACTGCCGCTGTCTGCACCTAAGATATGCTACCAACATAGAGGAGAAGTGGACGTGGGATACAACACCAACTGTGCAAGCGTGACAGAGTTACCTGAGGGGGGAGCAGGAACAGCAGTATTAATGGACCATTACTGGGCCTGCGGAAACAAGGCATACCACACACTGCCCCCGCTGTGGAATGGTATATGCACAATGGTACACGTTAATGTACCATCACTAGTGGTGCCCCAGAAACATGTGAACGTGGCGAACTTCCCTAAAATGGATGAAGGAAACAAGAGGAAGAAGAGATCTGTAAAACCTCAGAAGGGGTCAGAGAACGAAAACAACAACAATGTCCTGAATAGAAAGAAAAGACAAGGAGAACCTCTGACAGGAAATTACCTATGGGGAAGGTCGGAAACAGCACTCACTTCAATCCCACCAGAACACAGACTATTCAGCAGAGCAGCAATGTTCTTCTCGTCAATAATACATCCGGGACTACAAGCTTACGCAAACGCAAAATGGCTCCAGATAACTAGATGGGAGCTAATGATGACAATTAATTCTACAGTAAATGGATTCAACGCAATAAAAGAGGAACTGCGAGCAGTGAGGATGGTAGCACTACAGAACAGATATGTATTGGATCTCCTTACAGAAATGGAAGGAGGAGTTTGCGCAAAGATAGGACAATCATGCTGCACATTCATTCCTGCTAACGATGCTGACAATGGTACACTGACAGAAGCAGTATCACAACTGGCCCGGATGCACTCCAAAATGATGGAAGAAAGTAAAGGAGTGAAGAAGGATGACAGCTGGTTTTCAATGTTATGGTCATGGATGCCATCTTGGCTGTCGGACGGACTGAAGATTATAGTTGGATGCATAATACTGGCTGGAGCTGCACTGATCATAATAAGATTTTGGAAGGCCCGGAAGGCACGCACTACAGACGAAATGATCGAAATGATTGGTATGCACCCCTTGATGCCGACAGATGATGACCAGCACACAGGCACAATAATAAAAGAAAGAGAAAAACTGCGCAAACAGATCATCACCAACCACCTGGACCCACCATCTGTGAAGCTCGAGAACTCAAGAAACCCAAGGAGCTACATAGGGAAATGGGTATACTGCACACCTGGAGGAACCTGTGTATATATGTATTGGTCATTTGAAGACCATGTCAACCACTATGGACACTTGGGAGGAGCAACTAAAATATGGAGAGTAAGAGGAGATAAGGAAAAAGATATGTTTGTGGTCGACAAGTCGACCAGAGGGGGGACTGAAGTGGGAGAATGGGACAAAAGACTCCCACCAATCCCCTCACGCCCCTGGCCTAGAGGATCACGGCCCAGACACCCGCCACGAGAGGAGTTTGCCTATCTACCAGACGACCAAATACCCTGGTACAGGAACATACGGATGTGCCCACCAGCCTGCCCTGCCCAAGCCGACACCTGCGGCATGGATGAACTCGACTGAACCATTCAACAGTAAATGAACACATCGTTAGAGATGCCATGGCGACCTAGCCAACGGCCAGAACACCCTTGCAAACAGGCACACTGGACACTCCCACACCAATCCACACGAAGAACATATTCAGTGCTATGACGTAGGTAACGGACACACCCACTGACGCGCATCTTTATTATTTTTCACAGGTTTTTCAAATGCAGAAACGCAAGACGCACAACGAATTCATCTAAAATGCTTGCTGACGCTTCTCCTAACCCGTGCATTGCAATAAGAAATGTAACGAAGGCATGATACTGGGGATAAAGCAATATCATACCGTAACTTAAAGCGCCGTGCATCAAACATCCCCACCTATGCACCAGGCCCAAGTAGGCCGCAAGCAAGAGCCTCCATGAACATTGAACGAGCAAGAGTACACTTGCTGACCCTGCAGAATGAGCTCGGCGAGAACAGACAGCCAAGGGAACAATGTTGCAAACTCGCATACCACAAGCCGAAGCCAAGGTCACACCTGCAAACTAAGCCAGACACACAGTGGAAAATGCAATATTAAATGTGCAGAATTCTGCCTCAACCACGGTCTCCCCTCACGTGACCAAGCCGAACCTGACAGGGTGCCAGACCCAGGAGGGAGGAGGCGCCTGGGTCCCACGTTTTGAGACACAGGCAGAAACAATGAAGCGGCTCAATGGACATCTGCGGCGGTGGGAGTAGTCTGCCTTCAAGCATATGAACAAATCCACGCATTGTCTGCACAAACACATAGTTACACATTGTTGCGAATGGCAGGTGCAACGCGAGCTGGGAACAACGATGGTCCCAGACTGGGGGGCTCGCGAGTGGACCAATCAGAACATGGGGCACTTATCACTGACGCCATTAATATTAGCCAATCATCAGGGGTCTTCATGTAACAATTTTCATGTATCTAATAGAAGGGACAACCCAAGTATACCACCTGACTGACCCTCAACCACTAACAGCGTTCTCTATACGTATGCTATACTAACCCTACCACTCGAGGAACCAATCCAGAGTGACGATAGGTTTTTTGCTAACTTTCCCAGGTGACGCGAGTAGCGCTTCATACTGAGGTAAAAAGGGCCTGCGAGCCCCACGAATTTTGAGAGAGAGTCAGGACGGACGCGTACGATCCTTGACCCATCCCTGCTGTTGTTTAATAAACAGCAGAACCACCTTGCTTCTTGCGTGTTCCTCATACTCATTTTTGGGATACGCGGGAGGAGTTGGGGCCTCCCTGCCCGGGGGTCCGCGGACAGCCCAGCAGACCCCGGGAGAATTTCCCCCCGACAACTTGATCATAACATTCAGTTCATATTTCAACTGATATCCATCCGAGTTCAAACATGGGCTTGATTTGAAGTCACCCTGTTAAACATAGTGATCACAATGTTGCCCTGCAAAGTATTTTGCTTTGGAATGTGTCCTTGGTAACTGTTCTGCATTGGGGGGGGGGCGGGTAGGGTGCAATGTTACTACCAAAATCAGAAGTTATTTAAACAGTGCACGGTTACATACATTTATGTCTCAAAGTATATCCAATGTCAGATGTACTGTGATTCTTGAAAGTCAAATGTGAATAGAAATACTTCAAGCTGTGGACCTGTTCCAAAGGAGGACTAGATAGTAGTCGAAGTTCCACCATCCTCCTATAATACAGCACTTGTTTTAATACAGATTAAAAGCGAAAGGAAACAGAAAAAATGCCATGCAGAAGAAGGTACATACTGAACTGAAATGCAGACAATGGTACACACGTACACAAAACCATACATTTCCAAACCCATACCTGCCACTTTGTACAAATAGCCAGTACTGCACATAATACATTTTGATACGTTTACATTGGAAGCATATCACATGCAAGTAGTTCTATCGCATACAAAGAGTAGTGTAATATCATTATTTGGTATGTGTATGAGGTTGATGTTATCTCCGGAACAGAAATTGATGCAGAATCTTGCTCCTTCAATTTAAGCCCAATGTCCGAAAATAGTACAATGGAAAAGGAAGATGAGTGCTTGAAAAGTGGACTTATGTGACAAGATAATATTTCACTTTGTGCAGGTCGGAAGGGCTCACCATTGGGATAGACGGCGTGTCGGTGGTTTCGTTGCTTGCAAAGGTCTGTTCTTCCACCAATGTGTTCTAAGTGAAGAAGGATATGTCAACCAACACATTTCCCAAACATAATTTCTAAGGGGCACTCTGGAGGTTTTCATCAAGGATCACATTTACTGACTAGAGGCTCCACAAAGCGGGTAAAGATGAAGTATACTAAGATGTAATATTTGGCACTTGGGTTGAATCCGGTGACTATGGAAAATGGAGTAATAGAACAGTGATGTAGATAAACAGATGGAAGATAATACTTATTAATGCCGACCATTATCCTACATACCAACAAACATAACAAAATCAACGTTCACTACTCACCCACACCAGTTGCCTGCGGAAATTGAGTTGGGATGGCATTTGGAAGCAATTTAGGAAGAACTCGCGGTCAACGTTTTTTAGTGTACCTTGACTGGTCGTACATATCATGGGTGAAGTGCAGGCTACAGACGCGGAATTGATTGGCCCTCACATCAGCCTTGATTTCCTGGGCCCTAATTTCAATCTCGTCCACTTTATAACTGCATTTTCGAATTGATTGTGTCCTCCAACGTATTCCACATCTTTGACATGTAATGTCCACAGGCTATGTACTTTGGAAACTTTTTCGGCAGAGGGCGTCCTGCGTCGATGGCGTCGGGTCGATGTCCCTCGAAGGCCTCCGCCAAGGGCGACGTCACCGGATGTTATAAATAGGACGCACGGCGCCCGTAGCCTCAGTTCTGTTTTTTCCGCAAACGTGTTTGCTTCGGAGACTCGGCGTGCATCGTGTAGTCCTCATGAATATGTCTTCTCCGACTCCGCAGTCTGGCTTTAAGATTTGCCGGGACTGCAAGTCTAAGATGTCGATTACAGACCTGCATCGCATTTGTTTGTGGTGCCTGGGCGAGAGTCATGACACCGATGACTGCTCGAAATGCCAGTCGCTGACTGCCAAGGCCTTGCGGTAGCGGAAGGGGAAGCTCCAGGTAGGCAGGGGCTCTAAGCCTGTTAAGTCTCAGACTTCCAAGTCCAAGGGGGTTTTCCACCGACGACTCGAGGGGTGACTCTCCGCGTCTGAAGAAGTTCCCGGGGATCTCGGTCCCGGAGTGGTTCCTGCCACTTGTCCTCCCTGTCGTGGCACTCTAGTAAGCGCTGTCACCGGTCGCCTTCGTGGCACTCTAGTAAGCGCTGTCACCGGTCGCCTTCCCCGTCCTCCTCGGAGGAGGGTGCCTCGAGGAAGGTTGCATGCCCTACAAAGTCCTCGACTCCGGAGGAATGGGTGGCATTTAAACAATCCATGTTAGCGTTTTTTCAATCGCAGGGCACGGGTCCGGTCGCGCCTTGTGATGAAGTCGGCGAGGATCGGTCTGGTACCGTGGCTCGCACGCCTTCGCGCTTGGGTACACGACGCGACTCGCATCGGGAGCCGTCAAGGTCCCATTCGGACAAGGATTCGAAGTGTCGGAAGAGACGTGTTTCTAGGTCTCGGTCCTTCTCTCCAGCGAGACCGCAGCAACCTTTTGATGGATTGGGGCCGGCGTTGACTCGTTCGGCGCCGTGTATGTCCGATTCGGACATCAACGCTTTGCCGTCAAATCAGCCCACTGCGCCGTCGGCACCTGTGTTGACCTCGACGCTGAAGTCTTCGGCGATCATGACGTCGAGGTTGTCGATCCTCTCGACATCGAAGCCATCGGCGCTATCGACGCCTTCAGAGATTTTTCCTCGAATTTTGCCATTGGAGTACCCTGATATCATGGATCCTCCAAGGAAGGCTACGTCGAAGTCTGCGAGGCCGGTTTTGGCCTCAGGCCCTCTTGTGTCCCCAGTCCTGGGTTTCAACTCCCTCTGGATGATACTTATGAAGAGGAGAAAAGGTCTGAGGTTGAGGAACCTGGTGATCTTGATGATGCGCCACTTTTTTCTGGAGACAGTCAGTTGGAGGAGTTGCGGCAGACCCTCCATGATGCCAGTGGATTGGACACTTCTCCAGAAATGGTATTCGGTAGGCCTGAGCCTGGGCCTCATGCAGAGTCTTCGTACAGGAGGCTAATGGTGAGGGTCTCGGAGTATCTGGGCTGGTCCAGTCCTACTGAAGACTTTGTGCAGGATGATCTAACAGACATTTTAGATCAAGGTCCGTCCTCTGACCCTGTTTTGCCATTTCATCTTACTTTGCAGAAAAGGGTGGCAGCTGCTTGGCTGTCCCCGGAATCTCTTCCGTCTGTTAATAAGTCTTTGACCAAGAAATACCACCCTTCCGTTAGCGACCCCAGTTATTTATCTACTCACCCCACTCCCGAGAGTTTGGTGGTTCAGGCTGCTATGGCCACCTCGATGCAGGCGGCGTACCCTACCATCCCTCCGGATAGGGACGACAAGCGCTTCGACGGTTTGGCACGGAAGGTATTTTTTGCTGGGAGCATGGCCCTGAAATTGGCCAATTCCACGTGTGCTTTGGCAAAGTTTTCACACACTCTGTGGAATTGTTTCTTTGGCGGCTGAGCATATTCCCGAGGGGGAAGAAAGGGATGGGTTCCTTGCTCTCGTGCGGGACGGCAAGGATGCCATGTGTGAATCCCCTCAGTCGCGTTTGGATAGGGCCGACAGTGTTAGCCGATCCATGGCTGCAAGCACCGTTATACGCAGATTTGCGTGGTTGCGGAAGTCTGTGTTTGCTCCGGATATGCAGGCCCGTCTTCTCAACATGCCCTTTGATGGCGCACATTTGTTTGGCAGCAAGTCTGACGAGAGCCTTGAGAGGTTGCAGACCTCAAAAGCTGCTGCAAAATCTTTAAGCGCCGCAGTGCGTCAACCTCTGCCTTTTCGTCCTAGGGGATAGCAGTGGAGGGAAGGTTCCTTGTGTTACTACTCCTCCTTTGGTAGAACGAGAGGTGCCGCCAGTCAAAGGGGCCAGCAAAAAAGTACCCGTGGTGGTCGGGGAAATCGTGGTGCCAAAGCCTCTCTGGTGTCAAAGCCGCTCAGGCAGCTGCCTCTGCCACAGCCGCTTCCAAACAGTCATGAGGTCATGTCCCATGGTTCGCCGGTTGGGGTCAGACGGTCTCCGCATCTCGAAGAATGGCGTGCCATTACTTCAGATGCGTGGATTCTGGATACCATTGCCCATGGCTACTGCCTTACCTTCCTTCAGCGGCCTCATGACAATCCACCAGGGAAACTCTTTTTGAAGCTTCCGGATCCACTCCTTGCACAGGAAATCTTGAGCCTGCTGGAGAAAGGCGCTATAGAACTGGTGCCTGTCGCGGAGAGGAACAAGGGATGGTATTCCCCTTATTTTTTTATCCCAAAGAAAGACAGGGGATTGAGACCCATCATGGACTTGCGTTGGTTGAACAGACTTCTCAGGAAGGACAAGTTCAAGATGGTCACTCTTTCTCAAGTCCTCCAGGCCCTTCAATTTCAGGATTGGTTGGTGTCTCTGGACCTCAAGGATGCTTACTTTCATGTGCCGATTCATCCCGCGCACAGGAAGTACCCCAGGTTTGTGGCTGGTGACTCGCGCTTTTAGTTTTGGGTCCTGCCGTTCGTATTGACCTCTGCCCGAGGGTCTTCACCAAGCTACTGGTGGTGGTGGCAGCGTACCTCAGGCGAGGGGGGATTCACGTCTACCCCTACCTGGACGACTGGCTGATCTGGGCACGCTCTCCCGAGCTGGCGTTGGATCATCTCAGTGTCACCTGCCGCACCCTACACAGGCTGGGCTTCTCCCTGAATTTCAAGAAGTCGCATCGGACACCTTCCCAACAGCTCCAGTACATCAGGGCTGTTTTAGACACGTCCTTGGGGGAAGTGTTCGCCTCCCAAGGTAAGGGCTCATCACATTGTGCAGATGGTGGACAAGTTTCAACGTGCCCAGAGTCTCCCGGCTTTCGAATTCTTAAGGTTGCTCGGCCTCATGGCCTCCTGCTTTTTTCTGGTGGCAGAGGCCCGGCTGCGGATGAGATCCCTGCAGTGGGCTCTCGATGCAGTGGTCACAGTTCTCCGGCAAGATGTCTGTTTCCGTTCAGATTCCACTCTCGGTCTCCCAGGATCTTCTGTGGTGGCCCAACAAAGGGAACCTGATGAAGGGGGAACAGTTTTGGCAACCATGGCCGGAGGTGACGGTAGTGACGGATGCTTCCCTCACAGGATGGGGCACTCATGCCAACGACTTGACCGCCAGCGGTCGTTGGTCTCCGTCTGAGTCCAAACTCCACATCAATCTGTTAGAGCTGCGGGCCGTCCAGCTAGCCCTGAAGACTTTTCTGCCCTCTGTAAGGGGAAAGAGTGTCCTGATCCTGACGGACAACACAGTGGCCATGCATTACCTCAACAAAAAAGGGGGGGGTAGGGTCACTTCCGTTGTGCACAGAGACAATGCAACTCTGGTTCTGGGCCATCCAGCAGGAAATTTCGATCTTGGCAGTTCATCTGGCCGGAGACGAAAATGCAGCGGCGGATGCTCTGAGCAGGCAGAGCACGTTCTCCGACGAGTGGGAATTGGCTCAGGAAGTCCTTCAGGAGATCTTCGCCCTTTGGGGAACCTCCGCAAGTGGATCTCTTCGCCACCAGTGTCAACCGGAAGTGCGAAAGATTCTGCTCAAGGGAATTTCTTCCAAGAGGAGCCTTAGGAGACGCGTTTCGTGGTGGATTGGTCATTCCCACTGCTGTACGTGTTTCCTCCAGTCCCTATCATTCCTCAAGTGTTGCGGAGGTTACGGAGGTTCGGTTCCCACATGATCCTCATTGGTCCGGATTGGGCCAGGAGAGCGTGGTTCCCGGACCTTCTAGTATATGTCCATCTGTCCTCCATGCCGTCTTTCCTACCGGGAGGATATGCTCTCTCGCACACGCGAGAGGAAGGGGGAAATCAGGTTCTCCATCCAGAGGTCAAGACTCTCAACCTTCATGCTTGGTATCTGAAAGGTTGAGGTATAAGGACTGAGACCTCCCGGATGACATGATGGAGGTGTTGCTCTCGGCCAGGCGGCCTGCAACAAAATCCCTGTGCCGTTGGCGTAAGTACTGCGACTGGTGCCGAGATCACAATTTTGATCCTTTTCAGTGCTCCATTCCTATGGTTTTGTCTTTCATACTTTCTTTGGCCTACAGGCGCATTCACGTGGGTACCATTAAAGGTTACATTGCGGCGCTGTCTATCTTTAAGCGCTTGTCTGAAGAGTTTTTTTACTTTAAGATTCCTCTGATTTTTTCAGTTTCTTAAAGGACTGACTAATGTGTTCCCGCCGTCCCCTTTCCAGCTGCCGGGTTTGGGATTTGAATTTGGTTTAGAAATTTCTCATGGGTGCTCTGTTTGAACCTTTGCACTCTTGTCCTTCGAGATTACTGTCATTCAAGACATTGTTCTTCGTTGCGGTTACTTCCGCTCGCAGAGTTAGTGAATTGCAGGCACTTTCACCTAAGCCACCCTTTACTGTGTTTCACAAGGGCAGGATTGTACTGTGAGTACGTCCCTCCTTTCTACCTAAGGTAGTTTCTGAATACCATTTGAGTCAAAAGGTGCTACTTCCATCTTTCTATCCTCCTCCTCATCCTGGTAAGGAAGAGGAGCGACTCCATCAGTTGGATCCTAGGAGAGCTCTGAGCTTTTACATTTCTAGGATGTCCAGGGTCAGAGTGGACGATCAACTCTTTGTTAGGATGTGGAATACGTTGGAGGAACATCCAGTCCAAAGAACGTTACCAGTTGGTAAGTAACTTGTTCTTCTACCCCACAGATGCAGGTGAACAGTTCCATCTCAGCAGGGAGGAAGAACTGTTTGAGGACGCACAAAGCTTACTCCAAGCAATAGGAATCAACAGGGAGCGTGTGAATCCCCACTACTCGCAGACCCAGAGTACCTGCAATGAAGAAAATAAAGGATACACGAGGATCCGTGGACAAGTATTCAGGGCGCTTTCATTTGAAGAATTCTGCCCACCAATGGCAGGTCCGCAGATGAGTTTGGGTGTCTGGTTTAGGTCTGGCTAGCCATGGTTATTGTAGTAGAGAATCAAACTCACAAAGATCCAGACAACTGAAAGAAGCAACAAAGAGTATACCCAAGAGGACGACACATAAGGTTGAAGCATCAGCATCTGTGAGGATGATGCTAGAAGCCTAGAAGAACCTGACCAAGTTGTTAGGACAGCTCCAGAAGAAACTATACGGCAGCCAGCCGGGGAGAAACATTCACACGACTTAGGCAATGGCAGGAGATGACCCAGACTGTCCCAATAACTGAACTGAGGTTGGGCAACAGCAGGCCTCCTGATGTCAAGCCAGCAAGACCCTCCTACCACCTCCCACCTTAGGCATTTAGGCCAGAAGGATTTTCGAGGAGGCAGCACTGCAGAGACCTGGAACAATGTCCCACAAAGGAACATCCAGTCCACCAAGCTAGCAGAATCACAGAAAGCTAAGGAATGGGATTCCACCAGCAGAGACGGAACAAGGACAAATCAGCCAGTGTCCAGAATGTATGGCCATACCAGGGTCCTCGGCAGCAGCCCATCTTATGCATTAGCCTTCCAGGAAATCTGGTACAGATCGGAGGAATGAAAAGTGTCTCCCATTGATGATACATTCACGCAATGGCTGGCCTAAACCTGCCTACCAATCACATCACAGGGCAGCACACCCATGTTTTGAGGGCCAGCCAATCGGGCTGCCCAACCCACTGGCCCACACGCACTGGATGTAGATTGGTATGCTCGGGACTTCACGGTAAGACGACATCAGCACATAGGCCATCTATTTTAAAGCCTGTCTCGCAGAACTTACAGACAAAGGAATGGCAATAAAGTAAATGGACATGTGTAGGATTTACCCGCTGCTAGCTACGATATATATGGGCAGTATGCGACTAACATGGTTTAAAGGTCTACATACATGATTTAGCCAATATTCAATCACAGGTGCCTCCTGACTACTAAACAGAACACCCGGCTACCAAAATAGAGTGATTAAAGAACACCCTGCCTTGATGGCCACATGGGTCACTAAGGGTGACACACCAGGAAAACTGTTGCATTTGTAAGGGGACTACAGTTGAAGTCCCTCTGACCACAAAACAAAAGTAAAAAAACCAAAGAAGCCAGTAAAACCTTCATGTTAAAAGTTAGGTAGCCACAATCCTAAAAATAATATTCCACCCTTACAGTTATATGCAGTCGTAATCCTATCGTGAGGAATATGCACACTCTTGCCTGTTTGTACCCTGGCCTTTAGGTCTTACACCCGTTTACACTGCTGTTGCTTTGCCTTACTCCCATTCTGCCCATCATTCCTACTTTTTACCAATCCCGGGTGCCCTCAATCTGATGTTGCCCACCTCCTCCCCCCTCCTCTGTATATTTCCCTGCATGATTTGTCCTAAAATGTTCTTTCTCTCATTGTTTGACTCCCAGGATGACAACATCGGTGGATGTCCTGATATCCATCTGTGTTATGTTTGCCCTCTCCTTCGTACCTGCAAGCTTTGTTCTGTTTCTAATTGAGGAGCGTGTCAGCAAGGCTAAACACTTGCAGTTTGTGAGCGGAATGAAGCCTCTCCTGTACTGGCTGGGAAACTTTGCATGGGACATGGTAAGGCATCCATTATTGACATGATTGTGTCCCATTGTTTATTGCATTTCAGTTTTAACATCTCAAAACAAATGCCTAGAATCTTGTGTTTACTGAAACCATCCTATGCACTCGGACCAACTTACATGGCTCTACGTAATGTTGCTCCAATCTCCTTACCTCTCATCTATCCCTCGTCACTTCTCTTTTGTTCTATTTGTTTGGTGTGTGCCTTTAACAGTGATTACTTTTTGCATGCATACTGTGTCTGACATAAGGTGCCTGCTCGCTCAGCTACTGACTCCGACTGCAGCAAATAATTTTCCAACATCTAAAGCTTGTCAAGGCATAATGAATAACTGTACATGTAGCCCCTTAGAAGAAAATCAGGGCTTTAAGGTCTTAAAATGGCAAACATAAAATGTATTTATAAAAAGTGTTTCAAGGCGCAACAAGGCATGGGAGGGGAGCAAGGGGGGACAAGACAGCGATCTTACTAGACCCAGTGACATTGAAGTTCAGGGGAGAGGAAAGGGGAGAACTGCTGGGGCAGGGGAGGAGAAGCAGGTGCAGGACATAGGACCGAAACAGAAAAAAGAACCCTGAAAAAAACAAGGTGTGCGCCCACCAGGTGGCAGTGCAGGGGTTAAGTGCCGACAGCAAGTGTTAGTGCAGGTAGTGGGACTGTAGGGTTGCAGATACAGCCCCAAGTGCAGGGTTGCCAGGCGGCAGTGCAGGTGTGCCACTAAGGGGGCAGGGCCCTTGGCCCGAATTTCAGAGGGTAGCTAGGTATCCAATGCAGTATCAGACACGAGAACAGCAGGGGAGGGGAAGCGCGAAGGCAGAAGCAAAGAGGAAAGTCTTGAGCTGCTTCTGGGACCAGAGACGGTTCTGCTCATGTTTCAGAGAGGCAGTTCCAGAGGGAGGCACCGGCCGAAGAGAGAGATCTGCCCCCAGCTTGTTGCTTGGAAAAGCAATTAACCCTCAAGGAGTTGGAGGTTGAGGAGCGAAGAGCTCGAGTAGGTAGATATTTCAGAAGAGAAAGCTGGTGATATTTTGGTCTCTGGCCCCAGAAGGCCACGTGGACAATGCAAAGGGTCTTGCATTTAATCCTTGCAGCCACTGGGAGCCAATGGAGCGGTTTCAGTGCTGGAGAGATACGATCCCTGGGCTTGAGGCCAAGGGCAAGTTTTGCCGTCCTGTTCTGGATGAGTTGCAGAGGACAGAGAGTAGAGGCAGGTAGATTTAAAAAGAGGCTGTTGCAGTAGTCCAGCCTATATAGAACCAGAGCTCTGGAGACAGTGAGCTACTGCGGGTAGGAGAGGAAAGGAAGAATACCTCTGAGGAGGTGCAGTTGGTAGTTTGACTTCTTAGAGATGGACAGTACAACAAAAGTACATTAACAATGCTTCGTAAGTGAGCTTTTGAGATGTTCGTAAAACATACAGAGATTTAGGAGTATCTTAAATTGTTTGCTTGCCAGCAGCTTTTCACCATGTGCTGCACTCACAGAAATCTTGTAAAGTTGCCAGTCCTGTTTTAATGCAAGTTGAATGTTAGAAACTACTGTAGATATTAATTGTCCACAAATGCTCATAAAGTATGCTCACCCTTCACCATCTCTGTTTCTAGTGCAATTACCTGGTCCCTGCAATGCTGGTGATCCTGATCTTTGTCTGCTTCCAGCAAGAGTCCTATGTGTCCTCTGATAACCTGCCAGCTTTAGTGCTGTTACTACTCTTCTATGGGTAAGAAACCGGACTGGTAAGGATCTGCCTGTATGACTCTGGTGTACCTCTCCCTATGGGTAAGAGACCATTAAATGTCCCCTGCTGGTATATCTTCCCTTCTATTGGTAAGATACTGCTCAGGACCTTCCACAAAATAATTGTTGCTGCTCTTCCATTTGTAAGAGATTGTTAAGGACCCCCCCCTGTATTTCTTCTCCCTTTATTTGTGTAAGAGACTGCTAAGAATTTGAACTGCTGGTGCAATGCTCCTCTGTCTATATAGATAAAAGATTGCCAAGGATATCTTTCTCTGGGATTGCTGCTCCTCGAATATGGGAAAATTAATGCCTCGCTGTTACTGCTCCTAGTGTTTTGTGGGTAAAGGACTGCAAGCGTTGTGCTGCTGTAGTACTGTTGCTCTTTGAGGGTTTAGGGACAATGGAGAACCTGCCTTTCCTTATAGTGTGCTTGTTTATGTGGTAAAAAAGAGCAGAATAAGGGGTCTATGTGGAATATACCCATATGGTGCTTTTTGCTCTATCTGAATAAGGGACTATTAAAACAAGCATTGGCCATGCCAACAGTTTTGGGCAAAAATACTTGCCAGGCACAGCTGTAATAGTATTAACTGACCATTGATGGTAGCGGGTGCGAAATGGTATGAACACCTGCACATATAATAGCAGTGCCTGGCAAATGCTTAATACTTGTACACAAGTCAAAACTGTTGGCTTTGCCAATGCTTGTTTTTACCAGAACTTCAGTGAAGGACACAAAGAGTGCTTATGAATCAAAGGAGACTGAAAAAAGCATTTTAGTCTGTTTCCATCAGGTTTTTGGTTTTGAAAATGTGTTTAACATGTGAAATATGCTGCTTGTGATAGCAGCAGAGGAGAAATGTTTTCAAAGGACTATAACTATTTGCAAGACACAAGGATCCTGTGCCATTTTAATACATTAAGATTCTAGTACTGCAACAAATTGAAAAACTCCACCTCATCCGCGGCAGCATCTTCAAAAGCTGTTTCATTTTACAGCCCAGCTTCACTCGCCTTACAAGTCCGTTTCCCCACCTGTGATTCTTTATGCCCGTCATGAAAAAAACAGAAGCACTCTCAAAATCTCTGAACTTTACCTCGAGCTGATCAAGCAACGCTGCAGCTGCACACTTCCATAAGACCTGACTCATTCCTCCATGGCCCAACTCCTTCCCCTAACCCCACTTCTTCCTCCCACAACCCGAACAAAAAAAACAGCCAGCCTGCGCCTTACATCAGCAGGTCCACACGCTGTACAAACTGAAAGCCTTCATCCCTTTTCCCCTGACGAGGAGGTTCGGGTGGGAGAGGCAGGAATGGGTGGGACCAGCCATAGAGATGTGTGTTGTAAAGTGAACTTCTCCAGTAAAGGCACATCAGGATAGTGGATCCAGACTCCATGGTAGAAAGCTATATTGCTTTATTTAATTAGTTACAGGCTCCAATAACTACTGTAAATTGGTAGCAGGGTCCCATCTCCACTCCCTACTTGGAGTGCCAGCTTCGTGTTAGTTTCATTGTTACTATCTGCTTGATATGTAAAGGGAAACAAGGTGAGTCGTGCTTTGTATATAAAGGGAAGGATGTGTGTTGTGTCTTATCTTTGTTTCAGTGCATTGTATGTTTCTTTGCAGATCTGCTGGCCATTCCTATTGTTGTTGGAATAAACCCACCAAACATCCTCGGGTATCTCAGCTTAGGTCTCAACTGACACTTCTCAGAACACCTACATGTTATGATTCATCTAACATTCCTTGAGCTGTCACTCACTCGCACACAGAGCATTCCAACAACATTAGGAATGTCCAGCAGATCTGCAAAGAGACATATAATGCATTGACACAAAGACAAGACGCAACAATTATCATGGCTATGCGCAGGGGTGGGTGGACCCATAACCAAACAATACCTATACACTGTGTCCCCCTCCTCAAATGTCAATCCTCTGCGTCCCTTTTCAAATGCCTTTCCTCCCTATCTATACTTGAATCAGTATTCAAATGCAATAGTTTGGGCTTTTCTAGGTGTCCCGTTTTCAACACTCAATAGTTCAAACAAAAAAGGCTGTCTCTGGTCCTGCTCTTCTCTTTGGTTAAGGGGCTATGGAAGCATGACTGCTCTTATTCTGCTCCTTCTGTGGGCAAATGTCTGTGCAGAAATAGCCCCTGTGTCTGTGCCTCTCTGTATGTTTGGAACTAATGGATACCCTACCTGCTATGATCCAGCTCTTCTTAATTGCTTGTGGTATAGTGAAGAACATGCTGGCAGTGGCCATGCTCGTTTGTGATGGTAAGGGACTGTGTAGAACTTCTCCTCTATGCATCTGCTTCACTTTTATTTGTAAAGGAAGGTGAAGAGCCACTGCACCCTATTTCCACTCCGCTCTGTATGCAAGGGCCTGTAGAGAATATGATGTGGTTTGCTTTGCTGATCGTCAAGGGGTAAGGAGTCTGGAGAACAAAGCAACACTCCTTCTACTGCTCTTATGGGAATATTGGACTTTTGAGAACATGCTGGCCCTGCTTCTGCTCCTTTTCTGTGGATAATGGACTGTGAAAATCATGTCAGCCCCAGACATGCTGCTCTTGCTCTTTCTGCTTTCAGGGGCATCACAAACAACCCCCTGCTCCCGAGCCTCTGCCTACACCTGTTCCCTCACTGTTGCCAAGCTCCTCCCAATGGACCCCGGAACAGTTTGATAGGGTGATGAGGAGAATGTCTAGTTTTGTTAATTTCCTTGATCAACACCCAGATCAACTTCCCAACCTTCAGGGGCCCCCTCAAGGCAAAGCAGCTAACAAGCAGCCCGACGCCAAAAGAGCCAGCCTGGACGCAACACAAACCCATACCTCTACCTATCAAGACGTGTCTGATGACATATATTATTACGACACTCAAGGTTCCCAAGACCCTGGCTCTTTAGCAGACCCATAAGACCAATGGAACATGGGGGACACAGATCAATACTATGACGACGATGATGTATATATACATCATCAAATCCCCAGACCATACCGACCAACAAGTGGCTGATTCCCTGGTGGACAACCAACTGCAGTACAATGACCTGCTTTTAAAGGCTGCATTCTTAAAAATAACTTAGACGCAGTAGACAATGCGGGGCGAATTGTGGCAGACGGTACCATCAAATAACACCATGCATGGCTTCGTCAGTTGGGTTTCAAGTTGAAGTTGGAGACCCAAGCCACCCTTTTGAACATGCCTAACGAGCCCAACGCATTGTTCGGTAAAGCGGTTGAGGATCCACTGAGGAGTGCAAAGGAGGTATACGACACCCTCAAATCCCTGGCAAATCCCTGGCACAACTCACAAACAAATCCTTTGTGCCGAGAGGAGGTTCAAATACACACCGGTTTAGAAGGCAGAACACCCAGTGGTCCTCCAACTACAACCAGGGCATTCCTCCCAACAGAACCTTCAAAGGGTCCACAGAAGGTCCAGAAGTAGGGGCAGATCCTCTGCCTCAAGAGGGGACTCCTAAGCAATGACCAACTGCTACAGGGTCCCTCCCATGCGTCTCCAGTAGGAGATCGTATTTCTCACTTTACCTGCGCATTGAACTATTTGGAAGTGGGCACTCAACCCGAACATGTTCCTAGTGTCACGTTGGACAAGTGGGTACTTTCCACCGGGGTGGGGGGCAATTGCATAGAGCGAATCCAAACACCAGCCAACCACCCGCCAAGACAAAGACAAACTACACTGGAAGAACAACGCATCCTGCTAGAAGAGGTCAAGGCACTGATACTAAAGGACGCCATAGAAATTGTCCCGGAAAAACAGGTAAACAAGGGTATTTATTTAATGTACTTCCTTGTGCCAAAGAAGCGCCCTGTCCTAGACATGTGCCCTGTGAACCCTGTCAAGCCCCAAAACATCTGCATGACAACGCTACAGGAAGTAATCACACTGTTAAAACATGGGCACTACATGGCAACCTTGGACATGAAAGATGCATACTTTCATATTTCAATGTTCCCAGCGCACAGAAGATTTCGGCGTTTCAAGATAGCGAATCAACACTACCAATTCAAGGTGCTACCTTTAGGCATAGCCTCCGCTCCAAGGGATTCACCAAGGTACTAGCGGTAGTGGCAGCACACCTATGCAGAGAATCAATCCCAGTCTACCCTTATCTGGACGACTGGCTGATAACAGGGGAATCCCCTCAAATTTGCAGGCAAAATACCCAAAGAACAATCAAGCTTCTGTTCCAATTGTTATCAATCAACGGGGAAAAAATCAAGTCTCGTTCCAAGCCTAACAAAACAGTTCTTAGGAGCTATCATGAAGACAGAAAAGGGACTAGTCTTACCGTCAAACGAAAGAGTGTAAAACATACTTCTGCAAATACCTCAGTATCTAGCCAGTCACCAAATAACCGTACTCAAAGCAATGCGCTTGTTCAGGATGATGGCTTCATGCACATACCTGGTTCCGCACGCACGGTTTCGCATGCGCCCATTGCAAGAGTGGTTAGCGAAACAGTGGTCTCAGGCCAGAGGTCAGTCGGACGATCTAGTGGTGGTTTCGCTAACCCTAGTTCAAGCGCTACACTGGTGGATAAAGGAAAATCTGTTGAAGGGAAAATCTTTTCACAACCCTACAGTGCAATCAACTGTCACAACAGACGCATCACTCACCGGGTGGGGGAGCCCATTACCTTCACCACAAAGCGCATGGCCTGTGGACCCTTATCACAACCCAAAATCACATAAACCTTTTAGAGCTACTAGCAGTGCTCAAATCCCTGCAAGCTTTTCAAGTGCATCTACCAGGCCAAACAGTACAAGTCCTCACAGACAGCACCACATAAACAAGCAGGGAGGCACACACTCTCCAAGTCTGTTTAGGCTAGCCCAAACTATTTGGAAGTGGGCACTCAACCCGAACATGTTCCTAGTGTCGCAACACGTTCCAGGGGAACTCAATTCTCTGCCAGACTCACTAAGCAGAGATCCTCTACCCGAAGAGCATGAGTGGCAGCTCAGCAGAAACATTTCAGACGATATCTTTTCCCTCAGGGTCTATCCTCCGTTAGACCTGTTCGCCACAAGGCTAAACATACAATGCCCAGACTTCGCATCCAGGTTTCCCCAAGCCGGATCCAAGGGGAACGTCCTGTGGATGAGCTGGTGATGGAAATTTGCTTACACTTTTCCACCAACTACGCTACTGAGCAGGATAGTGAACAAGATGCACCAGGAACAAGTAACTCTAATTCTGGTTGCTCCTATGTGGGTGAGACATCCTTGGTTTCTGCATCTGTGCAAAATCACGATGTGCGATCCAATCCAATCAACCCAAGACAGAAACACAAGGCTATCGGGACTATACTGCACTGATGATCACTAATAAGGCTGAAAGCAGGTATGTAGTTGTCCTGGCAGCCTTGCAAATGTCTGTCTTGGGTTGATTAAGCTATGTATAAAATAGCATTGCCCTCTTAGACAAAGACACTTTCCTGGAGAAAAAGGTTTGGATTTGAGCTAATTTGCATACCCACAATACCTTGCTGTTGTGGCCCAGAACTGAAGGTTAACTTCCAGTGATGGCTACTAGGTGGCGTTGTAGAATGTATAACTTGGCTCAAATGGACATTGCTATTTTCACATTTCAGGTGAAAGGGTTTTTTTCAAACCGTTTTAAACCCACCGTAACTTTCTTGGTGTTTTGTGTTTGTATGTGTATATATATTTCTGAGGCTTGTGGGATCTTCTTAGATCACATGCTATGCATAGGCCGACATCCAGTGGAAGCTGCAGAGTATTAGTTTTTGTAACTTGAAAAGGGACGTCGACAGGGCGTACCAGTTATACTATCCCTAGTGTGACATCTGCTGTACTCATGGTGCTTCTCGCGTCGAGGTCCCTCCGATTGTTTTTTTCCAGCATCATAGTCAGACGCATATCGCAGAGTTCCTTCTTGGCTATCACCATTGCTTAGAAAAGTTTAACGGCGCCGGCATCAACGACAAATTACTATTGTCGATGACTGCAACAACTCGTCTCGACGATCCTTTGTCACGGCCTCCGAAGGCCTCAACGGACCTCAGCCCTCACAGTAGGGAGATTCGGGGGAGGTACATTCTTTAGTCTCTTTAAGAGAATGCATATTCGCCTTTCCGCCCACTTTTTTCACCAGGCTGCCATCCCCATACATAATGGAAAATACACCCTTTAAGTTTTGCCCCTCTTGTAATAGAAAATACCCCTGGAAAGACTTGCACTGGGTGTGCAATCTTTGGCGTCCCAGGGATCACACCGAGGGACAGTGCAAGTTGTGCAAACTGTTCAGGCCCAAAACACTCAAGGATCGCAAAACCAAACGCTGGGCTCACCACGCCATACAGGCCAAGGCCGCAATGGACATCGAGGGAGCCTCCAGCGACGGCAACATCGACGTCTACAGTGATGCAGAGGGCGATCGGGATCCGCCGGATACCCGCGTGCAAGCCCCTGAGCCCAACAGGCAGGCCAGCGGTTCTGCTACGGCGACAACACTTGGCAGCACTAGCACAACCAAGTCACACCACACAAAGCACACCTCCCACGGCCGAAAGTCGAGCACCGACCGGAAAGCCACACACAGTGTCAAGGGGGATGTCCGAGATTTCCCTGTCCTCTGGGCCATCGCACTCGGGATCACCACATGACAGGCCCCCGAAACAAATGAGCAAGTCCGTTTCTGACACTGTGTCTCAAGCCACGAAATCCTCACATGCCAGCAACCGGGCGTCGAAAGATTCGTTGACGGCCCCCATACAGGCAGACCACCGACTGTCGAAAGACACGTCAAAGGACTCCTCAAAGTCTACACCAAGATCGAAGATGAGCAAGCTGATCAAAAAACGGGGCACAGATAAACAGTTAAAAAGCCAGTCATCGAAAAAACATAAGTCTTCGAGGACCCAGGGAGAGAGCACTCTTTCGGAGGCTATGCACCATAATAGAACCCCTGAACCAGAGAAACCACCCACCCCCGCCCCGCCTTTGCTCCCCATGTAAGTCCAAGTTCATCACAAAGGACAGCAGAACAAATTGACATGGTCATGAGGCGAATGTCCTCTCTCGCTAATTTCTTTGACCACCCCAAAGTCCTGCAAAACCTTCTGGTTGCTCCACACAGCAGGCCAGTAACTACTCAAATCAAGTGGAAGGAGTTACCAAGTCTTCCGCCAAAAGAGCCCACACAGACTTCACACAAGCTTCCACCTTGCAGCAGGACCTAGGCTAGCATGCTTATTGTTACTCCATGCAAGGCTCCCAGGACCCTGGAACATACAGACACAGATGACCAAGGAGACATGGGTGATGTCAACCAATTTTATGATGACGACGAGGATGTCTACGTCATCCAGTCGCCAGATCATTGAGACCCACTGGTGGCAGACTCACCAGTGTATAGCCAAATGCAATATAAAAACCTACTCCTAAAGGCGGCAGAGCATTTCAAGATCGGCAAGCAAGAGACACAAGTTGATAAGGACTTTGTTGAAGACATACTAGGGGATAAGAGATCAGCAACCCAATTTATCCCCCTGCTACAATCAGTACAGAGATGCATCCTACCCTCTCCTGTTACTCCTAATTTAACATGGGCATCAATTTGGCCAAAGCTCGTCCTGGGGTTCGTCACAGGGACAGTCCTCTCAACAGGGGTTTCAAAGAGGCCAAAGAAGGTCTCGAAAGTAGGGGCAGATCCTCTTCTTCCAGAGGCGCTCAACACCTCCTAGCAAACCAGGTAAACAAGGGTATTTATTCAATGTACTTCCTTGTGCCAAAGAAAGACCTTACGATGCGCCCTGCCTTAGACCTGCGCTCTGCAAACACCTATGTCAAGCCACAAAAATTCTGCGTGACAATGCTACAGGAATGAATCCCACTGCTGAAGCAGGGGGACTACATGGCAACCTTGCATATGAAAGATGCATATTTTCATATTTCAATCTTCCCAGCGCACAGAAGATTCTGGCGTTTCAAAATAGCAAACCAGTACTACCAATTCAAAGTGCTACCCTTTGGCATTGCCTCTGCTCCAAGGGTATTCACCAAGGTACTAGGGGTAGTGGCAACGCACCTACACAGGGAGTCAATCCCAGTGTACCCTTATCTGGACAACTGGCTGATCACAGGGGAGAACCCCCAAATTTGCAATCAAAATACCCAAAGAACAATCAGTCTACTTTTTCAGTTGGGTTTCTCGATCAACAAGAAAAAAATCAAGTCTCTTACCAAACAAGACCACACAGTTCCTAGGAGCTGTCATAAACACAGAAGAGGGTCTAGTCTTTCCGTCAAATGAAAGAGTACAAAACATATGGCTGCAAATACCTCAGTATCTAGGCGGTCGCCAGATAACCGTACGCAAAGCAATGCGCTTGCTCGGGATGATGGCATCATGCATTTACCTAGTCCCACACGATGATTGCGCATGCGCCCAATGCACGAGTGGTTGGCGAAAGTGGTTTCAGGCAAGTGGTCAGTGGGACGATCTAGTGGTTGTTTCGCCAACCCCTAATACAAGCTCTGCGCTGGTGGACAAAGGAGAACCTGTTAAAGGGGAAACCCGTCAGTGCAAGCGGTTGTCGCAATAGACGCATCACTCACTGGGTGGGGAGCCCATTACCTTCATCACATAGCGCATGGTCTGTGGAGTCTGATCACAGCCCAGAATCACATCAACCTACTGGAACTTCTAGCAGTGCTCAAGGCTCTACAAGCCTTCCAAGCACACTTGTCACATTAGACAGTACAAATACGCACAGACAGCACCACTGCTATGTTTTACATAAACGAGCAGGGGGCGCACACTCTCCAAGTCTGTCCAGGCTAGCACAAAATATCTGGAAATGGGCACTCAAGTGGGACAAGTTCGTAACATTGCAACATGTTCCAGGGAACTCAATTCTCTAGCAGACTCAATGAGCAGAGACCCTCTACCAGAAGAGCACGAGTGGCGACTCGACAAAGATATCGTAGACTGGATCTTCACACAATGGGGCTACCCCCCTCTAGACTTGTTTGCAACAAGACAAACCATGCAATGCCCAGACTTCGCATCCAGGTTTCCCCAACACGACTCTACCCCCCTCTAGACTTGTTTGCAACAAGACAAACCATGCAATGCCCAGACTTCACATCCAGGTTTCCCCAACACGACTCCAAGGTGAACGCCCTGTGGATGAACTGGTCAGGGAAACTTGCCTCTGCTTTTCCCCCCAACTCCTCTAATGTGCATAGTGGTGAACACAATGCACAAGGAACAAGTGCCATTAATCTTAGTTGCTCCTATGTGGGCGAGACAACCTTGGTATCCACATCTGTGCAAACTGGCGATGTGCGATCCAATCAAACCCTGTGCCCCTTCAACATGCTGACACAGCACAGGGGGACAACATTACACCCTCAACCTCAGTCTATGAACTTGGCAGCTTGGCTTGTCCATTTAAATCTGTCTCAAAGGTGTATGGAAATCCTGAAGGAGGCACGTAAACCAAACACTAGACTCAGTTACTTTAACAAGTGGAAAAGATGTATATTGTGGTGCCTGTCAAAACAAATAAGCCCAATAGAATGTAGAGAGGCAACGTGCTCGCCTTGGAAGCAAGATGACACGGAGCAGCACAGCTTCGATCCCCTGGTCCGTGCTTAGAAACCTCTGGGTATTAAGCGCGTTATAAATAACCTATCATATCATATGCTACACTTAATAGACTTAGGGCTAGTATTTAACAAAATCAAAGTTCACCTAGCGGATCTATCCGTGTACACCACTTCTCAAAGTAAGGTGTCCTGGTGGAAAATACCTATCATTAAAGCGTTCAGGGAGGGAGTAAAAAGACTCCACCCACCCTCCCATTTCAAACCTGCTGCCAGGGTGGGACCTAAATGTAGTACTTGCAAAGCTCATGGGACAACCCTTTGAGCCTATTCATAAGTCCAGCCTTAAACACCTCACATATAAAACAACTTTCCTGGTGGCTATAACCACCATAAGGAGAGTCAGTGAACTGCAAGCTTTGTCAGAGCAAAACCCTTTCTTTGTTATCCACAAAGACAAATTGGTATTAAGAACGCACCCTATGTTTTCACCTAAGTTAATTTCAAAGTTCCATGTCAATCAGGCCATCAAACTATCCGCTTTCTTCCAAAATCCATCAAGCTGGGCTGAGAAAAAACACCATACACTAGTTGTAAGGAGGGCGTTCCTTTACTATGTAAACAAGACCAGACCGCTAAGGAAAACAGACCAACTGTTTGTCTCCATAGCTCCAGGTAGGGAAGGAGACCGCGTTTCCAAAAACGCTATCTCCAGATGGATAGTCAGATGTATACAGCTCTGCTACTCTCTGTCAAATATAACACTGCCTTTCACACCAAGAGCTCACTCCACCAGAGGTACAGGAGCTATCTTGGCCTTTATCGCAAACGTCCCGCTGGACACCATTTGCAAAGCAGCTACATGGAACTCTATCCACACTTTTACTCAGCACTTCTGCATTAACACTCAATCTAAAGCAAATTCCCAGGTGGGACAAGCGGTGCTAAAACATCTATTTGCCGCTGTACCTTCTCACAACCCACCACTTTCTCCAAACACTGCTTGCTAATCTATGCATAGCATGTGATCTAAGCAGATTCCACAAGCCTCAGAAGGGATACATTGCTCACCGTTATCGTATTTCTGATGCTTGTATCTACTTAGATTCACATGCACCAGCCCTTCGAAGTAGAACATACATTGATGTTGTCTGGGCTTTATCTGATACATAATCTGCCTTACTACACCTGTACTCACGCTACACTTCATGCAACCTCATGTCAGAAACAAAACAATCTGAGGGACCTCGACGCGTGAAGCACCATGGGTACAGAAGACATCGCAGTAGGGATGGTATTACTGGCACGCCCTGTCGACATGCCTTTTTGAGTTTCGAAAACAAAAACGGTAATACTCTGCAGCTTCCACTAGATGTCGGCCAATGCATAGCACGTGAATCTAAGCAGATACAAGTATCAGAAATACGAATACGGTGAGTAATGTATCATATATATAATATTGCACCACCTATGCTATTTCCAGTGCCAACACCACCAAGAAGAGCCAGCACAGCGCCGCAGTGCACCACCAGGTGGCTGATTAAAATGTTTTGTCGAGGTTGTCAAATGATTATTAATCTGTGGCAGAAAAGACTTGTGTCAGAAAGAACATTACTGCAGGCAGGCAATTTGTGCTTCTGGCTCTAAAAATCCATCTTCAATGAGTATGGACATTCTTGTAGGGGAACAGTCATTGTGTGGGCTTGACAAGTTGCACAATGGAGGCTAGTTTAGCTCCCATGCAACTAAGGTAAATTCTTTGCAAACACTGGACGTCCATCTTGAGAGGATGCCCAGAGCCCAGACTGCCATCTGACTCTGCCAATTCCTTTGAAGGCCCTAACATTTTTTAGACTTTACTACAGTATTTACAGTAGCAGCAAAACAAACAAAAAAACAACAGCAGCAAAATAGGCAGTATCCTCTTGATGGAATCCACAAAGCCAGGGTCTTGTAGTCCTTGGGGGCGGGAGCCTGCTAAAGACCACTCTCTATCTCCACTACCAATATCTTCTTAAACTCTGTCCTGTTCCAGGTGTCGGGTGATGGTCCTCTACACCTCTATTGTGCACTAAGCGATCTACTAGGAACATTCTATATCACCATTTGACAAGTTGCAGCACTACTCTTCCCCCTTCTCTCTCTACTTTATCATCTGATGTCCTCAAAACACTCAAGCCTATAACAGCTTGCTAGATAACAGGCCTCCCCAATTATTCCATTAACTGTAGCCTCTGGAACTTGGCCGTCAATTACCCCATTTTTCATGGCCTATCCCAATCACTCCCTTCTGATCTTACCTGATATTGAACGTGCCATGGACTGTTCAACATTATGTTTAAATGGTGTACCTCAATAACCCCTGCTATGCTGTCTCGCCACATCCTCTCTGTTCTTACTCCAAATGGTCACACTCTTTCTCTGTGATCTCTTGACCAGGCATATCAAATTGTCTTGTTCTCATGCCTCTCTCCTTTCCACAGTCTCTCCTTGCCCTTTCTCTTTAGGCATGATCTCTGCTTGCAGTCGCTCTCCCTGCTGTGTCTTTTTGCATGTGCACACACAAGCGCTCTCTCACACACTCTCTCTATATATATCTCTTTCCTCATGGTCTCATTCCTTCGTCCCAATATCATTGCCTACCCTGTGATTTCTCTGCTAACAGTTTCACTCTCTATGGTTTCTTTTTTCAATGTAGGTGGTCCATCACTCCTCTCATGTACCCTGCCTCCTTCCTCTTCCGGGTTCCAAGCACGGCTTACGTGGCCCTCACATGCATTAACCTCTTCATCGGAATCAATGGCAGTGTGTCTACATTCGTGCTGGAGCTCTTCCCTGACCAGGTGAGTCCAGTAGTTTGCAGTGGGTGGGCTTTGTAAAATCTGGTGAAGAAGGGTGTGAGTTGTGAATGGTCTACGCCAGTGCTTGGGGTAGCATTTAGTAATCAAGATGAGTCCTGGGAGTTAGAGTCGGCAACAGCACAGGTTCTGGGGTCTTGGATGTGAACAGGAAGAGTTGTGTGGGCAGCAGAGGATTGTCACCAGAAACTCACCAGTTTCTCACCTTCCCTGGATTTCAGTAGCTGGGACCAATTTTTCCAAACCACACTGTCCTTTTGAAGGGATTGGTTCCTCTGACGTATTCCACATCTATGACAGGTAATCACCACTGCTGTGCTGCTTCGGAAAATTTTCAGCGTCCTGCGTCGATGACGTCAATACGATGTCCTCGAGGGCCACCGTTGAGCCGACGTCACCGGATGTTATAAGTACGATGCACGACGCCCATAACCTCAGTTCTGTTTTTTCCGCAAACGTGTTAGCTTCGGAGATCTCTGCGCGCTTCGGTTCTTCAGAGTTTCTATTGGTTCTATCGAACTTGTTGTTTGTGAAGTCATGTCCAGTCATTCCAAACCACACTGTCCTTTCGAAGGGATTGGTTCCTCTGACGTATTCCACATCTATGACAGGTAATCACCACTGCTGTGCTGCTTCGGAAAATTTTCAGCGTCCTGCGTCGATGACGTCGATACGATGTCCTCGAGGGCCACCGTTGAGCCGACGTCACCGGATGTTATAAGTACGATGCACGACGCCCATAACCTCAGTTCTGTTTTTTCCGCAAACGTGTTAGCTTCGGAGATCTCTGCGCGCCTCGATTCTTCAGAGTTTCTATTGGTTCTATCGAACTTGTTGTTTGTGAAGTCATGTCTTTGTTTTCTTCCACCCCACGGACGGGTTTCAAGAAGTGTCGGGACTGCGGTTCCAAGATGTCACTGACGGACCCGCACAACGCCTGCCTCTGGTGCCTCGGTGAGGACCACGCCACGGATGACTGTGACGATTGCCAGTCACTTATGTTGAAGGCCTTGCGGGAACGGAAGAAGAAGCTTTCTGTACGGTAGGGTTTCCAAGCCCCAAATGTCGAAATCTGCTGGGTTTTTGACTGACGTTTCAAGAGGCGACTCTCCGCATCGTCGGCGTAAGTCCAGGGGGTCTCGGTCCCGGAGTGGGCCCCGCCATTCCTCTGCCTCTTCTAGGCACACGCGGAAGCGGTGTCACCGGTCGCCTTCCCCATCCTCATCCGAGGACTCCCAACAAGCACTCTACTCCTGCGGAATGGGCTGCCTTTCACATGGAGATGATGGCGATTTTACAGTGGCAGGGCTCTGTTCCGTCCGCGCCTTCGAAAGAAGCCAGCAGGGAACATACTAGGGCCACCACTCACACGCCTTTGTGCTTGGGTGGTCGGCACGATCATCGGGCGCCTTCGAGGTCCCGATCGGACAAGGTGGATCGCTCTAGTTATGCCCGCTCCAGGTCCTGGTCCTCGACGCCCTTGAGACCATCGGAGCCTGTGAGGTCTTCGAAGAAGACGTCGACGCCATCGGCGCCATGTCCGTCGAAGGACTCTCTCGAGACTCTTCCTCCGAGGAAGTCACCGAAGCCGTCGACGCCACGCTAGACGTCGACGCCGATTCTGTCGACGCCTTTCGAGGATGCTTTGTCGGAGGTACCCCGTACATCGGTGGATACCCCGAGGAAGGCCCTGAAGAAGTCGGTGAGACCTCACTTTGAGCCTTTTTCTGTGCCCTCCTCCAGGGTTTTATTCCAGCCTCTGGATTATATTTCTGAGGTGCCTGACGAGATATTGTCTGGTCATAGCCAGATTGAAGACTTGCGTCAGTCTTTGCATGACACCAGTGGTCTAGATACCTCCCCGGAGGTTGAGTTTGGCAGGCCTGAGCCTGGTACGCATGCTGACTCTTCGTACAGGCGGCTTATGTCGAGGGTGACAGAGTACTTCGGGTGGTCTGCGCCACCAGTAGATTTTCTGCAGGACGACCTGACAGATATCTTGGACCAAGGTCCACCAACTGACCCAGTACTGCCATTCCATATGGCTTTGCAGCGAAGGGTGGCGGCGGCTTGGACTGCTCCGGAGAGTCTCCCAGCAGTGGGTAAGTCGTTGCCGAAAAAGTACCGCCCAGCCAGTGACGACCCCGGCTACTTGTCCATGCACCCTACTCCGGAGAGTTTGGTGGTGCAGGCGGCTACGGCTCAGCAAAACAGGCATCGTACACTACCATCCCTCCTGACAGGGACGACAAACGTTTTGACGGTTGGGCGAAGAAAGTCTTTTCTTCAGGGGGTATGGCTTTGAAAGCAGCCAACTATGTGGAATTGTGTTTCATTGGCGGCTGAACATATTCCCGAGGGGTAGGAACGGGATGGCTTTCTTGCCCTTGTGCAGGATGGCAATGATGCCATGTGCGAATCCGTTCAGTCGGGTCTGGACATGGCAGACTGTGTCAGCCGGTCCATGGCGGCGAGCACCGTGCTGCGCAGATTTGCGTGGTTGCGGAAGTCAAGGTTTGCTCCTGATGTGTAGGCCCGGCTTCTCAACATGCCCTTTGATGGTGAGCATCTTTTTGTCAGCAAGGCTGATGAGAGCCTTGAGAGATTGCAGACCTCAAAAGCTGCTGCGAAGTCGTTGAGTGCTGCAGTTTGCCAACCTCTGCTTTTTGCAATGGAGGGGCGGTTCCTTTCGATACTACTCAACCTTTGGTAGATCGAGGGGAGCTGCAAGGGGAGCTGCAAGTCAAAAAGGTCAACGTAGGAGTACCAGAGGTGGAAACCAAGGTACTCGAGGTGCGAAGGCCGCTCGGGCAGTTGCCTCTTTGCCCTCAGACACTGCCGCAGCCGCAGCCGCTTCAGGTCAGTCATGGTTCGCCGGTTGGGGGAAGGCTGGCACAGCATCTTGTAGAATGGCGTGCCATTACTTCAGATGCGTGAGTTCTGGAGATCATAGCCCTCGGCTACTGTCTTCCTTTCCGGCAGAGGCCTCACGACAATCCACCAGGGATCTCTCTTTGAAGATGGTATTCCACTTATTTTTTGATTTCGAAGAAAGACAGGGGATTGAGACCCATCATGGACTTGCATGGTTTGAACAAGCTCCTCTGGAAGGACAAGTTCAAGATGGTTACGTGCTCTCAAGTCCTCCAGGCCCTTCAACTTCAGGACTGGTTGGTGTCTCTCGACCTCAAGGATGCGTACTTTCATGTGCCGATTCATCCAAGCACAAGAAGTACCTGAGGTTCGCGTTTGGAGACTCGCACTTTCACTTTCGGGTCCTGCCGTTCGGACTGACCTCCGCCCCGAGGGTTTTCCCAAGCTCATGGTGGTGGTGGCAGCGTATATCAGGAAAGGGGGGATTCACGTCTACCCCTACCTGGGCGCGCTCTCCCGAGCAAGTCCTGGATCATCTTTCAGTCACCTGCCACTCCCTTCATAGGCTGGGCTTCTCCCTCAACTTAAAAAAGTCCCACTTGACGCATACACAGTGGCTTCAGTACATCGGAACAGTGCTCGACACATCTCTGGGGCAGTGTTTCCCCTCCCCAGTTGAGGGCTCATCACATTCTGCAGATGGTGCACAAGTTTCAACATGCCCAGAGTCTCCTGGCGTTCGAGTTCTTGAGGTTGCTCGGCCTCATGGCATCCTGCATTGTTTTGGTGCCAGAGGTTCGACTGCGGATGAGATCTCTGCAGTGGGCTCTCAAGATGCAGTGGTCACAGTCCTCCAGCAGGATGTCGGACCCCGTTCAGGTGCCGCCTTCGGCCGCCCAGGACCTTCTGTGGTGGTCCGTTGAAGGCAATCTGATGAAGGGGGCTCCGTTTTGACTACCCTGGCCGGAGGTGACGATCGTGACAGACGCATCCCTGACAGGATGGGGAGCTCATGCCAACGAGTTGACATTCAGCGGTTGTTGGTCTCCGTCGGAGTCCAGACTCTATATCAATCTGTTGGAGCTGAGGACCGTCAGGCTTGCCCTGAAGGCTTTTCTGCCGACTGTGCGAGGGAAGAATGTCCTGTTTCTGACAGACAACACAGTGGCCATGCACTACCTCAACAAAAAGGGGGAGGCAGGGTCACTTCCTCTGTGCAGGGAGGCGATGCAGCTCTGGTTCTGGGCCATCCAGCAGGAAATTTCAATCTCGGAGTTCATCTGACCGGAGACGAAAACGAGACGGCGGACGCTCTGAGCAGGCAGAGCACGATCTCTCACGAGTGGGAGCTGGCTCAGGAGATTCTCCACAAGATCTTCTCCCTTTGGGGGACCCCACAAGTGGATCTCTTCACCACCAGTGTCAACTGGAAGTGCGAGAGATTTCTGCTCGTGGGAATTTCCTCCAAGAGGAGCCTTAGGGGACGCGTTTGTAGTGGAGTGGTCCTTCCCACTGCTGTACGCGTTTCCTCCAGTCCCCGTCATTCCGCAAGTGCTGCAGAGGTTACGGAGGTTCGGTTCCCGAATGATTCTCATTTCTCCGGCATGGGCCCGGAGAACGTGGTTCCTGGACCTTCTAGACATGTCCATCTGCCCTCCACGCCATCTTCCCTACCGAGAAGATCTGCTCTCACGGGAGGGGGGGGGTCAGGTTCTCCATCCAGAGGTCAAGTCCCTCAACCTTCATGCTTGGCCTCTGAAAGGTTGAGGTATAAGGATTGGGAGTTAGTTGCAGGCACTATCTGCTAAGCCACCCTTCAGTGTTTCATAACGACAGGGTTGTCCTTAGGGTTCGTCCTTCTTTTCTTCCGAAAGTTGTGTCGGAATTTCATTTAAGCCAGAAGGTCATTCTTCCGGCATTCTATTTTCCTCCACATCCTGGTAAGGAAGAGGAGAGGCTCCATATGTTGGATCCTAGGAGAGCTTTAAGTTTCTACATCTCACGCAGGTCCCGGGTCAGAGTGGACGATCAACTCTTTGTAGGATACGCTGGAAGGCGTTTGGGACAAGCTGTTACTAAGCAGACTTTGTCTAGATGGATTATCTTGACAATTTCTGAATGTTACCGCTTGGCGGGTAAGGACCCTCCGGTAGGCTTACGGGCCCATTCTACTAGAGGGGTGGCTGCCTCTACTGCTCTGCAGAGGGGTGTTCCCATTCGTAACAGTTGTGAAGCAGCCACATGGGCCTCTGTCCATACGTTTGTAAAACACTACTCCCTGGATTCTATCCATGGGCAGGACTGGGCCTTTGGAAAAACGGTCCTCTATTCTGCAATTTAATTGGGCATTCTAAAATTCTAAATTCTTTTCCCACCTCCATACGTTGGTACTGCTTGGGAGTCTGTCATAGATGTGGAATACGTCAGAGGAACCAATCCCTTCGAAGAACAAGTTACTTTCTTACCTGGTAACGTTCTTTCGATGGGATTTTCCGACGACGTATTCCACATCGTACCCTCCCAGCCTGCCCCGCTACAGAATTTCTTATACAATTGCAGCTTACGTTTCAGCAAGGCTTTCTGTGGTCATACTGGCAGAAGATTGGTGCCACACGTTCTGGGAAAAAACTACAACTTAGTCTACGGGCGTCATGCGTCCTACTTATAACATACGGTCACGTCGGCTCAACGGAGGCCCTCGAGGACACCAAATTGACGTCATCGACACAGGACGAAGACGCCGAAAATGTTCTGAAGCAGCACAGTGTGGTGATTACCTGTCATAGATGTGGAATACGTCGTCGGAACATCCCATCGAAAGAACGTTACCAGGTAAGAAAGTAACTTGTTTTTTTGGTTGGTATACAGGTATATTTAGAGGTTCCCCAGCGTGGCATTTGGGTTATCTGGCGGAGTATATTGTGTCCAGTAAGTGTTACCGATTTGGGTATTGAATCCTGAATATGGGGTGGCAGCATAGTGTGGGGTCCAGAATGGTGGGACCAGCCTCGCCCGGTGGGTCTTCATTATTGTTCCACTTCTTGAGTGGATTGGGGGCTGGGACCACGATTGATCCACAGGCATGGAAACTTGTTTTAGGCTATCCTTTTTTAAAAATGCGTGCCTTTTTACCCTTGTCTCATTTTCAAAGCCATCAGTGTGAATAGTGTTTCCCAAATGACGGTGGTCTTTGCTCATGCTGTCTTCCTGGCAAATGTATTGGTGCTGTATAGAGGCAGCGAGTGACAGGACAGCGGCACATCAAAACTCTCTTCAATGAATGTCGGTGGATTCCTCGCTGCTTGGTAGTTCATCTGGCCTCTAAAATCTGGTTCATGGTCCTGCATGGCCCTGTTTTTCCTTGTGCCTAGCCCTTTTTTTCCTCCCAATGGTATTTTGCTGTTGGGCGTACACCATGGTCCACTAGTGTTTTAATAGTGATGGCAGGATGGAGTCAAAGACGGTTCATTCAAATCTTCTGACTATGAATGCTAACGAGAAAGTTGTACACCTAGAACCCAACAAGAGTTTCCACTATGGGGAAAATAGCCTCTCACCGCAAAAAAAAAGATCTGGCAGAATGTAAGAGAGGAGGGCAGTTGTGCTGGAGCAAAAAACACCTGTAGCCGCAGTCTAACACCACCGTGCTACAAGAGAGAAAAAACATTGAAAACATAATGAACAGTCGGAATCCAGTTAGGTAGCAATGTGTAGCCTAGAATCTGGATACGGCTGCCACTTACCACTACAACTGGGCCTATAGAATCACACCCTACTCCAACACACTGGTCCTGCCCCAACACCAGATGCATAGCTGATCATGACGCCCCGAAATGGCACTATTGTCCTGAAAGCTTTGGAGACCTCACTGCCGGAACTGGCACCAGCACATTGTAAGGGCAATCCGGCCATGAGACCTTGAATCTTAGCTTTCTTTTATAATGTTTTGTGTTTTGTCTTTGGCTGTTCAATGGCCTTCTATAGAAATTGCTTCACATTGAGCTTTGGTGTGCTGTGAGTGAAAACAGCCATGTACCATTATCTGAAGGCCCACTGTCCTGATGCGAGTAGTCAGCTGTGTCCGGAAGGTGGTTTGCCAGAGTGTTAATTACTGTAGATTCTCCAGCATGGGTCTGGCATGGAGTCACATACTCATGAATATTCCCCGTCGTCAGGCTGGGAATCCTCGGTAAAGAAAAAATCAGTATCAGTTTTGTTTCTGATCTGTCTTTCTTAGTAGTAACCAATCACTGGTCTCTGGGTCATACTGCCCCCAGCCAATGACTGCCCTCTCCCTAAGCCCTGCACCTGGCAGCCAACCTCAGATTTTTACCGCACGTTCAAGTGCTGGGAGTCCTCGTGCTATAGCTCTCAAGCTTTTACTGCGTTTTGCGTTTTTTCAAAGAGTTTTATCTCTTGTTTTCGGTCAATCGAGCCTCAAGCTCCACCGTTTCTACTTCCGATCAACGGGGACCCGTTTCGGAATTTTCTACGCCCCTCAAGGGTGAAGTTTTCGTCAAGGTACACTTCTTGGAGGATTCCAGAAGTGTCTGAGGCCTACCTCGTGGACATGGCCCAGGACAAGGGAAGCTCGACACCCGGATCCGAGCTGTTCAGAAACTGCCCTGGATGAGGATTACAGCATATTTTCAAGGAGGATGAGCATCCGAGATGTCTCTAATGCCTTCACGAAGATAAGACGCAAGTGGAAAAGGACTCTGTGTTTTGCAAGAATCTGTCGGAACGGACTATGAGGGATCGTCGGACCCGCCTCGTCAGCTAGCTGGAGAAGGGCTCAGCAGGTGAGAAGAAGAAGTCTGAGCGGTCTTCTAAGTCCTGGGAGGGCACCCCGGCGACGGGTGCCCAACAGAAGGCAAAACACTGCGAGTCCATGGGCACCGGGAGCGCCGGAGTTTCGGGCTCCTCGACTACAAGGCAGGGCGCCCTCTCACCAACGCCATCAACCACGAGCCAACACTCTGGCTCGGGGAAGAGAAAATCCGAGAACCCGGCTAAGCCTCTGGAGAGGCCCTGGTCTATCTCAAAGGGATCGGCCGAAGGGGAGCGAGGTGGTGACCCCTCCCCCAAGGTGAAGGCCTCAAGCGCGCCCAAGGTGGTGAAGGCCTCAAGCGTGCCCAAGGTGGTGAAGGCCTTGATCCACCCAGTGAAGGCCTCTATCGAGGGAGTTGCAGCGGCCCTGGCGAAGCCTGTGGAGGCTAACCCAGCGGAGGCGACCTAGGGGCCCAGAGTTTCCCTGCCGCCACGGAGGGAATCCTCGTTTAAGCCCATCGATAAGACCCCCGTGAAGACCCCGGTGGAAAAAGAAGGGGCGGGTCGGTGGCCATCACGGACACGGATACAGCCTCTGAGGAGGAACTGGTTGAAGTCGTGCAGGGCCTCAACAAGAGGTTCGAGGCGGTCCAGTCCCACAGGGGGAATCCCGAGGAGGCGGACGAAGAAAGCAAGGGTGGCGCCGATGAGACTCCCGTGGAGGAGGAGCAACCATCGTGCCTGTCGCAGCCGGGACCCGAGCCTCAGGACAACTCGGCGGCCATTTTGATGGCAATCCAAACCTTATGCATGGAGATAAGGACGAGATGGCCCCTCACCCCAACGGATGACCCTACAGAACCAGGACCGTGGGGGAGCCGCCCGAACAAGCGGAGGAGTGTTCACCCTCCTGTGCCGGGGGACGACACGAGAGCGGAAACGGCCACGACGAGGGTGGTGACGACGGGACTGGCCTTAATCACCCCTCCCTCGGGCCTCCACGCCCGACGATTGGCTCCTTCCACGCCATGATTGCCAGGGCATCCAAGCTTTTTCGACTCTGCCCTGAGGAACAGAAGAATCAAGGTTTCCGGCGGCGGGGGCGTCATCCTCAACTTCGACCTCCCCACCTGACGGCGAGGGAAAGAAGCTGGATGCCATGGGACGACGAGTCATCTCGTCCGCGTCGACAATTAAGGCGGCCAATGCCCTATTGATTGTGGCCCGCTACGACAGGGAGCTGTGGTACAAGATCGCTCCCCTGCTGGACTTCCTGCCGGACGACAAGAGGTCGGAGGCCCTGGAGATCCTGCAGGAGGGTGAGGTGGCGTCGGACCACGCCATAACGGTGGCCTCGGATATCGCGGACACCGGATTCCGCCAGTTGGGCAACGGTGTTTGCCTTCGACGGCGGGGAGGGCTCAAGGCAACTGATTTCCGCCGGGACGTACAAACTAAAGTTTTGCACATGCCCTTCGACGGGAACAATCTGTTTGGAAAAACAGTGGATGAGTCGCTTCAGGCCATCAAGACCGACACAGAGATGGCTCGGGCCTTGGGAGTGTTGCAGCAACAATGGCCGCCCATTCGGAACGCCGGAGGCAGACAAGGGTGCCTCCAAGGGATCCGGCGGCGGCTCCTCGACGTACCGCCAGGCGGCCCGCTCCTCGTCGTAGGAGGCCTACAGAAGATGCGACAAGTCAGGAGGATCGCATCGTCGTCGCCAAGGTGGCCAAGGTGGCAAGGCCGCCTCCAAGCAGGACTGAACCGGCCGTAGCATCGGGTCCCCACCTGAGCACCCCGGTGGGAGGCCAGCTGGCGAAGTTGGTCAGCGTGTGGGAGTCCATCTCCAACAACCGTTGGGTGCTGGACGCCCTGGCCCACGGGCACACTCGAGTTTCTAAATAAGTGCCCCCGCATTCCTCCCGTGGCCAGGAAGGAAAACCACATCCATCAACTGCTGTTGGAGGTAAGGGCGATGCTCAAGAAAGGTGCCATCGAGCTTGTTCCCAAGAGGCTCCGGAGTATACTCACGATACTTCCTCATCAGAAAGAAGACAGGAGGATGGCGTCCCATCCTGGACCTGCGTCGACTAAACAAATACATCAAGGCACAGAAGTTCCGGATGGTCACCCTCCAGTACGTGCTGGGCTAGCTGGAGGAAGGCGACTTCCTATCGTCGTCAGATTTGGAGGATGCGTACTTTCACATCCCCATTCTAAAAAGACACCGAAAGTTTCTCAGGTTCGTAGTCCAAGGACAGCACTACCAGTTCAAGGCCCTCCCATTCGGCGCCCAGGGTATTCACCAAGTGCCTAGCACCAGCAGCGGGGCGGCTGCGCCTGCAGGGATTCCACGTCTACCCCTACCTGGACGATTGGCTCATCCGAGCAAGAACAAGGGAACTCGCCGTCGAACACACAGCGAAGACCGTCCGGCTGCTCACGGACCTAGGATTCTCCATCAACTTCCCCAAATCCCACCTGGTTCCGTCGCAGGTCGCACTGTTTCTGGGAGCCAAGCTCGATACAGTAGCGCAATTGGCCTTGCCGTCGGAAGCAAGGACGAAGGCCATCCTGGGCAAGCTGCAGCGTCTGCTGGCCACAGACGTGGCCAGGGTGAGGTCCATCAAGTCCCTTCTCGGGACGATGTCCTCATGCATCTAACTGGTGCGCCTGTGCAGGCTTCGGATGCGCCTTCTACAGGAGTTCCTCGACGCCCGTTGGATGCAAGCGGCGAGCAGTTTCGAGGACAAGGTCTCGCTCAATAAGGTCTTCCGTCAAGCAATTCGGTGGTGGGGCACCTACGCGCATCTCGCGGCGGGCACTGACTTTCAGACCCCAGCACACCAGGCGACGGTGACGACGGATGACTCCCTGGAGGGGTGGGGAGCGCACACCGGAGATCTTCACGCAAGAGGCCTTTAGCTCCTGGAGGAGAGGGCACTCCACATCAACATACTTGTGCTCCGAGCAGTGTTCTGGGCCCTCAGGTCGTTCCTCCCGTCCCTCAAAGGCAAGGTAGTGAGGATCTTCACCGACACGATGTTCTACATCCGGAAGCAGGGAGGAACCAGATCCCCAGCCCTATCCAAGGAAGCCCAGGATCTTTGGCATTGGGCCGTTGGTTTGGAGTGACACCCTACATCGGGAGTCTGTAATCTGTGGCTCTCCAGATGTTTTGAATTACAACTCCTATGATCCCTCACCATTGACTTTACTGGCCAGGCCTGATGGGAGCTGTTGTCCAAAACATCTGGTGAGCCAAAGGTTGCAGACCCTTGACACACATTGATTCCCACACAATGCATCACTAACTGCTATAGATGAAACGGAGGTTTAAGCAACCAGGCAAGTGCCTGGCAGCAAAGAGGTAGACCATGTTGAAGGAAACAAGCACCTAAGAAAAATAAGAGGACAATCATTAGGAAGGCACCCATTTTCCAGCCAAAAGAGCTGATGATGGACCAAAAGGATCTGGTAAGATCACATGTGCCAGTGGGCACGTGGGCTTGTTCAGCAATACCATACAGCTTCTTTATTGCTTTGTGAACTGAAGTGGAGGTATTGGGCACATAGACACAGCAATCCACCCCTAGGATTTTGCATACGCCTTCCTTTTCTGCCAGTTTCATATCTAAAACCAACCTATTTTGCAGAGTCACAAGTCGTATTGCCTTTAATTCTACAGTAATATTACTCAATCTTTCAGTGGTATCATTAATGGTTACTTCTAACAATCTTGCCAGGCGACAGATGTCTCTAGAGTTTATTGTAGGGCCATACCAGAGGATGATTGCTTTAATGAGATCGCCAAATACCTGTGCACCAGTATCGTCCTGAATAACAGTTCTGCGATGCCTGGTAGGATTGTCAACAACAGGGGGTCCAATAGATACACCTGGAAATACAAATCTTAAATGGCAATGGTAACCCCAATGTGGAGGTAGCCAAGTAGAAGTGTTAAGCTCACAAATCAAATACACTGTGTCACCAACATAAAAGGGAGCATCAGTGTCATCTCTGGAATGGTGAGTGTCATGTTGCAGTTGGCACTACATCCTAGGAATTTATAGTCATTGTTCTCAATACAAATGGCTCCTATTATGTTGGAGGCCCAGAGATGCAGGTAAGGGATGGAAAATGAATGAGAGTTATTATCCAATAGCTGTGTAGTAGGTAGAACCGGGGCTGCTGCAATTACAAGGCCAGCCCAGGAGAAAAAAGGAGTAAACACATCTGACAAAGGGAAAGTAGCATTTGGGAGAATGAAAAATTCACAGGCTCCTTTGCGCAGCACCTGCAGTTGTAACCGATGAACCAAAGAGGAGAAGGAGGAGGAGGAATGGGAGGCATAGCAGATATTAGCTATTCCTTTAAATATAGTTATAGTTTCAATATGTAATATAGCCACGTGTAAAGCATAACATGAAGCAAAGAAAGGGTGGGGCAACTGTTGCAGCCGGAGCCCTTCCTCTACAAAGGCAGGAAACTGCAAGCGGACGTAGCAATTGCAGCGTTGAGCCATCTTGTGTGTATTATGCATAAGGGTAACAAATTAATTTCTGCTTATTACTTCACGATGATCATTCTGGTCAGGGTGTAAAGTTGCCATTGTAACATTAGGAGCGGTCACACGTGTAGATTTTATCGAAAGCGCCAAGTAGTACAAGCAGGGTCCAAAAACATAAAAACAGAAAGCACAATCTCTAATGATACCTTTTTCTGTCAGTTCGTAATACTTCAAATTTGTAGGGCAATTATCTTTTGTCATGAGAAAAACAATGGAGAGGCATGGTCAAGTATAAAAAATATTTTAGATATGCCCAAAATACCTCATCCTCAGGTAGTCATTTAAAGTTAGCGGTCTTGACCACCGGGGTAGGTACTCTCTCCTGAGAGTTTTCCCAAATAATCAGTTTGTTATTGACAGTTTCATTAAGGTTTTCTTGGACTCAGATTATAGCGTGGCCCTTCTATTGGTCCTACAACGTCTTTAGGGTCCACTGTAGCTGGAGAAAGCAATCCTAGTTCCTTTTTCCAAGCTGATGTTTCTGCAGAAGAAAAGAAAAGTGGTGCAGCAACACAGCTGTCCTTAGGCTGTTTGTGTGGCAGGAGGGGGAGAGGTGCTTTCTTCACATGCCTGGCATGAATCCAGTTTGTATATCCATCACACTTGACTGCTGTTTGTGTTGCCAGGACACCTGCACCAGCCCTTTTCACCTAAGTTGCAGACCAGAGGTAGGCTGAAAGTTCTTAATGAAAATCCAGTGTCCCTGCAAAATAGTGTGTCCCGGCCCCTCCAGGGGCTGAGGCAGATAGCCCATTACCTGTTTATGAATAATGCACAGTGCTTTAGTAAGCTCTTTACAATAGTCAATCAGCATAGGATAAGGCACATCAGATAGTTTCTTTGGGTGAGGCAACCCCAACACATTGGCTGGGCGGCCCATAACAACCTCATAGGGGGACAAACTCAATACAGAATGTGCAATAGTTCTCAATATGAGTAAAGCTAGAGGTATGACGTCCACCCAGCTTAGTGTGGCATTACAGCGGTTCACTAAACCTGCCGCCTGTGTGTGATATATTGCACGAAACCTTTGCCTTATGCCCAATGCCTGATATACCAGGTTTGTTGTTTTATTCATATAACTAACCCCATTATGGCTCCATAAATAGCGGGCAGACTATGGGCCTCATTTAGAGTCTGCCGCTCTGGAAACAACGGTGGCTGTAAACCCGCCGCCACCGTTGTTTCCGGACCTGCAAATTACGAGTTCTGCAGGTGGGAGGTGTCACTACCGCCAGGTCTGACCTGGTGGGAGTAACGCCACCCGCCTACAGACGGTAATGGAAACACTGGCTCTGTCATAGACGGAACCAGTGTTTCCATTGTCCCCATCCCCATGGAGTCCTATAAGACTCCATGTGAATGGGGATTTACAGAATTCCGCCTCCGGAATTACAGGGTCACCAGGGCTGTAATGCCCCAGTGATTCCGGCAATCACGGAGGCGGTAATTCATATCAAGTCCGGCAGCAACCTGCTGGTTTTTCCATCTCGGCTACCACCGGACTTGGAATGGGGCCCTATATCTTGGAAAATATTCCTTAACAAGGGTTTTGGTTGGGCTCAGTGCATTGTTATCTCTGAAGGGAAATGCCTGTACCCATTTACTGTACATACAGACGATTACCAAAACATATTTATATTTCTGAAAGGGAGGCACCCACTCTACAAAATCATTTTTTTTTGCCTCGTTTGGTAAACTGGGGGACCAAAATGACCCCTTGGTGCTCCTTTTGCCTTTCAACCATTGTGTGTTGCACATATGATACCATTCTTACCAAACGATATTGCTGCTTTGCGAATATTTGGGTTGCTCCAAAGTGTTGGTAATAAATGAATCATACCATCCGCTCAGGGGCAACGCTTTTTTTCTTGGAAGCAAGACAATGCAGCGCAACACAGGTACGAATCCCGATCCTGTGGTTAGAAACCAATCTCTGGTATCAAGCACATTATAAAAGAACAATTATAATTATATGAGCTGCTCCATGGGCGAATGATATCATCATGGTACGTATCGGTTTGACTAAATCCATCTCCCCTTGTTTCCCCTGTCCACCCAACACCCATCGTCAAAAACTGCATCAATATCCCGCAGTTTCAATACTTGATAGGTAGTATCTGCTTGAATACTGTCAATCATGTTGAGTGTATTTTCAAAAGGTGGCTGGTCTGTCGCACGTGAACAGTAAACATAAGTGACGGAGTAAGGGGTTTGGGCACATTGTTATTTACTTTCTTATGTGCGCTACATTTTTTAATGGCAAGGCTAGTGAATTGAGCATTTGTGAATGCTTTCGCCATAATGAATTTTGATTCCATGGGAGTTAAGAAAACCGCATTCCATCCAGAGCCTTCCAAAATGATGGGCTCCCCAAATGCATACCGGCTATCAGTGTAAATGTTTACTGCAAGTCCAGAGCTGAACTCACATGCTCTGGTTAGTGCTACAATTTTAGACGCTTGTGATGAGTGCTTAGGTATTTTACAGTTTTTGACAACTGCTTTTAATGTAGTTATGGCATAAACTGCGGTGGATGAGCCATCGGGTAGTTTGAATCTAGAGCCATCAACATATAAAATGCCGTTAAGCTTTTCTAATGGAACATCAGTCAAATCAACCCAGCCCTTTCTCTCCTTGTCTTTTATTAGTATACAATCATGCAAGACATCAAGGTCATCAGAAGGAGGGGCAACAAGGTGGCAGGGTTCAGGGTATTATATCTTCGCAAAGTAATGTTAGGTGCAAAAAGGGCCAACTCATACCTAGCCAACTCATCCCTTTTATTCTGAACAGGCAAAATTGGGCTATTACATGGGCTCTCTGCTATTTCTTTAACTATACCTTTAGCCAGTAAATCTTCAATCACTCCTCTTATCCCTACTAATCCTTCCTGGGATATTTTGTATTGGGATATCCTTGGGAGTATGGCATTGGTCTGAAAGTGAATTTGAATTGGATCTACTGCCATACATCCAACATCATTTTTACCTGATATCCACACCCTTTTATCTACTTTCTCAAGTTCAGGTGGTAAAGTGTTAGTGGTGGAAACATAACATTTAGCGAAAGATTCAGCAGAGCAAGTGAGGTAGTTGCCATCTGGCGAATAGTACATTTTTGCATGGAAGCGTTTCAATAGTCCATGCCTAAAAGATTTAAAGCACATTAATCTGTTACAACAAATTGAGCCATGCAGGAAATGGGCCCTATCTAAAAGCGAATGGGCTTGGATACTGGACTACGCACTGGGATATTATAAAATCTCCCTGAGTTGTTAATTTTCCCAGAGAGAGGTATTGAAGGAAGGCACTGGTTTGTGGGAAATAGAAGTATTGTTTGCTTTTGTACTTAAAAGGATCTGCTGCTTCTTTTCAGCAATGCAAAGTTCCACATGTGGACCTGTGGGGTCAATGGGTATTTGTACTTTGCCTTTCCCCTCTCCTGGGCATCCCTATGTTGAATAATATTCTGGAAATGTCCTCTTACTATTCCTCGTCCTATAGACCTTCCTCTTCCCCTTGGCCGCATGGGACATTACTGAATCCAATGATCTGAGCTCTTGCAATAATGGCATCTATCTTCCACTATTCCTACTCTGTATGCTGCAGGAGCACTTAGCCCTCTCCCTCTATACATTCCTCTCAACAGTCCTCTTCCTCGTGACATACCTCTCCCTCTGCCTCGTTCTGGAAATGCTTGCTGCATTTATAATTTTGTCTTTAAATCTTTAAATGTTCTTTCCTTTTCCCCCTTTTCTTTTGTATGCCTATTCGCATAATATCTAGCCATATGTCAGATAAACTTTGAAACTCCCCAACCTCCTCCTCATCGGAGCTTCCGGGGGAGTTGTCCTTGGAATCTGTGTTTGTTGGTTTCTGAGTCCACCTTGGCAGGGAGTGAGACCTGCTATAGGGGCACCCCAAGGAGCTAGACCCCCAAGGAACAGGGAAAAAAGCCTTGGCCACAAAAAACCCTGTGAGACTGTAGAATGATGAGGTGATCTGGTCCGTGTAGAGTCAAGACTGCTATCTGGAGCAATAGGTAGTCCTCGAGTGAGAATTCTCCAGTATCCGGCAAGCAGGACACAGTCAAGATGGGGCTCAGCTGGATATCCAGGAGAGCAGGTGCTGAACAGATTACCACAATTCGTAGGGTGATAGGACTGGGTAACGCTAGTAAGTAAATGGCAGGATTAAGGGAAAGTGCCTAGAAGGGATAAGGAGGAATGTACACAAAGTCAGTATAACAGGATAGCTAAACCCGAAGGAGTGAAGGTGGTAAGATTACCTACAAAGGCGTATACCAAGACTACCAAACACCAGTTCGAAAAGAGGGTAAAAGAGGGAAAGAAAGAATCGTTACCTGATCGAGCTGTGAAAAGTTTGTGAAGAGGTCCGAGCCGAAACGGAATGCCGTGGAGACTGCAGAGACGTTCCGTAACGAAAGGACGAAAACAAGGGAAAAGGAAGTAGCGGAAACAAAGGATAGAAGGTAGATAAACTGCAATCAGCAAGGATAAAGGAGGAATCAGAGAAGGACAGTTTAGTAAGAAATAATAGGTAGCATAACACCGCGAGTTCTGGAAAGGAAAAGTAAGAACTCGCAACAGGGGCAGAGGTAGCAGGAAGGAAAAAACAAGAGTAGGGCTGCGGTAGTAGAACGATCCGCAGAAGGAAATCCCAGTAAGGAAGGGAAATATCGCAGTTGAAGGAATACACGGTGGTGTACACAAGCGCTGAAGAAAGAGAACAGATACAACGCCCCGAGTCGGGGGCGTGGCTATTCTTTATAGTGTAAGCCGCCATGTTTGGTGAGGACTAGCCCGTTGTTTCAGGTTCACCGGGAGTATCGCCAGGTAGTCCATAGCTTCCATGGGCAAATCCTGACAGTATGCCCCCTTCCCCTGGGAGGGCCTCCAGGCTTGCCCGGGTGAAGAAGGTGAAACCTTCTCAACAATCTGGGTGCATCTATGTGTCTATTGGGCTCCCAGGTCCTTTCTTCACTAGGATAGCCCTTCCAATGCACTAAGTACTGCACCTTGCCTCTTCTGTAACGTGAATCCACGAGGTACGAGACTTCGTATTCTTCGGGTACTCGGGGTTCTTGGGGTATCTTGTTCTGAGATCTTCTTTGATATGGATCTTCCTTATGTTCCTTTAACAAGGAGGTATGAAATACAGGATGAACCCGTCGTAGACTCTTGGGTAAACGAATCTTATAGGCCACTGGATTGACCTGGGACAGGATCAGATACGGACCCATGTAACGAGGGGCAAACTTGCCAGCGTGGACCCACTTAGGTAGGAACTTGGTGGATAACCAAACCAGTTGATCTGGTTTCCAGTATGGGTTAGCACTTCTCTTCCGATCGGCCCAATGCTTGTGTGACAGTCTGCTTTCTTCAAGGGCCTTCTTAGCGGAGTTATGGATCAGGGATAGGTCCGTCAAAAGACTGTCTATAGCTGGTGTGCGGGTGGAAGGGAGACCTGCCCACGGAAGAGGTTGGGGATGGTAGCCATAAGTACAATAAAATGGACTCATCTGGATTGAAGTGTGGATGGAATTATTGTATGCAAATTCGGCTTGGGGAAGAAAACAGGCCCATCTTTCTTGATTAGTACTGCAGAAACATCTGAGATATTGTTCGAGACTAGCATTTAGTCTCTCGGTTTGGCCATTGGTTTGAGGATGGTAACCTGAGGAAAGTACTCTATGGATCCCCAGCTGTTGGCATAGAGTAGTCCAGAACCTTGAGGTGAATTGGGAGCCTCTGTCGGATATTATAGTTCTTGGCAGACCATGTAGACGAACCACATCACATAGAAAAACTGTTGCGGCTTCTGGTGCGGATGGTAGATGGGGAAGGGCCGAGAAGTGTGCCAGCTTGCTATATGAGTCTACTGTTACCATGATGGTGGTCATGCCATTGGATGTAGGGAGTTCAACCATAAAATCCATTGAAATATGCTCCCAAGGGCGACCAGGCAGCATAGGTTGTTGAAGAAGACCAATGGGCTTGCCGGTGGCAGACTTGTTGCATGCGCAGACAGGACAGGAGGTAACATAACGATTGACGTCTTGGACTAGAGTTGGCCACCAAAATCTTCGTCTTATCAGCTCCTTAGTCTTACGTACACCTGGATGACCGGAGAGAGGAGCATCGTGACACCACAAGAGTACCTGTCTCTGAAGTTCCGTGGAAGGTACGAACATTACATAGGGCAACCCCGAGGAGCTAGACCCCCAAGGAACAGGGAAAAAAGCCTTGGCCACAAAAAACCCTGTGAGACTGTAGAATGATGAGGTGATCTGGTCCGTGTAGAGTCAAGACTGCTATCTGGAGCAATAGGTAGTCCTCGAGTGAGAATTCTCCAGTATCCGGCAAGCAGGACACAGTCTAGATGGGGCTCAGGTGGATATCCAGGAAAGCAGGTGCTGAACAGATTACCACAATCCGTAGGGAGATGGGACCGGGTAACGCTAGTAAGTAAATGGCACGATTAAGGGAAAGTGCCTAGAAGGGATAAGGAGGAATGTACACAGTCAGTATAACAGGATAGCTAAACCCAAAGGAGTGAAGGTGGTAAGATTACCTACAAAGGCGTATACCAAGACTACCAAACACCAGTTCGAAAAGAGGGTAAAAGAGAGAAAGAAAGAATCGTTACCTGACCGACTTGTGAAAAGTTTGTGAAGAGGTCTGAGCCGAAACTGAATGCCCTGGAGACAGCAGAGACGTTCCGTAATGAAAGGACGAAAACAAGGGAAAAGGAAGTAGCGGAAACAAAGGATAGAAGGTAGATAAACCGTAATCAGCAAGGATAAAGGAGGAAGCAGAGAAGGACAGTGTAGTAAGAAGTCATAGGTAGCGTAACACCGCGAGTTCTGGAAAGGAAAAGTAAGAACTCGCAACAGGGGCGGAGGTAGCAGGAAGGAAAAAACAAGAGTAGGGCTGCGGTAGTAGAACGAACCGCAGAAGGAAATCCCAGTAAGGAAGGGAAATATCGCAGTTGAAGGACTACATGGCGGTGTACACAAGCGCTGAAGAAAGAGAACAGATACAAAGCCCCAAGTCGGGGATGTGGCTATTCTTTATAGTGTAAGCCGCCATGTTGGGTGAGGACTAGCCCGCTGTTTCAGGTTCACCGGGAGTATCGCCAGGTAGTCCATAGCTTGGCAAATCCTGACACCATAGTCCAAATTTGATCCATAGTCTGCATGGGGCACGTTGATATGTTTTTATGTCCTTTTTCAAGTATGGGAGCAGTCCTTCCACAAAATGGGAACAAAAGGCGTTTTGCCCTTCTCTGGTACGTATGTCCATACCACTGTAAGAGGAGATAACCTCTTCTTTCCTTGTAAAGTACTTTTCTACTGACTTGCCTTCATCTTCTCTACAGGGGGATACTTTATCCCAGTTAATTTGTTCCCGGCGCACTATTTGCTCAATTCTTTCTTTTGAAAAAAAAACCCCAGCTAGGGCCAATATGTCCTCATGCAATTCCCCTGACTCCCCTCCAAAATTCACTACTTCCTTTTTCTCCAAAGCCTCCCACTTGATTGACAGTTCTTCACTATTTTGTTTCCTACACTGTCTCCATATGTCAGGAGGTAATATGCATGAAAAAAGTTGGTCAATATCCATTAATGTTAATTGTGTTAGTCTTATTATATCACTGTTCAGGGTTCTGTCTGATGTCAAGAAAATCTTTGGTAAAAGACAGCAGCTCCATTCTATTCCATGGTACATGTTCATGGTGAGTTGGATGGTCTGAGCTAAACCCTGGAACTTCCCTCATAGAGGCCTGATGAGTGGAGATGGGGCTTTTGTGTGCCCATCAAGTAAGATTCGAACTCCCTGTTCACACCCCAATTCATTTAAGTTAAAGCCCTTGCAGTCTATATCCTCATACTTGTCAGGCAAAGGCCACTCCTCAAGAGACCCCTTCTGACTGCCATTATGTTTTTTATATTGCTCACATACTAGTCCAGATAACTCATGCACAGTGATGTTATTTGCCCATAGAGACTGATTTTCATGGTCCCTTCATTTCTGCCCTAATCCATCCTTGCAACCATGATTCAATTTGTGCCTGAGTTTCTGGAAGTACGGATCCCTGAGTAGAGGGTCCCTTGTCACTTTCGCCAATTGTGTCTATCTTATCATCCATATTATATGGCGGTGGAAGAGGTTGTTTAGTTAATAAATGTCCCAACAAGAGGTCTGCCTATGAATACTCTAGAGAGTGCAGAAGCATCTGTCTGCGCCCTATGGACAACATAAGCCTTTTTTTCTGCAAGAGTATTTCTCTGTTATCCTGTTCCCAGTCCTCTTTTAACTTCTGTAGTTCATATACCCTAGCCATATCTTTTTCTGATTGTGGCTTCCTTTTTTTAGCTGTGCTTTCCTTATTGCTTTCTGCCTAGCGTAAACTTCCCATTTTTTATATGTCTCCCACTGAAGTAATCTAATGTCCTTTCTTCCCTTTGCTGACAACCTTTCTCTGAGGTTCCCTAATTTCTTTAAGTCAAAAGTCTCATGCTCTGGAATTTGTACATTGGAATTGTCAGCAGTATATTGGTGCCATTCCTTCGTAAGTAATACCACTCCCAGTCCTTTTTCTACCATTAATTGCTATCCCGGGGAACATTCTGGCAGAGTCGGAACATGCTGTTCATGTTTATTTAAACGTTTTCTACACCCACAAAATATGGTGCTTGCATTCCCCATGTTACATGAGCATCGATACACCTGTGATAACAAGGTTGCAATATGTCTAGGTTCACTTAAAATAGTGGTGCCCAAATATTGCAATACTAAAGAAAAATAAAGCATGTATTCATACAATTTTTCAATCAGCACCAATCTCGCCAGTTATTCTGTAGTTTCTCCCTTCCATTCACTCAGTCCAGTCTGTGTCGGTGTTCCTAAAGCAAAAATGGTATTCCAGGGGAGGACCTCGGTCAGGGTAGATCGACGTGCAGTGCGCTCCATGGTCGTTCGTCATCTGTTGTCTTTTCTCAACCACAGTACACAGTTTGGATTTAGCCAACAAGGTCCCATCTGCATAGTGCCATTTTGCTAAAAAGCTGCAAACTGGGGAAAAGCTGTGCCCCTCCTGAAGGTTCTCGCGCCTGGAATATAAACCAAGAATGAGACACCTTTACAGAATAAGAGCCACATAGATACATTTATTTGCATCAAACAAAGCACTTGAGCCAAGTGAGGGGACGGCATATGCTTTGCTAGTGCTCTATTCCTTACTTGCAATCTTCTGCTCCTTAAATATGTTTTTTCAGCTGCGTTAACAAGACACGTAAATAACACAGGGTCCTTGAAAGTAAATCACTTACAGGGTAAACAGAAAGTTTGGTGAGTAATTATAGTGAAATACAAATAGACATGCAGGTATTTGTGTGTTCTATTTTGACCGCAAGTTATTTCCTAGCTTGAGAGCAGTGCCTGCAATGTAACACACACACAGATTTTGCTGGACTGTCATGTGACATTTTGACAGGGAAAAGAGAACTGTTCATTTAATGTAGATTTCCACACCTCCTACTCTGATTTCTCCCCCTCTCACCTCAAGTACCTCTAATCGCTCCTCCTAGCATACTCCAATACTGCATCACAGCTCCAACAACCTGCTCCAGCAACTGAAGCAACATGATTGGAGCTGTTTCTTAAATAATTTGCTCCCTCCGCCCCCTGGTTGGGCTTCCTGATGAGGATTTGCATCTCGTGTTGATAATTTAGGGACAGGCCGGCTGACCTCTCTGTGGGCAACTGCGGTTGCTTTAGGTTCAAGATGTTGGGCCAAAACAATATTTGGACCACCTACCATATTTGATCTTACTTCCTCCCACCTGATTCTACAGAGTGTTGTCTGGGCCACGCTGAGCTCTGCTGTTTTTCCAGCATGTTGCTTTCTGGCTGGAAACACCCTACGTAAGCTATGGGGAGATTCTGTTTAACTAGGCGAGTAGGAGATATTCACTGTTGTCTCCTGCAGGAAAATCTTTCACCGTCGGGAATACTGTCACCAACAGTTTTCTTCCCACGCTGAACCCTCGGCATTCAAGGAGTGGTGAATCTGCTGAGCTGTAGCTGCGGTCCTGGGAGAGATGCCTTTTTGATATGACCGCTGTGGTTGTAACATCCTGCTTACTATACTCAGCAATGGCAGGCAAATGCTGTCTTTTAAATGGAAAGCTTCTCTTTTGGGTTCCTGAATCTGGGTCTGTCTAGAAGGATCTTCAGGTTCCGTCATTTGAGAACAGAGTGTCTCCACGCAAATCTGATGATCTTCCTGTGGGTTTGGGGAAGGGCAGAAAAGTCTGGGCTGCTTTTTCCTGGTGGGTCATGGGGCAGGGCAAGGTTTTGCCTTACTGGACTGGATTGAAGGCTGTCATTGTGTTTGTTCTATGCCATACGATTGGGATCAAGGTAGGATACACAGGGTATCCTCGCTTGGAACCAACATCCACTGGCTTGAGGTGGCACACAGTCCCATAAGTCATCACCTGTGTGGTCCCCAGAGCCAGGCAAGGGACTTCATCACACCTCTGTGATCCCCCGATGAGTCTGCAGTGTCTTTCACTTGGTGGGACACTGACACCAAAGCAAGAACATGGAGAATCAGAATTAAAAGGTACCCGGTCAGACCAACAGCTCTGGGGTTATTACAGCTAATCTAAACCCAAAGACAGGAGCTGAGAAAGAGAAGATGGCCCCTTGAGAGACAAGTCTGCCTACCTGTTGTTACTGTGTGATCTTTACTTCACCAACCGAAGCACAAGAGTTGTGGTTCTCCTCAGGTGGGTTGGCCCCAGCACTCTCCTGCAGCTGTAGAGACCTATACTCTTACGTCCCAACCCCTTTCATCCATACTGCATGCGCGTCCCTTTCTAGCGACGGGAGACAGAACCTTTTCACCAGAAAAAACCTTCTTCCCTTTTAAATGTATAGGGCGTGCAGAGACGCGGCCCTGGGAGCATGCAGTACCCTGACTCTGCCCACTGGCACCACACATCAGTCCCCTTTTCTGGGTCGATGGGAATGGGCCGATTTCACCAGCGCTCCTGGGTTTGGCTTTGGCCATGTAATTCCACGCGCTCTTCCCCGGATTCTTCTTATCTTCTTTTTGTCTTCATGTACTTGGTCCTCCGGCAGCACGCTCCTCTGTGGCGCATGTCGACTTCAGCGGGCTTCAGCAGGTGTCCAGCCTGAGAGGGGCTCTGCCCTACGTCTGACCCCCACACTCTTTGCCTCCGCTGCCTTGGCCCCGACCACGGCTGGGAAGGTTGTACCGTATGTGACGCACTTAATCCACGCGCACTGAAGAACAGGCTAGCTAGGTGAAGGGAGCTCTTCCAAAGGTCGCCTCCAGAGGATTTGAAGGACTTAGTCAGACAGAAATCGAGGCCCAAAGGAGGGTCCCTATTTTCCATCGCACCCCATAAGGGCGACTCCTTCCCGAGAAAACGCAAGAGCGGGAGGTACCTCTCGGGTTCTCGCACTGGCACTCGTACCGAGGCTAGTCCAGCTACCGGCCTCACAGCCGAGGGGTCATCAGATCCTTCCGGAAACAGTGCTGAGGGACCGCAAGGTTCTTTGACCGGGTGTTCACCCGAGGGGCAACGCCCTTGTACTGGCATTATGTCAGAGGGTGCACCTGCATGCAGCACTACCGGCGACTCTGCCGAGGGCAATACGCCTGCAAGGCCTCGGCCTGAGGTGCTGGGTAGGCCTCATACTCCAACACCAAGATTCTTGGAGGAGGCTGGGCCCAGGGAGCCGAGCACCACGACTTCGGCATGTGGCACGCATCTCTACAAGAGGGCCCCTGTGCCAGACAAAATGGCTGCTTGTCCGATGACACTCCTAGCAACGCAGCAGGTGGAAGGATGAGTTTCAAGGTGGGACTGGTGTCAACCAGGAACGTGGCCTACAGTTTATCCATCAGCAGCGCATAGCAGGTTCCCCCTGCAAACTAGACAGCGCAGAGCAGGTTCCCCCTGCAAACTAGACAGTTTGCCGTCCGGCCCCATAAGCCCCCAGCCACTCCATCAATATCTCCTGCCACCTCTTCAGCCTCCGAAGACAGTTTCTTCGAAAGGTTTCTGGCGCTGATGCAAACCCCACAAATGGGGGGGGCCATCCTACGGGATTGTGAGAGAACGGATCTCAACGACCGGTGGGGGGTGTCTGTACTCCCACTCCCTATATGGTGGAGGAGAGGCACAGGAGACCCCAGCCAAGATTCTCTATTCGGTAGCAATGGTCGAGCAATCAAGGCCTAGCTTCTCAGGAGGTGATGCAGGCTGGTTCTTAAGTACAGTGTATCCCCAAGCCCCCACAAAGGAATATCCACACTCTGTATTGGTTAGAACACAGTCTTTATATAATCAATAGTTAAGGTTATGTACATTCATCATGATAACTCACTTTGTACTCTGGCAAAATCTACAATGACAAATATTTACAATCCTAAAGTGGTACCACCCTAGATCTCATTGAAGTGCATGAACAATACTGTACAATGTCACACAGACCAATAGAGTGAAACCAGCAATAGAGAGAGGAGAGAAAATAAGATGGTTGAGCAATAGGCAGAATACTGACCCCTACCACTAGGCACAGTTCTGTGTGGAGATCCCCCCACCTGGGCAACCTGTAAAGAAAGATATAGCACAAGCCCAGTCCATATATGGCTCTGCAAGTCTTATTTTCCCCTATAATGTTTTTACCCCCCCAATGTACCTGGTGGAGTCGAGTTCCTCGAAAAGGTGTCGACAAACGTCGAGGGACTCGCTGTTCGGCGACGGGGAATCGACGGCCCTTCTTGAATGCCTTCCCTTTCAAGCGGGAGGCACGGGGCGTCGAACGTCCGTCGACAAACGAGGTAGAACGATGTCGAAGAGGCGGCAGCTTTGTCGGAGCGGTGCTCGTCGGCGTCGGGGCGTCGGCGTCCTGCAAGGCGGGGGTGTGCGGGGCACCTCGATGACAATAGTTCTGGACCGCAAAGATTGTAGAGACGGGAGCCCAGCAAGGGCGTCGAGTCGTCCGAGTCTTTGAGGTCGTCGGGTGGCGGGAAACCCACCGGCAGGTTTCTCCTCGGCGCACTGGTCGTCCTCGACTTTCTCCGGCAGGATAAGCGGTCGACGATGCGGTCAAGAGAGTCCTTCGATTGAATGTTCTTCGGCAAAGGAGCGGACGGCTCCAGTCGTCGGCGGCACGGCGTCAAGTGGTTCCCACGGCTGGGCAACACAACTTCGACGGGCCTCCAGCGGTTACACAAACCTGCGAACCCTGGTCGACGGCAATGGACTTCGACAGCGTCGATGTCCGGGTGCTTCACTTCGATCTCCTCGGCGGTCCCGTCTCGGGTCGGCAGCCTTTCGAGGGTCTGACTTCCAGGGCGCTTCGGCGAAGATTCAGCGGTGCTCGATGGTCCCTCGGAGCACGGGAAGAGGGTGCCTTACCAGGTCCTCTCTCGGATCAGTCCTCGACGAATTCGGCAACCTTCAGATCTGTCGAAGCAAATGCAGCAGCAAGTCTTCTTCTTCCAGCTGGACGTCGAGGATCAGCAGTTCCAGTTACTCTTGAGTGGAGACTCAGCTTCTGAACGCTTCTGAACAATTTCCAGTGGTGAGAGGTCCCCAGATATACTATTCTGTCTCTCATCCACACTGCTGGCACACACACAGCAGCCAATCACACAGAAGGGCATTCATGCAGTCAGTCAGCCAATCAGGCACTCAGTGCATTCAGGCCACACTCCTCCCTTTCAGACACTCACAACAAGGAATGTGGATTGGGACAAGTACTCAGCCATTCAACACTACACACTGCATTCAGGCCAGTTTCGGGCAGGGCTGTCTCAGTCTTTGTCTCACATGCCAGAAAGCAGACAACCACAACAAGGAGTGTATATTGGTCACACACTCCATTCACCCAGGTCCCACCCACAGGAGGTACCCATAACATACAGTCACTGGGAAGGCTCCAGTCAGTCTAGCTGGGCCTTCACAACAATACCATACATGGAACTTCCACCCAACAGCCAGTCAGGGGGAAGGGACAGAGACAGGGCTTCCCAGGGCTTTGGGAAAAACAAGATAACAGGCAATAGAAAGCAAGAGGCCGCAGGGGCCATCTTGTTTCCTATTAGGAATCAACTGATCCCAATGGCAGGGCCTGGGTATCCCAAAATGGCGGACACCCAGAGCACCTGTCAAATTCAGCATGGAGCTGCCACCAGCCCATACCCTGCTCTGTGGTCACCCACAGGTGCCCAAAAACATACACTAGGGGCACAGGGTTGTACCCCTACCCATGGGTGCCATAAGGGTATCCCATGGGTCTGTTCACCAAACCAAAAGAGAGAGCTGCACTGCCAGGAGTCCCACATGGACTCCGGGGCAGAAAACATAACAGAACACACGGTAAAAACAGAAAAAGGACAAGGATTCAGAGGCCCTGTCCCTCAGATGCATTTCCAGCATCACAGGGATGCAGTCAGGGACTGGCTCCTTCCTGTCACTCCACCAGCGCCTATAGTCATTCCTCCCATGACTCCGGCACCACAGGCTGCAGCGCAGCCCCCGCTGCCCTTGACGGATCCTTTGGTTCCGGCTCCCCTGCCTCCCACAGTTCAGGCAGCTCTGCAACAGCCTCCGCAGCAGCTTCCAGTTCCGGTCACCACACCGCAACTCACGGCGCCCAGTACTCCTCCACCCGCTCCGGACCAGCAGGACGCTCTGGTGGATACAGACGAGGAGGAGGACCCGGATATGCCATCCTCATCGAAGGCCTTCTGCGACAGGCTTGCAGGTGTGGCAGAATATTTGGGCCTTCCTCAACTTGAGGTCGAGCAGTCTGAGGAGGGGGTCTTGGCAGAAGTCCTCACCCTAAGACCCCCTGCCAAGACGAGAATCCAGATGCAGAAGGACGTTGTGGCTCTTGCCAAGAAAGGGTGGCTCAAGCCACACTCAGCCCAACCTGTCAATCAGCGCCTCAATGCCAAGTATAGACAGATGGAGGGGAATAGACTCTTGTTGTCGGCGCACCCTCAACCTCACTCTTCGGTGATCGATGCAGCGTCACTCTAACGTAAGACTCAGTCGTCCTCGCCTATCTCACCTTCAGTGCTGTTAGGCAAGGAGGAGATGATCTTGGAGGCGTACGGGAAGAAACTGTTCTCCAACGCCTCGCTGCACCTGCGTCAGGCCAACGCCGATGCCATGCTGTCAGCCGCTAACCAGAGGCTTTGGAGTGAATTTGCGGACATCCTTCCAGAACCTCTGGTACAGAGCCAGGCATGCTTCATGGCGGGTCTAGGAGAAGCCAGGCTGGTAGCGCAGGACTTCATGGAGTCCACCGTGGCCCACATCATTACCTCTGGCCGTGCCATCTGGATCGCCTCATGGAATCAGGAGAGGGGGCTCCCAAGCGGAGCTGGTCAGCATACCGCCTTCTCTCCACTAGGACTTCACATGGTGGTCCAGGGACTGCAACCTGCGGACAGGCAGGCCCTTCTGGCAGCCATCCCCGCAGGTCACCATCACTACAGACTCCTCCCTAGAGGGCTGGGGAGCCACTCTGGGCAGCCACAGCCTCATGGAGTTTGGACCACTGGCTGGAACTCAGGGCCATCTCAGAGCTTTCCTCCTTCCGCAGACCGACAACTCCACCAGCATGTACTATGTCAACAAGCCGGGGGGTACCAGGTCCCCTCCGCTGTGCAGCCTAGTGGTCAGCATGTGTGAATGGGCTGTGGAGAACAACATCTACCTCACGGCCGTCCACCTCCTGGGGAGGCCAACTTGAAAGCGGACAGGCTCAGCAGACTGGGAGCGGACAATTACGAATGGCAATTGAACGACCAGGTGCTGATGGAGGTCTTCAGCAGATGGGGGCACCCTCCGGTGGACCCGTTTCCCTCCTGGATGAACAGAAAGTGCCATCAGTTTGCGTCTTGGCAGGGGCAGGGCCCTGACTCCCTGGGCGATGCATTACAGATACGGTGGAAGGGCATGACTTCCTACGCCTTCCCTCCCACACCCCTGATCCACAGGATGAACCGCAAGATAAAGGAGGGTTGTCACCTCAGCATCATTCTGATAGCTCCATGGTGGCCGGTGAGACCATGGTTCTCTGAACTGCTCAGCCTCATGAACAGATCTTTCACCTTCCGCTGGGTCCAGCAATCTCCTGTCCCAGCATGGGGGCAGGGTTATACACCCCGCCCCACAGAAGCATGCCCTCGCACCGTGGTTCCTGAGCAGGTCACCCTCAGGCACCTGAGCCTATCACAGGCTAACATGGAGATCATTCAGGGCGCCAGGAGCAAGGCTACCAGGAGCCAATACAGGAGTAGATGGACTAGGTTCTGTCATTGGGCGGACTCTAAGGAAATCGACCCGCTTAGGTGCACGCTGGATGATGTACTCTCCTTCTCGGCGCATCTTGGCACTCAGGCGTGCAGGTGGACACATGTCGCACCTATTTGGCAGCCATAGCGGCCTACAGTAATTCAGAGGAGAAAACCACCACCTCTTCCAACCCGATTGTCAAGAAACATCTGGCGGGCTTGTCCAGGCTCTACCCGCCCATCAAGAAGCCTCACCCCGTGTGGGACCTCAATGTGGTGTTGGGCGCCTTGGCGCACAAACCCTTTGAGCCAATGGCGTCCGCGGACATCAGGCTGATCACCATTAAGACAGCTTTGTTAGTGGGACTCATCTCTGCTCGCAGAGTCAGCGAGATCCAGGCTCGGGTGGCCTCAGAACCCTATACCACTTTCCACAGGGATGAGGTGGTCCTGCGGACTCACCCAGCGTTCCTACCTAAGGTACCCTCCGCTTTCCATCTAAACGAGTAAATAGTCTTACCCACGTTTTTCGCTGACCCTAAAGACGAGGCTCAGAGAGTCCTGCACTGTCTGGATGTCAGGCGTGCTCTGAAATACTAGCTGGACAGGACCAAGGGCTTCCACATGTCGGACGTGTTAGGGAGGATTCTCTCTTTAGGCTGAATTTCCTAACCTAGTGAGTCCCCCAGCAGCTTTGCTGGATTTCTGGAGTTTGTTTTTTTTCTCCTGCCAAGAGTGAGACTCTCTTTCTCCCACTCTTGGACATGATTTATGGTGTTCCTTTGACTGTTAATGTGTTTTATGGGCTATGGGGTCCTTTACTCCATAGGGTCTCATGTGTTTTTACTATGTGTGTTACACAGCACCCTCCGTGCAGTAACACAGGGGTGTCTTAGTGACATCCCACCATAGACTCCATACCCTGGGAATGACTATAGTCACCATTGGCTTTACTAGTCCCAAATTATTAACAGAAACCAGTACAAACCATCATATTGTGGATGTACTGGTCGGGGCAATTCGATTGCCCCGGGGTCTGTTAGTCGAGGGGGCACGTCTCCGTCCCCCCTGATCGAGTTTTGGCTGGTGGCAGTGGATACTACTTTTTATATTCGACCGCGAATATATCCCTATGGGATTTTCCCATTGTTCGAGGCTACCAACTTTAATTATTTAATTCTCATAGCCTCGAACATACCGCCGGTTTATTTATTTAATATTAATTTGCCGGTTGGTATTTTTTGCCAGGACTCGATTCTAAAATGGCGTTTGTGTTCTCTTCTGTGACTCCAACCCAAGTCGAGCCCTTTGTTCCACTTTTTGGCAGGCGTCTCCTCAGAAGCCTCCAAAAGTGGTGCCACTCTGTCTGGGTACCACAGGGGGTGTGGGAGGGGGTTTAGGCACCCTGGACTGAGTTACCTTGGTAACTCAAGTCGCACTCTTGTGTGATTGGCCCAAGTGGTGAGCCGGCCGGCTCACCACTTAGCATGTTTGATTGACAGCTAGGCTGAGTGAATGGGGGTGTGCTGCATAAAAGCAGGGCTTTGGGGACTGGAACTTCAGAAGTCGCTACAGGACCTGAGAATCCGACGAGGGAGAAGCTGAGCCGACCTACCACGACGACACCACCGGTGGAGCCTGCGGAACTGACTCACTACTTCCCGACGACAGAGAAGATCTCCCGGCTGGAGAGGCTTCTTCCCCTGACTGGTGGGCACAACCAGTTTACCTTCTTCTCTTCACATCCCAGGCCGTCTTGTGGTCGAATTGCCCGTGCCAAGCACCCCGGCAACCGGATAGCCACTTACCACTGGACCGCGGCTGGTTTGTTCCCTGACAGTGCAACGGATTCCTGTCTTCCTCCCCGACGAGATCCTCTCTTCCCCCGGACGAAGCACTGACTTGCATCCGCTGCCAGGACTGGGCTGGCCGCATTGACCCTCTAACTGGTCCCTTTCTTTTGGTCCAACTCTTTTTGAACCTTTGCAAGACTCTTGTGCACTGCAACCGTGTGACCTTCGACACATTTCGTTTTGATCCTCTTAAAGTGGATCCGGCCAGGCCACCAGGGGGCGCGCAGGCAATGGCTGCTTGATTGTGCCGCTCCCGCCGTAGCTGGGCTGTAGCAGGGGATTGAGGCCCCCCGAAGCCCCCCAGGTGGACGAAGTAGGACGGAGGGGCACGAGGAACCCCCCAGGCACCCAACGAGCGATGCTCGGGGCTCCCGGGACCAGCGAGAACGAGACCCGTGGTGTCGGGCGGGGACGAGGCCGCTCCAGGCCTCGGCGACCGCGGCGCCGAAGAAGCGTGGAGGAGCTCCAGGGAAGCCGCGCGCACGCCGAGGGGGCGCCCTCCTCTCCCGCCTTCCTCGACGGATCCCTCAACCCGATCGAACACCTGGTCCGGGACGGATCGTGGGGGTCGGAGCGATCAGCACCACGGACCCGCCCCCTAACCCCCGTCGATGGACAGAAATCAGCGTTGGGAAGAGCTGCGCTGGTGACCCCCCTGGAGAGGAGCGGGAACCCCAGAACACCGGGGGGCCACCCCCAGCAGGACAGCCGGCCCCACGCCACAACGTGAAGGGCCCAGACGAGAGTCCACTGGGCGGCCGCACGCCGTGAAGAAGCAAGGCCCGGAGCGGGAAGATCCACCGGGGTCGGGCAAGTGTGGTGCTCCGCCCGTGTTGAGCCCCGGGCCCCGCCGCCCCCACGAGGAGAGTCTTGGCGGCGACGCACGGTCCCCAGGAGCAGGGCCCCCGCCAGACCTTGGTGGGGCGTGTGCCCGCCCGGGGACGACAGCGTTCCCCCCCCACACTTGGGGACGGAGGTGTGGTGATTTGAGGGGGGCAGCCTATGTATCCTGGCCCATAAAGACCAGCGCCAGCCTAAGCGGACTGCGGCCCCTTCGGCCCGGGTGTGTGGCCCCCGCCTGAGGACGGTGGGGCGTGTGCCCGCCCGGCGTAGACCCCTTGCAGCAGCACGCGACGGTGGGGGAGGGGCGCGCCTCGCCATCACGTCCCCGATTTGAGAGCCCCAGGAGGGGAACCACTGGCTAACCCAGGGGGGGAAGCCCGATGGACTGGCGGCAAACCCTACAGGAATTCTGCTTTCAGGAGATGGCGTCCAGCAAGAGAAGCCCAAGCCCCCCCAAGGGACTTGCACAGTCGGAGACCTCAGGTCCCCCCACGTCCGCCATGGAAAGAGGCTTTGCCTCCATATTACAGGAGATCAGGGACATGCAATCTGACATTGCCCAGAAATTCGAAAAAATAGATCAAAGAGTGGACAAGGTCGAAGACAGACTGTTGCAGGTTGAGGCCAACCAGACATCATCGACGTCCCTAGAGATGGACCTAGGACTGAGGATAGCGGCCCTGGAGAAAAGAGAGGAGGAAAGGTCCAGGCAGATGGACGACTTCGAAAATAGGGAGAGGAGGAACAATCTCAGAATTTTCGGGGTACCGGAACAGGACGGGGAAACGGAGAGAGGCATTACCCGCACGGTGAGAGACATCATCACCCTCCTCTTTGCCGAAGAGATGACCACGGAACCCACGTTCGATAGAGTGCACAGGGCTGGCGGGAGAGCAGGGGGCCCCCGTTCTATCCTGGTCCGGTTCCACTACTACTCCGAAAAAACTAAGGTGTTGGAGGAAGCCAGGAAGGCTTGGGAGATCACTTACAACAACACTCAGATTTCAATCTACCAAGATCTCTCAGCCTACACCCTGGCCAAACGCAGGATGTGTCGCCCACTAACACTCCTGCTGAAAGAAAAGGGGGTCCGCTACCGCTGGGGCTACCCCTTCTCTCTGACCTTTGAGTACATGGGCCAGCGGTCAACCCTGACCACGGAGGATGACATACGAATGGCCATCCAGGACTACGTTGTGGATTCAGATCCCAGGAGGGCCCCGTCGGGGCCGGGGAGGGAAACCCCGGGGAGCCCAGGCTCGTCAAAGGGCAGGAGATGCAGAACTGGAGCAAGGAAATATAGGAAAATGAATACCCCATCGCCAGTCAAGGAGGGGGAGTGGAACGATCCCGAGGATTGAGACCTGGGGAAACCCACTGAGTCATGTGGGATACTAAGAAAAGCCAGCGGATTCACCATTAACAGCGTCCCTACGAACAGCAAGTATGGGGGAGCCATGAGGGGGACGGCACAGCTAGGAGGGAGGGGGGGGCTCACAGAAACACGCTTTCCACAGAATGCCCGGCTGCAGCGGATAAGCTGGTGGTTCGGCCAGTAGCCAGGGAACGCAGAACTATTTGGCCGGACGCCGGGGAAGGGGGAGGACACGAAGTTGGGGTTGTTCGGTTACGGTTCAGGGAAGGGGGGCAGTTGGGGTTTTGTTTTTGGCCCACCCGGAGCGAAGGGGAGGGGGGAGTCGGGGGACGAAAAGTCGAACCAAGGGAGCACGTCAGGAAGAGCATGTCGAGTACGTTGACCGAGAGAGAGGAAGTCTTAGACTATGGCTGACAGTCTGCCCCCCCTGGGTGTGGGCTCCCTAAATGTACGGGGCTTAAATACCCCCACGAAGAGGTCCCTGGTCTGCAGGGAATTTAGAAGGGCCAACCTCGACTTCCTCTTTGTGCAAGAGACTCATTGGCCGCGGGGTAACGAGCCCAAAATGTGGGGAGGAGGAATAGGGGAGGTCTTCAGTGCCTCCCATAAAGGCAAAAAGAGAGGGGTTGCCATCTTAGTATCGAGGAATACAGGCTTCGAGAACGAGGCCACGTTGAAAGACCCGGAGGGGCGCTACCTGATGTTACGGGGGTCCCTTCAGGGGGCCCCACTCACCCTAGCTGTAATCTATGCCCCAAACGAAGGCCAGACCCTATTTTGGGAAAAGGTAGGGGACAAACTCAAGCACTTTGTCCATGGTTCGGTGGTGGTGGGGGGGGACTTCAACATGGTCCTGGACCCTACCCGGGACAGAAAACGCACAATCCCGCAGCCCTCCAGGGCATCAGACGAGACCATGGCGCGTAACTTCCAAGGGGTTAATCAAGGCTTGGGACTGATGGACACGATCCCGATCCCCAGAACGAACACCCCCCCCCCTTCACATACTACTCAGCCACCCACGCATCATTCTCCAGGATAGATTATATCTTGGTGGACGAGATCCTGCACCCATTCGCCTCCGGCCATAGGGTTGACCCCATTCACTGGTCCGACCACGATCTGGTCCGAATCACGATAGCAAGGGGGAGGTTTAAGCGAACGCAGGGGGAGGTGGAAGTGCAACGACTCCCTGTTAAAGGACGAGGTACTAGCCCAGGAGGTTCTCGAGGCCATCACAGATTTCTTTGACCTTAACGATAATGGGGAGGTAGGTGTACATACCCTATGAGATGCCTTTAAGGCCACTCTACGAGGAGTCCTGATCAAAATGGGTGCCCAGAAAAAGAGGGAAAGGGAGGCCCAGGAAAGACTACTGAGGGAGAAAATAGCCCAACTTCAACCGGGGGGGCTCCCCACGGTCCCCTTGGACCGAGGCCAGGTGACCGCCCTGGAGGACTGTAGACTCCAGCTGAGGGACCTCCTCTTCCACCAGACAGAGAGAAACCTCCAATTGGTCAAACAAAAGTATTATGAAAAAGGGGACAAGGCGGACAGGATTTTAGCTTGGAAGCTGAGGGAGGTACAGAGAAGCAGATTAGTGAAAGCAGTCAGAAGCGAGGGGGGGGAGATAGGTTACGACACAACCCACATTGGGGAGGCCTTCCACCAATACTACAAGAAATTATACTCGTCCGAATTTAACGGGAGGGAGGCGGAGATTGAGGTTTTTTTTAGCTCAATACAGATCCCGGCCCTATCAAGGGAGACGACGGAGGGGTTGGAGGGCCCGGTGACGGAGGAGGAGGTGGAGCGCGCGATCAGAGGGATGAAAGGGGGTACTTCCCCCGGCGAGGACGGCTACTCGGTCTATTTTTACAAAAGGTTCTGCTCAACCCTATCCCCCTACTTGGTTAGGGTATTCAATGCAGTGCTGGAAGGGGGACCCCTCCCGGACTCCATGATGGAGGCGATAATAGTGGTGCTCCCCAAGGACGGCAGGGACCCCTCGGAGTGCTCCTCCTACCGCCCAATTTCCTTGCTGAACACCGATGTAAAGATCCTGGCTAAGGTGATCGGGGGGCGTATGGAGGGGGTCCTTCCGAAGCTGGTCCACGGAGACCAGGTGGGGTTCATTAGGGGGAGACAGGGCTCTGACAATATCCGAAAAACTATAGACCTGTTCCACTACGCCCAGGCGTCGGACCTTGACGCGTGCATCTTATCACTCGACTCAGAAAAGGCATTCGACAGGGTGGAGTGGAGATTCATGGAACTCACCCTCCAGAAAATGGGCTTCGGGGCACACATCATGGGCTTGGTGGCGGCGCTATATAGGGCTCCAAAGGCCAGGGTTCAGGTGAATGGCAGGCTGTCAGAGCCTTTCCCCCTCTCGCGGGGAACGCGGCAGGGCTGCCCGCTCTCCCCCCTCATCTATTTCCTCACCATGGAACCCCTGGCCATAGCGGTCAGAGCACACCCAGACATCAGGGGGATCCAGAGAGGCGAAGTAGAATTTAAACTCTCCCTGTTCGCCAATGACATCCTGGCCTACCTGGTGGACCCGGGATCCTCGCTCCCCCCCCCTCATGTCCCTGATGGCTGCATATGGTCGCCTCTCGGGGCTCAAGATCAATGCCTCTAAATCAGTCCTGCTCCCCATGAGAACAAGGGACCCGACCCTGGACCCCCTGTCCAGCCTGGGAGGGATAAAAGCGGGTAGGTCTTCCATCCGATACCTGGGCGTCCTCCTCACCCGGGACCTCTCCAGCCTCGCCCCAGCTAACTATGACCCCGTAATGGCAAGGGTCACTGCGGATCTGAGGAGATGGGGGTCAATGATCCTGTCCTGGTACGGCTGTATGACGGCTGTGAAGATGAACATACTTCCGCGCTTACTATATCTCTTCACTGCCCTCCCAACCAGTGTTCCCGACCAAACTTTCAGGGTCCTTCAGAATGCGGTGCGTGAGTTCATATGGCAGGGTAGGACCCTGAGGACAGCAAGAGCAATCCTGACCCTTCCGAGGGAGGAGGGAGGGTTCGGGCTACCGGACTCCCAACTCTACTTTCGCGCTGCCCAGTTGCGCGTACTTCTCGAACACATGAAGGAGGGGATGGGTACATACTGGACGTACTTGGAGGACATGGACGGCCACCCACTCAAAGTCGGAGACCTCCTGTGGGCCCCAAGCAAATTCATTCCGAATAGACTAAAATCACACCCAACGTTGGGAGTCCTCTAGGCGATCTGGCGGGAAAGCCCCCAGACAGCGCTTCTAACGTCATGGCCGTCACCGATGTCATCACTCTGGGGTCACCCCCTTAGACTGTTAAGCAACGCTCAATCCTGGTCCGACTCGGGGATGGAATGGGCGGGGCAAATGTTCAAGGAGGGGGAATTCCGCCCCTACGAGGAAATGAGAGAAGCCCTGGGGCAGGGGACCCTCTCCATATTCGAATATCTCCGCCTGAAGGGGATCTTGTGCGACCAATCCTGGGGACAGAACTTGAAAAGACAATTGACCCCCTTCGAAAAATTCGTGGACACAGCGACCTCCAGGAAGGGGGCGGTGTCAGGGATGTATAGAATATTGAACACTGTCAACCTAGGGGAGAGGAGGAGGTTCCGCACCTTCTGGAACGATTTGGCGGGGGAGGAGATCTCTGAGGACGCCTGGGCAAGGATATTTAAGATAGCTTTCCATGGGAATTTATTCACTGCGGACATGGAACATAATTTCAAGATCCTGCAGGGATGGCACAGGGATCCTGCGAAGTTGGCGAAAATGTTCACGGGAGTGTCCCCCGCATGTCCAAGGGGGTGTGATCAGGTTGGCACAAGAGGTCACATGTGGTGGCACTGCCCGAAAGTCCAGACATATTGGGCAGAGGTACGGGGCTGGATCGCCGAAATCACTGAGGAACTGCTCCCCCAGAACCCCCTAACAATATTGCTGGGCCTCCCCCCAGAGGACACAGACATATCCAGATACCCAAGGATGTGGGAAACCATGTTGAGGGCGGGGAGGGTGGCCCTGGCACAAAAATGGAAGAGCCCGGAGACCCCATCGAAGGAGGTCTGGTTGAAAAAGGTCAAGAACATGTTTCTGATGGACAAATTGACGGCAATGATGAATAACAAGTTGGGCACATTCCAAGCGAACTGGTTCGGGGTACAGCAGACCTGGGGATGGGACGTTCATTGACCCACGAGGAGGAAAGAAGGAGGGATCCGGCGCCCACGGCCCGGGGTTTGGTGGACGATGTGCAGCCACAAACATAGTCAACGTACAACTTTTTTCTCGTGCTCCGGACAAATAAAACTCCCGCAGCGTCTCCCCAAACAAGGAGACCCATCTGGGTCAAAGTTTCAGGGGGGGGGGAGGGTCTGTTCGGGGAGGGAGAAGGGAGGGGGGAGGGTTGTTGGGCCAGTTATTTGTATATCTTTTTGAATTTGCCTTGAGCCCGTTTGTTGTATTATAAAAAATGCTAATAAAACAAAGTTTAAAAAAAAAAAAAAAAAGTGGATCAGGCCTACTGAACTCTAAACTCTCGGTTTTACTTTGCCTTCCTCTCTTGTTGTGTTCTTAAAAAAGTGTTGGGATCTGTTTCAATTTATACTCTGCTTTTCTCTCCCTTTTAAAACGAATTATTAGAGTGCCATCTGCGTTAAGCGCTCACCGCTGTCTGAAAATAAGTGGGGCTTTACTAAAGAATTGTCTAATATTCTTTTAAGGGAATGTATATCTTTTAGTGACCGTGTTTTTGAATTGCTTACTATTAGTGCCTGTGTGTTTTTCTAGATGTGGTTTTAAATAAATAATTATATCTCTTTTACACCAAGCTCTGGTCAGTGTTTACTTGTTCTACTGTGTTCTTTTGACCTATTGTGAATACTCTGTATACTGCCTAACTCTTCTTGAGGGAAGTCTGACTGCTCAGCCACAGCTACCAAGTGAATATGTGTGGTACAGACTGCTACCAAGTGAGTTTACTGCCAAACACCTGTAGTCTTAAATCTTTTGCAGTGGTCCCAGAGGGAACTGCACAGGTTTCTGCCTAACAGGACGCACTTTTTGTCACCTTTGGGGGCTCCAGACCCGGGTATCAAGTATCCAAGGCTTTCATAGCACGGTGGATGGTTTCGGCCATCATAGAGGCCTATATGGGGCAGCACAAGCTGCTGCCAGCTAACATGCACGATCACGTGGTCAGGGCCAAGGCCACGGCCATAGCATTCCAGCGGCAGGTTCTGTGGCAAGTCATAAGTTGGGCGGCCACCTGGGCATCCCTTTGGCTTTCTGCAAGCATTACTGTTTGAACGCCGTCTCCAAGTCAGACGCGGCCATCAGACAGGCGGTTCTTAGGAACTTATTTGCTTAAGGAGGGTCTCCTCTCCACCCTGGGGCTACATTCAGTTGTAATCGCCCATGCAGTATGGAGGAAAGGGGACGGGATGTCAGAGTAATTACAAGGTACTCACCGTAGTGACTAACATACTCTTAGTCCCCCTTTCCTCCATACGTCCCACCATCCTCCCCCCTAATAATACTGGTGTCATTAGGCAATGGTAAATATTGTTGACGCGTCAATGGGGACTGAGGTGTGGCGCCAGTCGGCGGAGTCAGGGTAGCGCATTCTCCCACGGCCGCGCCCCCGGCAGCCTCTAAATTTAAACTAAAAAAGGCTTTTTCTCGTGAAAAAGGTTCTGTCTCCCGTCCCTAGGAAGGGACGCTCATGCAGTATGGAGGAAAGGGGACTCTTGGTCACTACGGTGAGTAACTTGTAATGTTTACCTCATTCTTCAATTCTATGCTGGGTACCGTCCTCCTGAGATTTATCAGAAGTCACAATCTGCAGTGTTATATCCAGGACTCCAGGATCCTCAAGTGTTAAATCGCACATAATAATTCACACTTCTAAATGCTTAACACATACAATACTTGAGGATCTGTTTTCGAGCTTTGATTGGGCTGTCCTTATTTATAGAGCCTGCCCTGAAGATGGACTTTCCATTCCAAAATTCATTTACATTGGGCTCTGCTGCTTTGAATTAATCATGTAGCTGCACAAATTAATAGATGAGCATGAAGATGATTTGATGTTTATGGCTAGACTTTATATTGTATCTAACATGCAGTAGTATTCACTACGTTACTGGCATCCCCAGTTCTGGTGATTATTTAATCAGAAATTGTGCTTGGTTCTAGTTTTCCAGATTGAGTGGTTGTTAGGTTTCTGGAGGACACCTTAGAGTTTATAATTAACATTAAGTAAACTGAGTGGTGCCCTCCAAGCTCCCTTTTTGACACATCTTAGATGTGCTCATTCAGATGCCCTTTTCCCCTCTTGGCACATTTGTGAAAATATGGGTCCATTTTGGGGCATTTAAAAGTGCACCCTGAATTCACAAACGTGAATGAGTTTTTTGAGGGAATTATCTGGATTTGAAAATTGCCATTTCCTCCTCAAATCGAGATTGAGATTTCATTTCAAATGAAGGCGGTGACCTATGGATCTGCTGTTTTTTTGAAGAAATGAAGAGCATATTCTTCTTTTAACGTCTTTGCGAGGCAGTTTCAAAACTAAATGGGGATTGTTGGAAGGTTTTGCATTAATCATAACCTCGGAAAAAGCTCTGGGCAATTCTCAAGACCATTGTTTTTAAGCCTGTCAAGCACTTAGACGGGGAAAGGGCATATGCAAATCAGGCTTGGTCCCACCCCAGAAGGGGACAGTCAGCTGTAATTGCCTGGCCACATCCCTTCTGCACGAGATTGAACATAGACATTGTCGGATGAGAATGGTGATACCTAGATATCACCCCATTACTGTGAAGACCATCACTGCGAATCTGAACATGTTGAATCGTTTACAACTTATTTATGCGAAAATATAGATGGGGTTAGGTTGGGATATTCATTAAAGTGGGGGGCTGCAGGGGAGCTATTTTTGCATAATTTAGTTGTAACAAATTAGACATCTTCGGATTTGCAGTGATTGGTGCAGTTTTTTCATGTAGGTCCATCTGAAGAAGACACAAGCTTGGCATTGCTAACTAGAAACATTTCAAAGTACCATTGTTTGATAAGTCACCATTTCTGGCTATTTTTTAGAAAGCGTAAACAAATGGTGGATTCAGAAATGCAGTATCACCCATGGAACTTCCTAATAAGCGTAATAATGATAGGGCAATAGTTGAAATTACATTTGTATTTTTAAATGTATTATTTTTATGACAGCTGTATTGTCTAGCAATTTTGATAAAATTGAATACGTGAATTCCTTCTCTTTCCTTCCACCGAGCGCAGAAGTTGAAGGACGTGAATACGATCTTGAAGAAGGTCTTCCTCATCTTCCCGCACTTCTGCCTGGGCCGAGGTCTTATCGACATGGTGAAGAACCAAGCAATAGCTGATGCCTTTGAGAGATTTGGTGATTATTCCATCACTTCCTCTTGTATCCCAGAAAGCTGTCTGAATTTCCCTAATTTCTATCTCCATGTTGCCTCTCAACCCCCTCATCCTTGCACTCAGCCTCTATGCCTCCCTGCCAACTTTCCCTATCGATCCATAGTTCTGCGATTTGTCTTTGTTCCCATTAGCCATGTGACATTGTGATATCTTGTCCTGCAGGGGAGGTGCCTTCTTTGTCCCCACTTTCCTGGGACGTTGCTGGTAAGAACTTGTTTGCCATGGCTATCCAGGGTGTCGTCTTCTTCCTCTTCACCATCCTCCTCCAGTACAAGTTCTTTCTCTCACTCAGGTGAGTGGGCTTCAAGAAGTGTGATTCCCACTGAATGGAGACGGGCAAAGAGGCTTGAATCCAATGTCCTCAAGATTCAGTACAAGGGAAGGAGGCTGTGCTGCTTGGTTCAGTATCCCAGGTTCTGCCTACTCGAGTGTTACAAATTGTCCAAATAAATTCAGGATTTAGGTCTCTGATAACCAGACAGAGCTCCTTCAGTGGATCTCTGATTGAAGTGGTCTTAAGGTCTATGCCCTGGCCCCTTTGGCAGTCTGGAGTTTGCTTCATTTGCAAGAACGTAATTAAACTGTTCCTCGTGTGCACTGCAAAGCAATGTGCCAAATCTCATTTGGTTTAAGTTTACAACTGAATAAATGTTGAATCAGGAAATTACTTGTTTATTTCTTGGGAATAAAACATCAGTGGGAACTTTGTTAATTGCACACTAATTTGTACAAGAGCAAATGAAATTGAAACCTCACAAATGTTTCTAGTAGTAGTATTTGTATTGTTACCATGCTGCACGCCATTGAGGGATGCAAATACTTAAAGCAACAGCGTATCCTTCCCATTGGGCTGTGGTGTGTTGAAAAGGTGATGGGTTCAGGGTGCCGATAATTTTACAGCCAATCAAGTTCATGAAGAAGGGGGAACAGTGGTGCATTCCCGGCAAGTCAGACTCTCACTTAAAACTCATTCCTGGCTCAGCCAGCAGGAAATGTGAATTAGATTGGGCAGATAGATGTGTGCGTGGTCTGAAAAAGATCTTAAAATAGTGCAGTCGAATTTGGAAAATAGTTATAGTAATAATTTGCAGTTATATATTGTAGCCAAGCAGTTGTGATTGACAGGAGTGGACTGTAAGGCTTTAAAAATACATAGTAAATTACTGGTCCAGGCTAAAGTTCCAGTCTTTGTCCCAAGACTCACTGGACTCAAGGGGGATCCAGGAAAGGTTACCAGTGGCAGATAAGTGCCTACACTGCCAATTTAGAAGAGTTCCAGGTAAGTTCAAACGTTCTCCATAGCAAGGTGTGATAACACAAGTGAGGATGTCACCAGAAAGATGGTGGGCCATACAAAGCATATTACGGCAGATTTAGGCATTCTGAGGCCTAAGAGTATGTGTCGCCTTATATAAACATTCCAGTAAATAAATAAATTGATGGACAAAGAGATGCAGCCAATCTGCAGAAAATGGCCCCATGTTAAACAACAGTAAAGGTGACCCATGATTGTCCAAACAAACAGGAGAGTTTGTCTACTGGTAGCCCAACACCCTTCTGAAAGATGGCAGCTTTCGAAGGGATTGTGTCCTCCGACGTATTCCTTATCTTTGATAATACGTTTCCAGCTTGCTGGCCTCGGAAATTTTTTTCTGTAGAGGGCGCTGCGCATCGACGGCCACCGTATCGGCGCCGACGTCACCATGCCCATAAATAGCCACGCGCTGCGTCCGTTGCTCAGTTCCGTTTTTCCACGCTTCGTGGGGCCTCGGAACGTCGTTGCTCCGTTCAGTCAGGTTATCTATCTATTTCTACCTTATCGTTCTCGATGGCTTCTTCATCAGAACCGACGACGCCGCGATCCGGCTTCAAGAAATGTCGAGACTGCGGTAGAAAAATGTCAATAACGGATCCACACAGGGTCTGCTTATGGTGCTTGGGATCCGAGCACCATTGTTCGGAGTGTGAGGACTGCATGTCCATGACGGCAAAAGCCTTGAAAGAGCGCAAGGGGAAGCTCGAGAGAGGTAAGTCAGCCAAAACCTCCTCAAAAGTTTCGTCGGCTGAGTCGAGGCATTCGTCTCCTTGCCGTCGAAAACATTCCCATTCTAGATCTCGAAGCAGCTCCCACCATTCGTCGAGATCAAGACACTCAAAAAAGAGACGTCGAAGGTCCCATTCCTCGTCGTCTTCTGTGTCCCCAGAAAGAGTCTCCTGTCCCACCAAACACAGTTCTCAAGCTGAGTGGGAGGAATTCAGAAAGAAAATGTTAAGCGTCTTCGAGAACGCGGCCTCGACCCCCTCGAAGACAGCTGAGGGTGATACCCCGGGTGAAAAACCCAAATTATCGAAACGCCGCGAGTCGCAGCACCCGGCGAAACATTCCACCTGAGAGCGCCATGAGCCATTGGGTAAGAAGGCAACGTCTTCGCCGTCGTCGAGGATTCCTTCCAAGCCGTCGTCGAAGATTCCTTCGACGCACGGATCAGCGCCATCGACGCCGTTGTCGAAGAGTTCCTCAATGCATCGGTCGATCGACTCGACGCCATCGTCGACGCCGACGTCGATGAAAGAGAGGACCAAGGCCACCCCACAGCCAACGGTGATTTCAAGGGCCTCTGGCACGACGCCGAGACCGTCGTCGATGCCCTCGAGTAGGATCCCAATCCTCTCGAGTTCTTCGAGACCCCTTCCATTTTTTTCAACGCCGTTTTTGGTGCCTTCGAAGCCTGTTACATCGGCGTCGACGACATTGACGTTTTCTCGTCCAATAACGACGAGTTTGGCTCATTCTGCCTTAGAAATGGGTTTTACTCCATTTCAGAGGTCAGAATACCCTGGACTTTCTTCAATTTATGAAGAAGGGGAAGATTCTGACCAGGAAACATTCGGATTACAGAGGACCATACTGCCTACTGCAGAGGATTTCACCTCTGAGGAAAGAAGGCTGAAGGAACTACAGGAGTCACTACATGAGGCAAGTGGGCTGGACACTTCCCCAGAAGTGGAATTTGTTAAGCCAGACCCAGGGGAACATGCCGAAACACCATATAGAACCCTGATGGCAAGAATAATTGAGTTTATGGGTTGGTCGGCGCCTTCACCTGTTTTCCAACAGGATGACATAACAGATATATTGGACAAAGGCCCACAGGAGGACCCGGTGGTCCCCTTCCATGCAGCCTTACAAAATAAAATTGCATCTAATTGGGAAACTCCCGAAGTTATCCCTGCAGTCAATAAAAGATTGTCAACCAAGTATAGGGTAGCGGCTGCTGACCCCGAATACCTGTCAAAACACCCGACCCCAGAGAGCCTGGTGGTTCAAGCGGCAACTTCATCTAGCAGTAGGACCGCTTACCCTACTGTCCCACAGGATAGAGATGACAAGAAGTACGACTCTATGGCAAAGAAAGTCTTCTCTGCCTGTAGTATGCCGTTGAAGTCCATCAACGCCACCTGTACGCTCGCCAGGTTCAGTCACACACTATGGGAGTGTGCTTCATCAGCGGCTGACTGCATACCCGAAGGAGAGGAAAAGGAAGCCTTCCTTAACATTATTAAAGATGGCAAAGATGCCATGTGCGAATCACTTCAAACTGGCATCGATTCCGCTGACAGTATCAGCAGGGCCATGGCGGCAAGTACAACAATCCGCAGTCATGCGTGGTTGGCGAAAGTCGGGCTTTGCCCCTGATGTACAGGCCAGACTTTTGAATATGCCCTTTGACGGCTCTTCATCATTCGGGAAAAAGGCTGATGACAGTCTGGAAAAGTTGCAGACTTCTAAAGCAGCAGCAAAATCCTTAGGAGCTGCTATCCGCCAAACTCCTTTTCGCCCCTCAGGAACCTCTGGGAGAGGAAAGTCCTTTCACTATTATTCCACATTCAGGAAAAACAGAGGACAGCCGGCTCAAAGAGGCCAAAGGAGATCCACCCGAGGTGGACGGGTCAAAAGTACTAAGACCGCAGCAGCAGCAGGTGCCTCTTTACCCTCGGCATCTGCATCAGCCGCCCCCAAACCACTCTGAGGCCTTCCCACACAATACACCTGTAGGGGGCAGGTTAACTCACCATCTGACGGAATGGCAGGCTATAACGTCAGATGCTTGGGCATTGGAGACAGTTGCCCAAGGTTACTGCCTACCCTTTCTACACATCCCTCAGAGTCATCCACCGGGGAACAGCTCTCTAAAAGTTCCAGATCCGCTCCTCTTGCAGGAAATTATAGACCTGCTAGAGAAAGGTGCCATAGAACCGGTACCTGTAGCGGACAGGAACAAGGGCTGGTACTCCCCCCTACTTTCTCATACCAAAGAAAGACGGAGGACTGAGACCCATCCTGGACTTACGAGAATTGAACAAGTTCCTCAGGAAGGACAAGTTCAAGATGGTAACTCTCTCTCAGATCCTTCAGGCCCTCCAGCTCCAGGACTGGCTGGTATCTCTAGACCTTCAGGATGCTTATTTCCATGTGCCAATCCATCTCAAACACAGGAAATACCTGAGGTTCGCAATTGGCGACTCTCATTATCAATTTCGAGTTCTGCCATTTGGGCTCACCTCCGCCCCGAGGGTCTTTACCAAGCTGATGTCGGTAGTGGCGGCGAGTCTAAGGAGGGAAGGGATCCACGTCTACCCCTACCTGGACGATTGGCTGATCAGGGCCGTATCTTCGGAACAGGCCCAGGCCCAGCTAGATTATGTCTGCCTTTTCCTTCACAGACTGGGCTTCTCCCTCAATTTAAAGAAGTCACAGATGATACCATCACAGAGACTCCAGTTCATTGGAGCGGTCCTGGACACTTCCCTGGGGAAAGCCTCGCCACCAGAGGTGAGGGCTCAAGATATTCTACAGATGGTCACCAAGTTTCAAAATGCCCAATGTCTCCCAGCCTTCGACTTTTTGAGGTTGCTAGACCTCATGGCATCCTTCATCTTCCTTGTGCCAGAGGCTCGCCTGAGAATTAGATCTCTTCAGTGGGCACTAAGAACCCAGTGGTCGCAGTTCTCAGGAAAAATGACAGATCTCCTCTGGATTCCGGACAAGGTAGCCCGCGACCTTCAATGGTGGGCCTATCCAGAGAACATCTTGAAAGGAGAACTGTTTTGGCAACCATGGCCGGAAATAACAGTAGTCACAGACGCCTCACTCACGGGGTGGGGAGCCCATGCCAACGACTTGACCATCAGCGGTCGTTGGTCTCCATCGGAGTCCAGACTGCACATCAACCTATTAGAGCTGAGAGCGATCAGACTAGCGCTGAAAGCTTTCCTGCCATCAGTACAGGGGAGAAATGTCCTGATAATGACGGACAACACGGTGGCCATGCACTACCTCAACAAAAGAGGAGGCGTAGGATCACTGCCACTGTGCAGAGAGGCAATGCAGCTCTGGTTTTGGGCAATTCAGGAAGGAATCTCTCTATCGGCAGTCCACCTAGCCGGAGAGAAGAACTTGACAGCGGACGCTCTGAGCAGGCAGAGCACAGTCTCCCACGAGTGGGAGCTAGCTCAGGAAGTCCTTCAAGAGATCTTTGCCCTTTGGGGAACCCCTCAGGTGGATCTGTTCGCCACAAGCACCAACAGGAAGTGCGATCTGTTCTGTTGAAGGGAATTTCCCCCGAGAGGAGCTCTAGGAGATGCGTTCGTAGTGGACTGGGAGTTTCCACTCCTTTACGCGTTCCCACCAGTCCCTGTTATTCATCAAATGATCAGGAGGTTGAGAAGATTCCGGAAGACCATGATCCTAATTGCCCCGGATTGGGCCAGGAGAACGTGGTACCCGGACATTCTAGATATGTCCATCTGTCCTCCAATCCGTCTTCTACTCAAAGAGAATCTTCTCTCGCAGAAGGGAGGTCAGGTTCTCCATCCAGATACCAGAACCCTCAACCTTCACGCTTGGCTTCTGAAAGGTTGAGGTACAAGGATTGGAATCTCCTTGATGACGTCATGGAGGTGTTGCTTTCGGCCAGAAGACCAGCAACAAAGTCTTTACCGCTGCCGTTGGGACAAATTTTGCAGCTGGTGTAGGGAACAGAATATCGACCCTTTTTCATGCGGTACTCCAACAGTGTTATCGTTTCTACTCTACTTGGCAAACTCAGGCCTTCAAGTGGGCACTGTAAAAGGCTATCTGGCAGCGCTCTCTATCTTCAAGCGCACTGCGGAGGAACCATCATATTTCAAAATTCCTCTAGTGGTACAATTTCTCAAGGGACTAACTAATATTTACCCTCCAAAACCATTCCAGGTTCCCTTATGGGACTTAAATTTAGTCTTAAACTTCTTAATGGGCACTCCATTCGAACCACTTCACTCCTGCGCGCTGAGATTTCTCACGCTTAAAACTGTTCTATTGGTAGCACTAACATCTGCTAGGAGGGTGAGTGAGCTGCAAGCTCTCTCCTGTAAACCCCCACATACAATCTTCCACAAGGACAAACTTGTCCTACAGGTGAAGCCTAATTTCCTCCCAAAGGTGGTTTCTGAATTTCAAATTACTCTGAAAATTACCTTAATTCTACCCTCCTCCCCATCCGGGGAAAGAGGAGGAAAGGCTACATAGGCTGGACCCTAGGCGAGCTCTCAGCTTTTACATCAGCAGAATGGCTAGGATCAGGCAAGCAGACCAACTGTTTGTAGGATACTCAGGTCACAAGTTGGGACTACCCATAACAAAACAAACCATCTCCAGGTGGATTATTTTGGCCATCCTGGAATGTTATAGACTAGCAGGGAAAGAGCCACCCCAAAATCTCAGGGCTCATTCAACCAGGGGTATTGCAGCCTCTTTGGCTCTCCAAAGAGGGGTACCAGTCCGGGACATATGTGCGGCTGCCACATGGTCGTCCGCACATACATTCACAAATTTTTACAATCTGGATTCCTCCACTGCTCAAAAGACCAGATTTGGCAAGGCCGTATTACATTCGATCCATCCCTAAAGGGATACATATCACTATCACTCCCACCTCCACGCCACTGCTATGGCAGTCTATCAAAGATGAGGAATACGTCGGAGGACACAATCCCTTCGAAGAACAAGTTACTTCTTACCTGGTAACGTTCTTTCGACGGGATGTTCCTCCGACGTATTCCTTATCGGCCCTCCCAACCATCCCCGCAGTGATAACTTCCCTTGTGGCTGCAGCTTACGCTCCTTCAAGGTCACTAACCAATTCAGGCATGACTTTTCTTATGCTACAAAACGGACACATCGCGTGGCTATTTATGGGCATGGTGACGTCGGCGCCGACACGGTGGCCGTCGAGGGACATCGACTCGGCGGACGTCGACGTGCAGCGCCCTCTACAGGAAAAAATTTCCGAGGCCAGCAAGATGGAAACGTATTATCAAAGATAAGGAATACGTCGTAGGAACATCCCGTCGAAAGAACGTCACCAGGTAAGAAGTAACTTGTTCTTCTACACCAAGGCGGTCAAACAGGAATATGTGGTAAAAATGCCCAGAGACAGTCCCATCATTGATGTCCCAGCCCAACCAATGAGGATGACCATAGGGAGGAAGAGGACAGCCCAGAGACGATGTCCATCTGTGAAATCCAAACCGGATCTAAGGTACAGAGGCATAATCCCAGCCTCTGTGGTCAAACTTTGTATCAAAATGGTAACAGCAGCTTTTGGTGTCAAAATCTTCTAGAAGGTAGGTGAGCCTACAGAGTTCATCCAAACACCAGCAAAAAATCCAGCAGAACTGAGGACAGGTTCAGGGTCCCCCATAGATAAACCTACACATGTATTGGCCTGCCTAAACAGCCCACCAATAACGCACCAGGGCTCCTAAGAAAGGATCAGGTTGGCCCCAAAAACCACAAAAGGATGTGCATGGGCCTGCCCTAGCCCACAGACTGGTCTAAAACAGGTCAAAACCACTGTAGAGTCCTCATTGACAATTTAATTCTTCACTCGTGGTTTCCCAAGACAAAGGAATGCCCCCCCAGCTCACTTAAAAATGCCTGACGGCAGTATTTAAGATAATAAGTTAGTACTCCAATAGCTACTGTGAGAAAACAAAGGGTGTCTCACCGACTAGTCCCTTGGGATCTGTCATCCAGGTGGCCGGGGCACGGCCATCGCAATTGGATCCAGACCCCGGTGTAGAGGAGGTCCCAGATATGGCCTGCACCCCTGCCCCCCATTGCGAGTTGCCAGTAAAATACTTGCCAAGGTATGTGGCGTATGAGGAGCAACTGAACCAGTAGAGAGCCGAAACTTCAGAGCATACCAGCCTGCCCCCCGAAGGTCAAGATAAGGAGGCCCAGGCAGGTGGTGGAGCTACATGGAGAATCAAATACACAAAAAGCTGGAAACTGAAGCAGATTCACTGTGAACCAACACATGACCAGCCAGGCGCGAAGATGTACCACTGTCTGATGTCACCCAGATCCGAGGGGTGCCATAACTTTTCCGGATAAGAGACTACAGTTTCAAGGCCTTCCTCAGCCAACGAATTGACACATCGCCATAAAACCACTGATTGATGGAAGGGAGGCAGGGTGAATCCTGGGACACTAGACACCTGGGTGTCCATTCTGCATGCTGCTAATTAAAGTGAAGATTTATGTTTAGGGGTGTAACCTGCCCAATCACAATGGACCAAGTTATCTGGAGTCCTATAGATAGCGTAACCAATAGGACGTCGAACGTATAGTGACGTCCATCACGCGTGATGTAGAGGGATGGGCGTAGACGCCCACCAGATAAGAGTTAACCAATCCGCATGCTCTATTGTCATATACAGATATAACACCTATACTTAAGTTACCTTTCCCAACCATTTATATTGCGTGATGATTTTTGTAGAATTAGACGTCAATGATGACGAGTTTAGCCTATAAAAACGGCTGTTCGACTGAAGTTCAAGGAAGTCGGAGCGAGACAGGTGTTCGCAATGCTGCTGATTTCCATATGCTGATGTATGCATCATTAAACAGACTTCCCTTTGCCAACTTATTGAGTCCTGATTTGTTAGATGTGCTGGAGTATGTGAATCCTGCACCCTGTCCTCACATGGTGCAGCTATCTAGTATTACAAGCTCTCGGGGGTTGAGTACTGACCAATGGGCCCGTCAGTAATTTCCTCTCCCCGTGAACACCGGGGATGGACCAGTGCAGGAGGATCACCTGGATGAGGGGCACCTGGGGAGTGGGAGTGGGGCACCCGGAGGAGAGACGCAGTATCAATGTCCCCATTTCCCTGTAGAACACCCTCATTCAAAGTACTATCAAGGAACTTTATTCCCCCCTACGCCTTTCCTACACACAATCTGCTGCACGGACAAAACGCTTCAGGAGAGAACAGACCCACACACAACCAGTCCGTTTGACATGTCCCAACATCAGGGTCAGGCAGCATCAGGCACTTAACCTTAATGACTCGCACCTGAATCCTGTTACCTTTCCCCACTGGGATAAAAGGCGAAGCATGAGAGCACCCAGAGAGCAAGACGAGAAGGGCAACTGAAGCGAGCAAGACCAGCAGCACGGAAAGGTAGGAAATCCTGATAAGGCGACGCGACTATGGAAGCAGAGCAGACGGGACCAGGAGGCAAACGAAAAGCTGTGGTCCTACCAGCTGCAAGGTGAAATTTGCTGCCACTGCAGAAGGTCATGGCGGTACCTCCTTCATGTGCGGCGTGAGGTCTTGAAAGGAGGCTAGCCACGCTGGGCCAAAATCTCTGACTGAACGGAAGGTGTTGATAAACTGTATCAGTCTCTGCCCGTGAGTGAAAAGGGAGACCGGCTTGTATTGATAAACGAAAAGGACATTAACATTTGAAGTGCTCATTGGGTTGTCGAGAAACCGTGAGCGAAAGCACATTGTAGCAAGAAGTAAAAATGCTGAGATTGTGCGTGTGAGAGAAGTGGCGCAAGAATATAACTAAGAAAGGAGGCGAATAGTCAAAGTGGTCATATGAGGAGAAAGTCAATGGTACAAGCCTCCTCGTACAGTCGAAGGTCTTTGATAAGAAGTGAAAGGAACTGCAGATACCAGAAGGCCTCGGGGAGGAGGCTGCTATAAACATTTGAACTGTACCCAGTATTGCGGGTTGCGCGTAGGACGACAGCCGTATGAAAGAGAAGCTTGATTGTGAAAATTAAACACACTTGCTACAATATAACAGTCTCTGTATCGAACTGGCAAGTACGTAAAAGTGAAAGCATGAAAGATTGCAAAGTTACAAGTGTGATGCTGGCGGTTTGAAGGCTTGCGCCCGATCGAGGGAAGCCCGAAGTGCCTGCAGAGGAAGATCTGAGCTCGGAGGAGGGGGATCTGAGTGTTTCGGTGAAAGTGAATCAAAAATGTGTTTAAAAAGACATTAAGAGTTCCTGAATGCTATAAGCTAGTAGAACTGGTGAGGTTAACTGAACTATGATTTGAAGGTTACCATGAATCCGACGCAGGGATGCCAAGTGAAAGCAAGGGAAAATGATTCCCACATTTTGATGAGTTGCCTCAACAGTGGTGTAAAGACGAAGGTGACCCCAATGAAGGGATATCACGAGAAAGCTGCAGAAGAGGGGAATCTTACATGGGGAGTTCTTGGGAAAAGTCTTGTGCTGTCAAGCAAAAGACATTGATTCGAGGGATCCTGCCTTTTTTCAGAAGAAATGGCTTCCTGATACCTGTACACTCAAGGGGTGCTCACAGTCCTGCCACTGTTCCACCTTGTCCCGTGATGCAACGTGGGTAAGGGAGTGTATTAGTTCAGCAGTCCTGAACTACCAAAACCCTTTTCGACATTTCAGTTTGCATTACACTCTTTTGTTATACATAGCATTATCCAACATTGTAGCTTGCTCCCATCTTAGATGTAGGTTTAGATTAGGCGTTTTTCTCACCCATATACTGTTCAATAAACACCCTTGGATTGTACTCCTTGTGTCTGTTGTGCTTCTTATAACTATATATCTTCACTACACTACCAATAATATATAGCAGGCGATTAAAGCAGTAAATCGGATTGTACCCATATTGAAGCCAAAACTAAACTGCAGCTGTTACCATCCTATTCCCTAAGAACCATGCAGGGTGATAAAATGTAACTAGGGCCAAAACGGGGGGTTTAAAAAGCACCAGTCTCGGGAGCCATATGATGTACCATGGGGACCATATTTTTCATTCATTTTGTCATTTGTTATAGTGCCTTTCACCATAATTATGGTGCCAACATGCTTTTGGTTGAACGCCCTCGGATGGACCGGAGTCCAAATGTTTGGGAGAGTTTGGGATGTGCTATTATGCGTGTGTGAATTTGAGCCATTAAAATGATGCAATGGTGGCCAAGACCTTGGTAGTCACCCATGTCTAAATGGAGTGTGTATGGGCGCAGTGGAGGATTACTATGGACTAAGGGGAGGATTGTGTTTGAGGCTATAGAGAGTTATGTGATCAGCTACAGATCGAATATTTGTCGTTAATAGTAGCTTCATTCTTATGGAAGAGGTGATGTGCAATAGTGTTCAAGTAGTATGCGTGTGCAGAGTGTGTGGCGTGAAGCTGTGCCCCCCACTAAGTTACAAAGGTGTAGTTTATGAGGGGAGAAATGGGTTAGCTGTACAAACAACAGTGACTCATTCCTGGCTTCCATCTGTTTACAGGAGCATTGCTGCGTCTCACAGACGATTCAAGTGCTTTGAGTGCATAATACTCACCATCTGAGAGGTTCTTAGCTATCCCTAGTTCCTTGTAGTGTGAAAACAAGGACCCTGTTTCATCATTACATGTGGCAGCCTGGCCCACCATCCTGTGCTTTAGAATTATCTGCCGTGCCCAACATGAGCGAGGGGGCTGAAGGGCATAGTTGTCCTCCTACGCCACGATCAGCATGATATTCTCAAAATGCATTTTAAGTGCGATACATTGCCACCCCCATGCCCATATGGGTGCAATACCTGGCCCATTGTCAGGAACATTCTAGGTGCAAGTTGCTGGAGTGACTACCCAAGTCCTCCATGTGTGCTTGTCGTTCCGCAAGGAAGGTTGGATGGCAGAGCCAGACTGTCTGGAGGAAGAAGAGGCCAGTGGCTGAGATGGGCAGGTGGGAGGGGGGGCAGGCTGGGGAAGAGGGGACTGCTGGCTGAAGCGGGTATGTGCTGGACAGGGACAGGGAGTGGGCCCGGGGAGGGGATCATGAGGTCAGGGGGAACAGCCAGATACACTAAAATGGCTTGCAGTAAAAGTCCCTCTTATCATGTAAAAAGAGAACAGAGGTTTTATAGAACTCAAGGGGAAAAAGAAACCAGTTTAGGGTCCCTCAAAAAGGGACAGCATAACACCCAAAATAGAATGGTGCCCTAATGCCCACACCATATAACACTGCTTCTTGCTTACATCCCTGTTGGCAGATGTCTAAAATGTCTGTTTTTCCTTCTCTGTCACATACATAATCACTTTTTTCTCCTCTCCTTCTTTCTGTGGCTCTTGATATGTCTCTGTCCCTCTCTCTCTTACCCTACCTCCCTCTGTTTTATCTTCTTCTCTCTTTCTCTCCCTCTTTTTAGATGTTGCCACCTTACATGTACTATTTAGTTTTAGTTTTTTCTGCATAAGTAGAAAGTGTTTGTGATTGGTCACCGCCTTATCCCCCGGATCTGCGTGAAATGACCGAGTTGAAACCTCTGAATACCAAAAGTCTGTTCCCCCCGCCCCATTTGTTTCACATATATATATATATATATATATGTGCGGGGAGACCCCCCACCTTACGCCTATACATTTTCTATTAACTTTACCACTCCCCAACACCTCCCCCCCCACATATACATATGCAAACAAATCGGGGGTAAGGCTTTTGGTACTCAGTCCTTTTGACCTAGGTCATTTTGACAAAAGCAAGGGCTCTCAAACAGCAGCTCACTCTTATATTTGTGGGTTAAATGATGGGTGCACTCTGTATTTTTATTGTAGTAAACTGTGGCTACACCTAAAAAAAAATACAGCACGTTAAAAGTAATTTTGAAATGTAAAATGTGCAAATTAATGGGCTTCAAAATTCCCATTTTTAAAACTTTGAAGGCATTGTTTTTTTAATATGTGCATATGTTTGTTTTATTCACTGCCCTGATGGCATGAATCATTAATCAAACGGCAGTCCCCTCCAGCAGGCTGGAAGGAGCCAGTGTTTGTTTACTGCCGTCAGGGTGTTTGCTCTGTTGTTAAACCTTGTCAAAGGTCCGTGGCCTGTTATCTTGCTGCTGTTTTGGTATTTGAGAGCCCCCCTGTATTATGGCTAGTTTTTCGCGTTGCCCACAGTCCTAACATTTTTTCGGGACTGTGTCATCAGATTTCTCCATACCAGTTTGTTTATCCAGCATTGGACTTAAATTCAGTGTTAAGGTTTCATTTGGGTGTTACTGTCATGATGCCTACCCCCGGGCATCCGGATCAAGTCCATCAGCCCCGGGAGCAGGCATCCAGATATTTAATAAAACCCCAGCAGCCCCGGCTGAGGGCTGTCTAGGTTCAGTCCTGGCGCCTTAGGCGCCAGGCTCATAGACTTTACCTCATGCAGACCATGCTGCAAATGAATCCAAGCCAACGTGAGGCCTGGATGGGACTATTTTACTACAGGGACTATTTTTTACTCGGGTGTGGTTCTAGGGACTTCTTACCTGGAACTACTTTGGAGGCTATTTAAACCACGCCCAAACAGCAGCACATGCTTTGCGTTATTCTGCATCCAGCAGCGTGACGCTCACCGTGCCTGCAGTCAGCATCCAGTCTTCAGCCACGCCCGTCTCTAATCCAGAGCTCCTAGCAATAGAAGAAAGAAGAAGGAAAGGTTAGAAAACAGATATTATTTCAATCCTTACCTGAATTCCGGATCATCACGTCTTTGAACTGAAAAATACATTATTCTACACGTGTCGCATCACTCACCAGTCCTCACAGCATTTTTCGATCCGGCGCAGCCTCCATCATTTTCTCCGCCAAATTCCACCATCTAGGGGACAAAAGAAACATAAGGTGAGCCGAGAGAGCCAACAAATACAACCTCTCCACCATAGACTTACCTGATTAACAACCGGAGGCATTATTCTGTAACAAACCGCAACTTTTTACGCCGCACCTGTAAGGAGACAGAAACCAGCAATTTAAACACACGCATCTTTTGCCGGACAGTGTTGGGTAATACAGACTCTTACCTGAATACCATCAGCTGCCACAAGACAATCTTCCCTTGGACCCAGCTGCAACACAAGAAAGGAATGTACAAGAGTGAACATCGGACATATTGAACTCTTTGAACTTTATACTTACGGGTTCCCGCCTGGAACCTCAGAGTCAATATTCATCCGGAACTCTTCCTACGCCTTCAAACCAGTGAAGTAACTGGTATATACGCGCCCCTGCATTTCACGCTGGATGGAGAGCTCATCATTTACAAACATAAGGTGAGCTTACTGAAAGTGAATATCGGTGGTGATTAGTCGGGAGAACAGTGGGTTGCCATTACTAAAATCCACGGGTGGTTAAATCCATTGCAGGAGAATACCTCTGCGGGTCAAGCAGACGAGATTAGGCGGTCCAGTCCAGTCTGTCATCTCTGCACTACGCTTCACGTTGGAGGAGGTCGCAGCTGTCCGGGTCCGATCGACGCCCCTGTGGGAGCCAGGTGAGCGTAACAGTTACGTTTGAGTCTCTACATTCTGGTTCTTTAAGATTACTCGCCCTTAAGGTGATTTTACATGGCGTGTGAATGAGCTACAGGCATTATCTGTTAAACTTTCCCATTTAGTTTTCTTCAAAGAGAAGGTGATGTTGAGAGTGAAGCCATCCTTCCTCCTGAAAGTGGTCTCAGATTTCTGTCTCTCTCAAAAGAGCCATCTTCCTGTATTTGTTCCTGTGCCTCATCCTTCCAAGGTAGAGGAACAATTCCATCAGCTGGACCCGGTGCGGCCATCGGCTATAGCGTCTCTCGAACGAGTGAGACCAAGGAAGATGACCAACTTTTTGTAGCTTATGCTGGTTCCTGTGCTGGCAGGGCTGTGACCAAACAGACCCTGTCAAGGTGGATCATCCACTGCATTTTGGAATGCTATGATTTGACTGGTAAGGATGTGCATGAGGGGATCATTCAACCAGAGGGCTGGCTGCAACCTTGGCTCTGCAACTTGAAGTCCCTGTTCAACACATTTGCAGAACATTACTGCTTGAATTCCCAGTTGGTGCAGGACACTCGCTTTGGTAGAACTGTCCTTCTGAGTTTTCGGGTTTAAGTGGTGTTTTTGAGTTCCTCTGTCCTCCAGATCAAAGTACTGCTAAGGGAGTCTACCATAGATGAAGAATCCGTGGGAAGAAAGAATCCATTAGAAGAACAAATTACTTACCTCTCAGTAATGTTCTTTTTGATGGATGTTCCTCCCACAGATTCCTCATTACCCTCCCAACCTGCCCCTCTAGCTAGTACTCCTTGGTTCTGTGGTGTATTGGCTTTGGAGTGCTAGGGAAAAAGGGTGTAACTAAGGTCACAGAGTGTGACACCTCCAATATATACTGGGCCTGACATCATGTCTGCTGCAGGGCACATAGATATGGCGGACAGAGCCTCGCTGCACCCCCTTGTGGCGGAATCATTTCCATAGGGCAACTGCGTTAGGAGATTCATATCATAGATGAGGAATCAGTGGGATGAACATCCATCAGAAAGATGGATACCGGGAGGTAGGGAATTTGATCTTCAGATGTTGAGCCCTGCAGGTTCTGTGTAAATTGCATGCTTGTGTTTGACCCTTCCAAGTGTTGGCTTTGGTGCTTGAATCCTGATCATGATACTGAGGCATGTTGATCCTGTCAGTAAATGCAATGCACCTTAAGGGAACATGCCACAGAGGTGTTCACCTCTCTTTACAAGATCAGGAAGACCCATACTATAACCCTAAGCTTCCTTAGAAACTCCTGCCTCCAAAGACACGCCTCCACCAGTTAAAAGCACCAGTGAAAATGAGGAGTCTCACTCAAGACAAAATAAGCAAGACAAAAAGAAGAAAGTGCCACAGAAGGACCCACTTTCCCAGTAACTCCCTCCCGCTTCATGATATTATATGATATGATAAGTCATGTATAACACGCCTGTACACAAGTGTTTCATGAGTTAGCCTCAGGCTTAGAAGAATCACCACCTATCTTACTGCAGGTACCATTTCTCCACCAGTTCCGCTACCCTGGTACAGTGGAAAATTCACACTTTCTTCAACTCCCTGGTTGCCAGCGGCTATGTCTATGGCCCTGCCTCCGATGCTGGGGCAAGGCCTCCGGCGCCTTCTCAGGCAGAAGAGGCACCTCTTTAGCCAGCAACCTATGGCCACTGCTTTCCTCGCCACTCTGCTCCGCATCAGAGTACCTCGGCTTCAGAATGTACCCTGTTTGTCCCCTCAGAGGCTCGAGAGAGCCCGAGATTTGTCACGCCCAGCAGGTCTGAATACCTGTCTGAATTCCCCTCTAGGATGGGGACATACTTTTGATGAAGAAGGTGACTCAATCTCTTCCAGGCTATAAAAGCCATGGAAAAAAGGAAAGTTGAAGATTTACCTGGAGGTCTGACCAACTGATCTACTGACTTACAGGATGCCAGCTGCCTTGATACCTCGCTTGAACTTGAATTCACACAGGCATCCGCATATGGGAAATTCAGGGTATCCTTTCCGAAAATCATCACTAATTCAGTTGACTGTCTGGGAATCTCTGCTCTGTGAAGAAAGTGAAATATGACCTTACCAACTTTGGAGCTGGACCTTCCTATGGAGGTGCTTCTGTCATGCAGTTCTGCCATTTCAGACCGTCTCATCTTCATCTGGCTCAAGCCTACCTTGTCCATCTCCATTGACGTGGATCTGTCTAAAAATAATTGTCTATCCTTTCTGACCAGAGAGTCAGATGTATGACTTTAGTTCTTCAGTATTCACACTGCCATACATTCACTTTGTTATTACAGGGGGAGACCCTATGTACTCCCTACTTTTCTAGCCCAAATTCTTCCCCCTAACCCAAACACTAACCTTACAGAAAACTTCACTATATCCATTCTCACCAAATACAGACAAACTAGAGGTAAGAAGTAAATGCACGAGGAAGCAAATGTCTGACCAAGTCAATGTATAAGAAGTAAGTGTTGAAGGTGTCTTTCTGGCAAAGTAAAGGGGGGGATACCCGGAGAGCCTGGTGGTTCAGGCCTAAATGGCAGAAACAAAGGCACTCCACTTTCCCTCCTTCCCACTTGGTGTAAAGAAAAAGTAGCTGGATATACTTGACCATATAATTTTCACCTCTGCCAAGCCTTGTTTTGTGACTGTTAATACATCCTGTACCCTGGCGTAGGTACTCTCACACTCTTTGGGATGTGGTCAAGGAAGCAGCAGAAATGCTTGGGGTTGTCAGATCTGGTTAACAATGGTAATGAAGTTGCTATACAGATCCTGCAGTATAGGTTAGAAACTGCAGATTGTGCAGTCTGCTCCATTGGCTTGGAGACTGTACTGAGGCATCATTCTTGGATGTGAACGTCTAGGTTTCCTCCTAATGTGAAGGCTAGGCTCCTCCATGGGTCCTTTGATGGGAAAAATTAATTCTACAAATTACAACAGACCAAATTACTAAAATTCACCAAATTATAAAAACCAGTATTTCTTAAAAAAACACAATAAAACAGCAGTTTAAAAAAACATCTGTTCCAAAGCCACGATTTCAATAGGTTTGCAGATCGCAAGATGTCAACAGTCTGGAAAAGATTAGAAAGGAGGAATTTGCAACAAGAAACAGCTGCTCCAAAGAAAGACCTTGGAAGCGTGAATCCCACCGACATCTGGGAACTTGCAAACAGAGGATATATTGGCTTCCAAGAGCCGCTAGTCTATTCCAATGCTACCTGTTTATTAAACGAAGAGCTGGGAGTTTGCGTGTGAACGCTCTTGCATCATCTTCTCTAATTAAAACATGGCTTTGTGGATGAAACTAGCCTTCTCAAGGTTGTGTCAGGCTTTCACCTATCACAGAAGATCCATCATCCAGTCTTTAGCCCTGCCCCTCATCCATCCAAGACTGGAGGGAGGTTTTGTATTCCGTCCCTAAGAGGGGGTCTCTGTTACTATGTCTCTGCGACGAGAAAAAATATGACAAGCTCTTTGTGGTACTCAGGCTGGCAGGAATGTTACCAAACAGACCTTGGCAAAATCAAAAGTTGATGGCTGGAAGGTTTTGAATAAATCATAACCACGGGCACAGCTCTGGGCAACCCTCCAGACCATCATTTTTCAGCCTGCCAAACCATCACAGAAGGGGAAAGACCACATGCAAATCAAGATTGGATTTACCTCAAAAGGGGCTGTCCAGGCCAAACTGCTAAGTCACATCCCGTCTCTGCACAAGACCACAAAAATCCCCAGACATGTTTTGGCTTTGTTGGGCATCCTCAGTGAGGAGTAACTTGGATATCTAGGCCCAGCAGGCTCAGCTCCACGCCTGGGCATGCTTGTCCCTCTCAGGGTGAGTAGAGCAAAACCAAAAGTTGATGGCTGGATGGTTGGAATGCTGCACAGGTCATAATAATTATGTAGTTCTTATATAGCGCTACACACCCATAGGTCTCAGAATGCTGAAATAACAGAAGATATTATCCCACAGAGTGGTACTCAATTTATCGACCTCAGAAGGATGAAAGGCTGAGTTGACCCTTTCGAAATTCGATCCTGCCACAGCAATCTGCGCACAGATATCTGGGCGAGCACTAAACTCACTGTGCTATCTGACCAGCTGTGTGACTGTCCTTTTCATTTCTAAATGTTGCAATCTTGCCAACAAGAAAGTGCATGCAGGTCTCGGGGCTCATTCTACTAGACACCTGGCAGTTACTTCTGCCTTGCAGAGGGTTGGCCCCATTGTGGACAGAGTTTTGCTACCATTCTATTAAAACAACTAAATGAATGGGCTGTGAATAAAAATCTCCTGTGCCCGCAGCAGACGGGCTTTAGATAAGGCTGAAGTACTACACATAGTATATGTGCCTTAGAGATGTTGGTGGCAGAGACAACTTGCACGCTTAACAACTTCCTGTATCTATGCTTTATTGATTACTCCTCAGCGTTCAATTATGTCATCTGGGATTGCCTGTGGAGTAAATTGGAAAAATAGGTGATTGACCCCGTTTTGCTGTAATGCATCAAAGCACATTATACTAACTCTAGTGTCTCGGTTAAAGTTTCCCAGGAGGGAGTCCTTACAAATGACATCACTACCAATTTAGGACAAAACCAGGGCTGTGTTCTTGCACCAGCCCTATATAAATTATATGTTTCAGACTTGAACATATACTTCATAGAGGTTCCCACCTAAACTAGCAGGGAGGCCCATAGGATGGTTGTCCTATGCAGATGATACAGTCCTCATAGACCAAACCCTGGTGGGTCTTCATAGATCGATAGATGCTATTTACGCTTATGCAAAAGAAAATGTCCTTAGGGTAAACCTTAGAAAGATTAAGGTTATGACAATGGGAGGGTAAACATTGAAGACCTCCTTTTAAATGGTACATGGGAGGATAGCGTCTAGAGGGGATAAACTTTTATAACTAGCTTGGGTTGCCCTGTACGCTATTATCCATCGATAACATTTTAAAAAGACACTGTGCAGGTTAAAGTAATGGGCCGTTGGCAAGTGATTAAAAAAACTACATTAACGGGAAATGTGGCTGCACCATTGAAGGCCTCTTCCCTGTGCCTTGTATGGTTTAGAAACACTGCCAGAAAAGTATTTTGGTTGGCTGAAGGTACTTGAAGGCAAAATACTACGTTCCATTGTAGGCTCGCCGAAATCTGTTTCAATAGAGGCTTTACGCCTCAAATTAGCGTTGACCTCCCTCAACATGCTTTGGAAAATTGCAGGCTGCGAATTATATATCAAGCTGTTATACAGAGAAGAAAATAAGGAAACGCTTATGAATTTAAAGGCGTACCATATGAATAACACTAAGAACAACCAGGCACACAAAGACATGGCAGAAACTGTTGTCCAGAATTTACCAGGGCTTGACCTTGACATACCCAAAGAAAATGAGCTTGACATATTTGAACAAAAACATAAAACCAAATAATGAAACTGGAATAGAGTGCAAAACATAGCCGCATGCTAAAACAAGACGAGGTATATAGAATACAGCAAGTAGGGACATCTCTCAGGGCTATCGCAAAATTATCTTTCTAAGCTCTGTTGTCCGATGTTGCACCGTTTTATCATATAAATCTGTCTAAAGATATTCCTGGAGTATGAATACATGGGGGCTTGGAGGGGCATTCCACGTGAATTGCAATTTATGCCTTATTTGTACTCAATCTATAGAGACATCGAGACATATCCGACTGTCCCGAATTGAGAGCCCTGCAGATAGGAGTTTGGTGTACAGTGCGACAGGTTTTGGTCAACAATTTATTCAGCTGATTCCTTAGTAATCACAGCTGCAGCATATAACATTTGGTTATTGGCTTCTCAGAAATTATCTATCAAAGGGGAATAGACAGATGAGATCGCTAAGGTATCCGCATAAGACAGTCTGTAGGAACTCTGTTAGTCCATGTTAACTTGTAATAGACAATCAGTGGATGCTATAGATTTGCTCCTTTCCTCAGGATGATGGCTCAAATTGAATTTTTATTGAGAATTGTGTTGAGTATTTGCATATGTATTTTATTTGAAATTGTTATTAGTGTTTGTTATACGTTTTTATATGTATTGGTTTCTTTTTTAAATCTGTTGTGCAAAAAGCTATAATGCTTATAAAAGAAACCAATACATATAAAAACGTATAACAAACACTAATAACAATTTCAAATAAAATACATATGCAAATACTCAACACAATTCTCAATAAAAATTCAATTTGAGCTATCATCCTGAGGAAAGGAGCAAATCTATAGCATCCACTGATTGTCTATTACAAGTTAACATGGACTAACAGAGAGTGCCTTTGAAGTAGCTTTCTGGGTTTTGGTGTGGTGGATGACTCTTCTTTCTTTATTTTTGGGACGATGTTTTGCACACTTTCATTCATTCAAACCACTTTGGTACTGAGACAAGGAAGAGGGCTTTGGAGGAGCTCAATTGTAATAGCTCTGCATGTCCAGCTAATAGGCTTAACCATGGTCAGGCAACTGAAGTGAAGGACTTGCACCTGCAACCATTTAACAAGTCCCAGGTGCATAGCTATAGTGACTGCCCAGCAGAGAAGGAGAAATTACCTGAAGAGTAGGATGCGGCTTGTAGAAGCAGAGTGGGCTGAAGTGGAACCGGCTGGAGGGAAGCCATGCTGAGCAGGAGTGCGAGAGAGACCCATGGCCCAAGGCAGGCTGTGAGAGGGTCAATAAGCCTGCTGTCCTCCTTGCCCGGTCTTTAGAGCAGGAGCAGTGGGGCACCAAAGCCTCCTGATTGCCGCAGGTTGCTGGCAGCTTCCTCTAAGGAAGAGCAGACGTACGCACGTCAGGATTCCAGAGCGGTGACTGCTGCTCGCTGTGGCTCCCAAGAGAAAAAGGCAGAGCGAAAGGAAGCCTGGAAGCAAAACCGAGACGCCCGTAGGAGCAGCAGCATACCAGTGAGTGCAAAGAAGGGAACACTCATACTGAGGTGCCCTGGGGGCTGGAAACAGGCATGTCTGAATGTTGAATGAACTGAACACTATTACAATTGCTATGGAAGCCCAAATCAACTGTTTTGGGATGCTAAACAAGTTACAAGGTATTACAAGTACTTTTGAGAGTGTATTATTGAATACCAAACTAGCTGAAAGATATGATGTGCATATTTGAATACCGCACAAGACAAAAGCAAGTGATGAGCACTTAAGAATAAATTAAAAGCAAGGTGCTGGAAAAGGGCGAACACCACAGAGTGAATTGTGTGAGATGCATGCTGTGGTAAAGCCAAGAGACTGCCAAGGAGAATCTGAAATGAGTGTTGGCAAACGACACAGATTCAGAGAGGGAAAACCTGTGTTGGAAAAACCTGACGAATACAGAGAAGCATAACAAAGTGCGTAGGGTTATCGGTTGTGTGACCTGTAATGGGTGGACCATATGGTCTGACAACTGCGCTTAGACCGAGTGACCCTTGCTAGAAAAGAGCCAAGGAAAGCAAATGTAAAGAAGCTTGTATTTTGAAACAGTTGCTGAAGTGAATGATACATGCAGAAAGAGAGCACCCTATGTGAACTATTGAAAAGCCTGGATGATTCACGAGTTGAACTGGAACGGTTTTGAAAGCCAGGAGATTTGAACTGATTGTAGTTTGAAACTGGAAGAGCTGGCTTCTTGGGGAAAGAAACCCTGAGATTTGGTGAACTGTTCTGAACTTAGGGAAGGGGAAGCGGAGTATAAGCCCAGAGCTAGAAGAAGCTTGACACTTTATTTTGAACACTATTTCTTTTGATAATCAAGGGGGTTCTGGGAGTCCCTCTACTGGCACGAAGATGGCCCATTGCCCTGTTCTTAGGTGGATGGCCCTCGGGAGAGTCTCAACCAAGTCTTTATATCACTGTCCCTTTCACAGGGGAGAAATATCCCTGCATATCAGTCTTTGTCCTGCCCAGGGGCAGTCCAGCACCGAAATGCTAGGCAATTCTCCTCTGAACAAGAGTACCAACAGCAAACCCAGACACTTGTTTCGGCCTAGTCGTGCTCATCAGTGAGGTGGAGCTGTGCCTCTCTAAGAACAGTGAGCAAGGGGTCCACGTCTGGATTCCCCAGGTAACTTAAGGTGAAACCCAAAGTTACTTAATATGCAAAACAAGGGGGGGTAGGGGAGTCCCTCTACCGGCACGAACACGGCACATTGACCTGTTTTTGGGTGGAAGGCCCCCGGGAGCGTCTCAACCAAGTCTTAAGCTCACTGTCCCTTTCACAGAGGAGAAATATCCCTGCATATCAGTCTTTGTCCTGCCCAGGGGCAGTCGGGCACCGAAATGCTAGGCAATTCTCCTCTGAACAAGAGTACCTACAGCAACCCCAGACAC